>NW_024505339.1:3710305-4121460 GCF_017590055.1 Onychostruthus taczanowskii | reverse complement strand
GCCCTGGCGCGCTCGCTGTGGCAGCTGGGCGGCGGCGCGGGGCGGACGGCGCTGCTGCGGCCGCGGCGGGGCTCGGCCGGCCGCGTGTCCTGCGGCTGCGGCGGTCTGCACACCGAGGGTGAGCGGGGACGGAGCGGGGCCGCCCTTGGGAGGGCGCGGGGCGGACACGTGCTCTGCACCCCCTCCATGCTGGGAAGCACGTGGGGCGGCGGGGCTTTCCCTACTGCCCTTCTTTCCTAAGGCAACTCCCCCTAATCCCGCTTTTCCCTAAACCACCTATTTCCCTAAATTCCGTCACCGCCTAAGCCCGCTTTTCCTCTACACCCCCTTCGCTACCTCCTTTTTCCCTACTGACCCTTACCTAACCTCCTTTTTCCCCAATCCCCCGTTCCCTAACCCCCTTTCTTTTCCCAAACCCCCTTTTCCTACCCGCCCTTCCCTTAACCCCACTCCCCTTTTCCTTAACCCTCCCTTTTCTTACTCCCCTCTTTCCTTACCCTCCCTTTCTCTAAATCCCCCTTTTCCTAACCCCCTTTCCCTAACCCCGTTTCCAACATGTCTTTTACCAACACCCCTTTCCCTGAACTCACCCCCCACCCCTTTCCTTCATTCCCCCCTCTCTATCACCCTCCCTTTCCCTAACCCCATTTTCTTTCTCGCCAGGGGACAAAGCCTTTGCGCAGTTCCTGACGGACGAGATCCAGGAGGAGAAGAAGATCCAGAAGCACAAGTCCCTGCCCAAGGTCTCCGGAGGGTGGGAGCTGGAGGTCCACGGCACGGAGGCCAAGCTGGTGCGGAAGATCGCGGGGGAAAAGTGAGTGGGGTCCGGGAAGGGTCCCCAGCACCCGAGGGAGGGTGGCTGGGTCACAGTGACCAGGTTTCTCCATGTGCTCACAGCCCAGACTGCACCCTGCAAAGGCTCTTTTTTGTGACCACTCTGGGGCCAAAGGCACTTTTTTCACACCAGTTTGTTACTGTGTTTTGTGTTACAAAGTTTCACGTGGTCTTCCTGTTTTAAAAATAACAGTTCGGTAAAACTCGAATGATAAGAGCAGGATCTGGCAACCAGAACCTCCTGCCAGGTACTGGAGTCAGGAATAAGAAACGAACTGTGAATGGAGTGACAGAATTGAACTTTGCTGGAATAAAGGCTCTGGAGTTAACCCTTACCAGTCCCTGGTAGAATTGAGAGGGTATTGGAATGACCCAGGAAATACAAAAATAAAATGGAAAGCGCCTGATGGTGTGTATTGGATATGTGGGAGAAAAGTGTACAGTGAATTACCTCAGAAATGGAAGAGCTCATGCACTTTAGGAATTATCAGGCCAGTGTTCTTTACCCTGCCCAGATCAGAGAGCAGCTCATTGGGGGCACCCTTATTCAAAACCCTTAACAGAAATAAAAGATAGTTAAGGAAAAAAATCCCCATCATAGGTGGGAGTTTTACCAAAAAAAAAGTGGGAGCACTTGGAGGGGGCAGCTTCTCCCAGGTGTTTATTTTAACTGCAGTGCCTGGTTTTGTTCACACTGTGTGAATTCTGAAGGAGGGCTCAAAAGACCCGTTCTGATGGGCATTTTTTGGGTGTGTTCAAAAAGAATTGTTTCTGTTTCTTGTGCAGGATAACGGTTACATTCAACATCAATAACAGCATCCCACCCTCAGCTGAAGAGGACACGCAGGAGCAGCAGAAACCTGATGAGCAGGAGGTAACTCAGCCTTGATGTGCATTTAATGTTGGGGACACAGATTAAAGTTGAAATCTTGCCTTAGGGAAGTTGGAGCCTTGTCCTCAATTGTTGAGGCTTTTTCTTATGTGATATTTGGGAGCATTAAGTCACAAAATTCAGATTTTCCGGGGCTGCCTGTCCCCTGGCTGTGACTTGCCTCTCTGCTGCAGAAGGGCAGAGATGAGGAGAAATAAGGAGAAATTAGAGGAATTCTGAGACTTTCTAGCACCTTCCAAAAGGGTCTACAGGAGAGTGGGAGAGGGAAACTTTGTACAAGGGAATGGAGTGACAGATTAAGGGGGGATGGCTTTTAACTGACAGGGAGTGGGGCTAAATTGAGTATTGGGGGAGATTGTTCCCTGTGAGGGTGGGGAGGCCCTGGCACAGGGAGGTTGTGGCTGCCCCATCCCTGGAAGTGTCCAAGATTAGGCTGGATGGGGCTTGGATCAACCTGGGATAGTGGAAGGTGTCAGGGAATACCCAGTGCTGGCTGGGCTGTGCTGTGATTGCTTTGGCTCCTGTTCAGATTCCAGAGCTGATGCAACTGTTCTCTTATTTAGCCTGAACTTACATCAACTCCAAACTTTGTTGTGGAAGTAATAAAAGATGATACAAAACAGACCCTTGTGCTTGACTGCCATTTCCCTGAAGATGAGGTGAGTATCACTGTGCCCCTCTTGGATTTAACTGCTCTTTGTAATCTCTTGCTTTTCTGAATCAGCACAGTATTCAGCCTCCTCTTAGTTCTTTATTTTTCTTAATCACAAAAAAAAGGCTTTGTGTTTGCAAGAATAGTGGGGAGGAAATGTTTATGACATTTCTCACATCCTGTCCTGGTGTTTCTGGTCAGCTGCTTATTGGGCTCTTTATTGAATTACAGTAGAGAAGTAGGTGTTAAAAAAGGAGGGGAGAAAATAAAATTTAGAGCTTTTGCTCACACTGGTATTTGTGGTTTATTTTGTAAATGTTAGGAGGTGTTTAACAGCCAGTCTTGGCTGACAAAGATGAGACAGACACGGGAAGATGTGTTTAGAGCCACACAGAAGTTTTTATATATTTGTAAAATTCAGGCTGCTGATTTCCATGGCTGCACAAGCTTAGAGGATTTCCTGAGTTCTGTGCCTGTCTGTCCTTGTCCTCACAGGCAGGGTGGGAGGGGAGAGGCACAGCTTGTCTGGCCTTGGGGCTTTTCCTGAGGTATTCCCAGCCTGGGGATGAGCTGGCTGAGTGAGCCCACTAATTGCAGCTAATTGCGTGTCTTGCATTTGTTTTCCTGCTTCAGATTGGACATGAAGGAGAGGAAGAAAGTGATATTTTCACAATTAGAGAGGTCAGCTTCCAGCCCACTGGAGAAACTGACTGGAAGGACACCAACTACACCCTCAACACGGATTCCCTTGACTGGGTAGGTGCTGCTAAAGGCACCTGGCTGTGCCTCTGCTCCTGGGCTGGCAGTTAAACCTGTCTGGATGTCTGAGACAGGCTGGCCCTGCTCTGCCCCTGAGCTGGTGGTTCTGCTGCAGACTGAGGGTGTTCCATGGTCCCAGGGTCGTGCACTGCTGGTGGCATTACCAGGAAACAGGACAGACAGGAGGAACTTCTTCCTTTCCAGATTTTATAGGTGGATTTCCCAGCAGGGAATCGCATTCTGGAAATGCTTTGACACTTGTTAAACATCTTGTGGTCTGTGTTTAACAATGTGGCTTATCAGACACCATGTGTAGGTAAAAGCATCTGTGTGTGGTATCTGAAAAAATACATTGTGTCCTGGTTTTCCAGGTGTGTTGTTAGAGTTGTAACACTAAACATATGCACTAGAAACTGTGTGTTCTCAATGCCAGGATTTCAAAAGCTATAATTTTTAGTTTGAGGCTGTCATATGTTTAAAACTGAAAGTAGAAATAAGTCCTAGAGTGTATCCCCTTGAGAAGCATTCATGTCAAAATTGCTTTGTGTGCTGTAGACCATCTCATACTGATTATTCTTTTTTTTTCCCCTAAGACATTAAATTAATTGAAAATACGTATGAAAAGGAAAAAGTTCATGCTGTAACATTTAAGCTTTTCAAACAAACTTGTACATCAGATACCTTTTCAAAGTGTTAGTTCACTCCTGGTAGAGGGGACAGGCAGAGTTTGGCCTGTGTCATCCTTGACACACTTCCCCTGATGACCCCACAGTCTGGGGATCTCCAGGATGCAGCTCATTTCTAGTGTTGAGTTTGGGTTTTTATTACGTGTTCCATGGCCCTTTCTGTGCAAATGTTCCACCCAAGGTTGGGCCTGCCCTCCTGGTGCCTTGAGAGGCTGCCTAGAACAGAGGCTAGGCACTGCTAGAGGAATAAAATAGGGATTTATTAAAAGGCCTTAAAGGATACAAGAGCCCAGCCAGGGCTGCACCCAAGTCATGAGTCTTCACACTTTTATAAGTTTTGGTGCATTTCCATATTGGGGTTAATTGTCTAATTCCAGCTCCAGGTTATGCAGTCCCATCCTCCCAGATTGCTCTCCTCATTTTGCTGTTTGCACTTTTTGGGCCCAAAGCTGCGGTGGTGTCCTTGGTTCTCAGGCTGGAAAAGGATTGTTTTGTCTGACTGAGCTGTGAGGAGAACTTGCTAACACTTTATATGAACTTCAGAGTCACACACGAATGCAGTACAGAATCTGGAAAATATGAAAGCTAAACATTAAAGCATCAGTGGGAGCTGGGCCTGATTTTCCTGGGAGGAAGTGCCATTTGCCAGGGGACATTTTAATGCACCCCCTCTCCAACTGTGTTCCACTAAGGAAGGTTTCTGTTCCTTGCTCCAGGCTCTCTATGATCACCTGATGGATTTCCTGGCTGACAGAGGAGTGGACAACACCTTTGCTGATGAGTTAATAGAGCTCAGCACTGCCCTGGAGCACCAGGAGTACATCAAATTCCTTGAAGACCTTAAAAGCTTTGTCAAATGTCAGTAGGTCAGGCTAGGAAACTTGGCCTCAAGTGTGGGTATTCCACAGTGCTGCTTCATCCAGCAATACCCAAATATATCTTCACAGTGGATACAGAGAGTAAGTAACTTGGAAGGTGCAGAAGGAGGATTCTCACTTGGATTTGGGGATTTGCAGTGATGGTGCAGCCCCAGTCGAGTTCTCCAATGCTACAGGCCGGAATTGCCTCGCCCTGCATGGGGCTTTTTGTACAATTAAGAGTGAATGTGAAGAATAAAAACTGTTCAACATATCACTGAAAAGGGTGGTTTCTCTTCTTCCTGCTCTACCAGAGCTGCCATGAAAGTGATGGCAGTTTCTCTGTGCCACAGCTGCTCACAGTAGTTGTGGCAGTGATGGTTGAGCACTTCTTAAACCGGTGCCTCCAATTGCTGTTTGAAGGTTTTAAGTTTATTTATTTAAGATTCATATAAACTCAAAGAGAAAGCTGAAGTCCAGTATGAGCTGTGTGATCACTGATGTAGTATTAAAGACAACACCAAGGCCAAAATAAACTAAATATATTTATTTCAAAACATGTCCTGTGTGGTTAAAAGTGCAGGTCAAGGCAATACTACTGCCTTTTGGAGTGTCTTTGACACAGCAGTTAGAAATATGTACACAAGAGTCCTAGCAGCTCTGGGTGAGGTTTAGTATTGAAGTCTTCCAGAAGTAAAGCAGCAGCTGAATCAGCTTATAGGAGAATCATCCAGGAGTCACAGACCTTTACAAAAAAGTTGAACAGAGAACTGTGTTAATGTATAAACTTCAAAACTATTTGAACAGGAAAAATTATTGATTGAGGAAGAAAAAAAAATCACAGAAGAGTTGCTGAGCACTGGCAGAGGCTGCCCTGGGCAGTGGTGGAGTCACCATCCCTGGAGAGATTCAAGACATGTAGATGTGGAACTTGGGGACATGGGGCAGTTGTGGCCTTGGCAGTGCTGGGGGAATGGCTGGACTTGATGTTAGATCCAGACACCTGGATGAAGTTTTTTAAAGTAATTTTTAAAACTTTTCTTCATTAACCACTTATCTGAACAGATGGTGCGTACAAGACTTAGAAGTTGTTGGGTAAAGTTAGGGCACTAAATTTGACAGATCCTTGAAAAATTCCCTAATCCAGCAGTTAAAGGTGTGTACTTTGGAACTTCTCTTTTATGGTTACTGGTGGTCAAAGGTAAAGCCGTTTCCAAGGAATTTTGTGAAAAAACAGGCACACAAACCCAGGGCTCAACAGCCTTGTGGTTTTTGCCCATGTAATTGAGCCATGGATCCAAGCAGGGATCCTTTCCAGGAAGCTGACATTCACACTCACTGGGCAGCTCATCAGCAGACTGGCTTCCTCCTCCATGCCACTGGTGACTGTGAACTCGGGGCTGTGCGGGCACCTCTGACTGTGCTCCGTCAAGGAGCTTTCCAGAAGTGACCGAAGCTTCCCTTCTGTCATATCCTGAGAATAATTCATTAAAAGTCAGCTGAAGTAGCTTAAAGCTGCCTCTGCAGCAGCAGAGATACCACACACACGTCACAGTGCAGCTTACCTGTGTGCTGATGTACAGCCCACACTGGCAACAAACCAAGTGAGCCTTCACAGACAGGTTATTCCTGGGAAGAGCAAACAATGACATCATGACACCCAGAACAAGGGAAGATTTTAGCAAGAAAAAACCCAAAAACAACTCAGCACCCCCCCATTAGATTTAGATCATTGCTCAGGCATTTTTATTTTGTTGAAATGAACAGCAGCCTCTCCCTGCATGTTTCGAAGCCCAGACTGTTACTATGATATTTGTATGGCAATCCTTTGCTAGGATTTTTCTCTTTTTGTAGTTGAGAAGCTTCAGAAAAGAAATGTAAACAATAACTATCTGATAGCTGTGGAATGTGATCTAGATATTGTTTACCAAGAGGTGCATCCTTGATTGGTCCACGTGGATTGTTTCTATTTAATGACCAATCCATGGTCTAGCTGTGTCACTTTGAGAGTCACAGGTTTTTGTTATTTGTTTCATTCTATTCCTTTCTAGCTTTCTGATAAATTCTTTCTCTCTATTCTTTTTAGCATAGTTTTAGTATAGCATTTTAATATAATATAATAAATCAGCCTTCTGAAACAGAGTCAAGATTCTCATCTCTTCCCTTGTCCTGGGCCCCTCGAACACAACCACACCAGACTGCTGCAGGAGAGTGGGGAATCTGATTCCAATGCCAAGGGCTTTCTTACTTCCTACATACTGGGCAGATGACCCTGTCAGTGGCATCCAGGCCGTCCAGCACGGCGTTGAGACATTCCTCATCGAAGCGCAGGCTCCGCTCGTACTCCTCGATGACCAACTGCTCTGCAAGAACACAGCACAGCCAAGCACCCTCAGGGCCTGCTGGGCAGCCCAGGCAGAGCTGCTGCCCACATGCAGGCTGGGCTGCATATCACTTTCTAAGAACTTTTACTCCTCTGAGTCAGATTTCTACGCTTGGTGAAATCATTCTTGCTAATCCAGTTTTTTCTGTGGCTCAGCTCGTCTCATGCTTTCTGATCAGCACTTGAGAAACATCCTGAATTGATTTATAAAGGTTCCTAGAGCTAACAGATCTCAGTCCTGTTTCTCTGGCCTCCCTCACAGGCCTTAAAATGCCACTTAAACTCTTAAAACTGCGAGAAGAGGTCTCAATGCCTCAAAGCCTCCACAAGATTTCTGAGGAGGCTCTTCCCCTGTATCACATGGTTTGCAGGAAACAAGGAGTGCAGCCTCAGTTGTTGTGCATTACCAGGAAGTTACACACCAAACACAAGTCAGAGGATGTGTAAAGATCTTACCTTGCAAGATCAGTTCTTGTTGGATCTCTTCCAGCACTGCCAGCTCATCAGGGTCCTCCAGCATCTGAAAGGTGAATCAGTCAGTGATCCTCCCATGCCAGCCACCTTCTCACTTCCAGCACCTGGCTGAGCAACATAAATTCACTCTTATTCTCCTGTCTATCAAATCCCTCTATTTGCAAACCCATGCACTGTGGGAAGCAACCTGTACTGTAAACACATGTGCAGAGCCAGCCAGAAGGGATCCAAGCACAGCCTGTCCAAGGACTTGCTTTTTAAGACATTCAGGTTTCATTTCCATTCTCAGAAGAGGGAAGTGACAACCACCTATAAAAAGCACAGATGAGGAAACACAACCCTCTGCTGTGATCCACAGGCTGTTTGTGAAGGAAGTAAGGAATTTCCCCACTCATGCCCGAAGGCACTTTCACAGCTCAACACCCTTCCTGGCAGAACCGGCAAACCCTGAGGCTCTTGAGTTTTTTCAGCTCCAGTGAGAAGCTGAAGTGAGACCCGCAGGGAGCTGTATTTGATACTCCTGCATCACACACGTGGTGTTGATGCCGGGGACGCAGCACTGACCTGCTCCATGGACTGCTCTCCGCGGAGGCCGGGCAGCCTGTCCCGCAGCTCCTGCCACTCCTGCTCCATCACCTCCTGCACCAGCAGCGCGCCCGGCGCCGCCCCGCACGCCCCGTCCCCGGCCTGGCGGTAGCGGTCCAGCAGCTTGGCCCGGCTGCTCCTCAGCCGCTCCATGCAGCGCTGCGGGGAGGGGAGAGCGCCCGGGGCCGTCAGCGCGGGCTCGGGCGGGACACGGCGGGTACCGGGGCGGGGGGAGCCGGGGGGCGAGGCACGGCGGAGGGGCGCGTCCCAGAGGGCCGAGACAGCGGGAATCCCTGAGGGGGGCACGGGGGGTACCGGGGCCGGCCACGTCCCGAGGGGCTGCAGGGGGGTGGGACGGCAGCTCCCGGCGGGGTGCCGCTGGGCGCCGGCAGAAGGAGCTCGGGGCCCGGTTCACCGCCCCAGCGGGACCGCTGCGGCCAGCCCCCGGGGGACCGAACCGGGTCCAAATGAGGAGAGAGCCCACGCACCCCCCTCGCAGCCCCGTCCCCGCTCACCCTGCGGTACGTCTCCCTCCAGGGCGGCCCGCCCGGGCTCTTGTACCGCGCTCGGTGCCCCTGCACCGGCGCCTCCATCGCGCCGAGCCCACAGCGCGCCCGGCCCGCAGGGCACGCCGGGAAATGTAGTCCTCTGGCGGCGGCGCCCATTGGCCGCGCGGGCGCGCGCCCGCCGCCCCCCGCCCGCCGCGGCTCCGCGACCTCCTGTGCGGGCTGGGCTCCGACCTGCTGCTCTGGGACGGGCCCGCCGCCGCCCTGCTCGCCCTCGGCCTGCGCCGCCTCGGCACCGGCACCGACCCCGCCGCGCTCGGCCGCTACCAGGTGCCGCCCGGGGCTGAGCGAGGGAGGGCCGAGGCGGGGATTGAGGGGAGCAGGGCGATGTGAGGGGAGAAGGAGGAAGACTTCTGAAACAGAGTCAAGATTCTCGGCCGTGCGGAGAGGAGGGGGTGTGAGGGGTTGGGCGGACCGTGAGGGGATGTGGGAATGTGCGGAGAGGATGTGGGGGGATGCGAGCTGTGAGGGGAGGAGGGCCGTGGTGGGCACGGGGTTTAGGGGGTCTGTTCTCGAAGGAGCATCATCATCCCTCAGCCCGCCCTGGGGTGTCTTTCCCCAAGGAACCCACTGCTTTGTGTCTCTTCCGTGCCATGAAGATCACCATCCAAAATAAAGATAAGCTGCACTTCTGCGAGTGCTTCCCTGTAACATTTCTGTTTTCAGACTCTTCTGTGCATAAACCCGCCCCTTTTCGACGTGCACCAGACGCTGCTGAGCCCTGCCCAGCACCATGTGGCGCTCATTGGTACCAAGGGGCTCATGGTGCTGGAGCTGCCCAAACGCTGGGGCAAGAATTCCGAGTTTGAAGGTGGGAAATCCACGGTGAACTGCAGGTGGGTGAGACCTCAGGTGAATAATGACACCCTTGTCCTGCCACTCTTCCTCCACAGCCTCCTTTTCTTGGGATTAGGCAGATACAGAAGGCACTGGTGGAAGGTACAGGTTGTACTGGGGTTGTGGGGCAGTCATGAATGAAATTATTTTGGCTCAAATACTTGCTGCTTGTCAAGTAACCCAAACAAAACCTTCTAAGCTTATTGGAAATACTGAGGAGCAAGATGCTCCTCTAGCATTCTCTAGCTTTCCACTGAATCATGGAATGGTTTGGGTTGGAAAAGACCTTAAAGGCCAGCAAGTTCCAACTCCTGCTATGGACAGGGACACCTTCCACTAGACCAGGCTGCTCCGAGCCCTGCCCAGCCTGGTCTTGGACATGTCCAGAGATGGGGCAGCTCCTCTGGGTCTTTCAGCTGTGGCAGCTAAAAGCAGATATTTGGGTGGAAATAACAGAGGGCTTCAAGTTAAAGCTGCTTTCCAACTTCCATAGCACAGATAAAGACTCTGAAACCTTTTCATTGTGTCTGTAGCTCTTCTTGTCCCCACTTCCCTTTAGAAGTAGCCTGTGTGTTCCTGGTCACAGTGCAAGTCTCTGCTCTGTATTCCAGCACCATTCCTATTGCGGAGCGGTTCTTCACCAGCTCAACATCCCTGACTCTGAAGCATGCAGCCTGGTACCCCTGCGACACCATGGAGCCCCACATTGTGCTCTTGACATCAGATAACACCATAAGGTAAGCCCCATTTGTGTTTGATTATCTGAAGTGTTGTTTTTTTGTCATGTCCAGCCTTAATTTGTCACTGGGTATTTGCATCCTGCCATTTTTACCAGAGTTAGCATTCAAAAAGTAGGATGGCAGGAATTTGAGAGTGGCTGATATTGCTGTCAGCAGGGAATGTGCAGCACTGCCAGCAGAGTGAACATGGCTGATGTTTCTTTCCCCCAGGTTTTACAGTCTGAAGGTGCCTCACACACCCATCAAAGTGATTGTGCTTTCAGACACTGAGGAGGAGACTCTTACCATCAAAACAGGGTTGGTGTGGCTTCTTGTGTTTTGAAATGCTTTTGCAGAATATTCAGTATTCTCAGTTGTGTTTTTAATGGATAAGTGATAGATGTGCCTGAAAATTTCATATGAGTTCTACAGTGCTAGCACTTCTTCATAGCAGAGTACCTACACTTTTCCGCAGAATATTCAGTATTCTCAGTTGTGTTTTTAATGGATAAGTGATAGATGTGCCTGAAAATTTCATATGAATTCTACAGTGCTAGCACTTCTTCATAGTAGAGTACCTACACTTCTCCCTCTCCTTCACTTTCTTTCTCTTGCTTCTCTTGCTTCTCTTTCTTTCCTCTCCCTCTCCTCTCCCCCACCCTTCTAGAGCAAAGTGGTGACAAACTACAGTCAAGTGTTTTTAATGGATAAGTGATAGATGTGCCTGAAAATTTCATATGAGTTCTACAGTGCTAGCACTTCTTCATAGCAGAGTACCTACACTTTTCCCTCTCTCTTATCTCTCTTCTCTCTCTTCTCTCTCTTCTCTCTCTTCTCTCTCTTCTCTCTCTTCTCTCTCTTCTCTCTCTTCTCTCTCTTCTCTCTCTTCTCTCTCTTCTCTCTCTTCTCTCTCTTCTCTCTCTTCTCTCTCTTCTCTCTCTTCTCTCCTTCTTCCCTCTCCTCTCCCCCACCCTTCTAAAGCAAATGGTGACAAACTGTACAGTGAAATGTTTGTCAGAGTAGCAGCTTGAAAAACACACCTTGACTGTAAGATGAGGTTAAGAAGGGGGTTTTGAGTGAGGAATGTAGAAAATAGTTTATATTTTTATTTCCCTCTTGGCCTGGTTGGAAGCAGAGCTCTTGCAGCACAGAGTGGTGTCTCTCACAGGAATACCAGAACCCCTCTTGCATCCTCTGAAGCTGCGGGGGCACTGCAGGAGCCGTGTGCCGTGTCAGGGGTGTCACTGACACCCTTTTGTCGCTGGCACTGCGGGTGGGGTGGGGTTTGGCAGGGATTTGGCAGCACATCAAACACCGTGCTCTCAGTCCTTGCTGACCCAGCTGGTTGTGCCCTGTCCCAGGAGAGCCTACACAGCGTCCCTGGGCGAGACCGCCGTGGCCTTCGACTTCGGGCCGCAGGTGCCGGTGCCGAAGCACGCCCTGGGCCAGCGCGGCAGCGAGGAGGTGCTGGGCTACCCCCTCTACATCCTCTATGAGAATGGAGAGACCTTCCTCACCTACGTCAGCCTGCTCCAGAGGTAGGCTCTGACCCTCAGGGCTCGCGGGGTGCTTGGATGTGCAGTGCTGGGGTGAGAGAGTCACCTCTCAGCTTGGCTGGGACTCTGTGAGGGATGCTGGGCTGAGTTATCTTGTATTGCAGCCTGTTCTGTCTCTGTGGTAGTGCTGATAGACTGGAATCCAAAACCAGTGTGTCATCCTTTCTCATCCAAACGTTATGGGTGCAGCTTCCATTGCTCAGAATGCACTATGCATTATTTACCACCAGCAATCTGATATGGAGGCACAGGGCTGTAAAAAGATCAGTGGGTCTAAGGCTGTTCAGTGTATTTTGTGGCACAGACATCCTTAGCTTTGGATGAGGCTCATTGAGCCAGGGGCATCCTAGGAAAAGAAAAACTTGAAGAGCATAGGGGGTTCACAGCCATGTTCTGCAATGGAAAGTCAGGATGATAATCAAGAATAAAATATGATACAAGAAGTATTTACTTTAGAAAACTGAGAAGATGATGCAAGACTTAAAAGTTAGATCTTGTGTATCTGAACATTAAAGAGTGTGGTACTTGGGTTAGAAACAGCACTGTGTGCCTCTGCACTGAGATCTGTCTGCAGGCAGAGAGATAGCCTTAGTCCATCTAAAGTTCTGCCCAAAGAAATGCCACAGCACAAAATGCTGCATGTGAAGTGCAAGAAACCAACGGAGTAACCATTAACTTGAGCTTTCCATGCGTATTTTGTGTTCTTGTATGGAAATGTTTCCTCGTGAATTTTTGAAGTGCAGCTTTGGTTGCTTTCAAAGCGTAAAATGAGCTCTGATTTCCCCTCTGAGATCTCCACCAAGGAGCTGCAGGTCAGACTTGCAATCTGCAGCAGTCTAATGGGACTCAGAACTCCAAGCCCTTGTTTGACAGCCGTGGGGAGTCCCCCTGCAGAGCTGTGCTGAGAACAAACGCATCGTCCTTGCAGCACTGGCAGCCTGGGGAAGCTGCTGGGCCCCCTGCCCATGCACCCGGCTGCCGAGGACAACTACGGCTACGACGCCTGCGCCGTGCTGTGCCTGCCCTGCGTTCCAAACATCCTGGTCATTGCCACCGAGTCGGGAATGCTCTACCACTGCGTGGTGCTGGATGGAGAAGAGGATGATGAGCAGGTACCTTGGCTTGCTTTGGTGTTTTTCTGTAGGTATTTTTGTTTCTTTAATCCAAGTTCTTGCTGCAAGGTGGCAGGATGCCTGGAAGTGTGTGCCAAGTGCCAAAGCTGCATTCTTTTGGAATGAGGTAGTGAGTCTTCCTCCTGTTTCAGCCAGTCCCTGTGGCTCCCTGACACTTTTATTTTAACTCTCAGTCCTGTGTACCCTGAAAATAGATCAGTTTATGATCAAATTTACTAGGATCTAATTTAAGGAGGATTTTCTAAGAAACCCTGGGTTTGAGTTAATTTTTTTAAGTAAACTTGAACTACATTCCTTGACAATTAAATCTTGTAAGTCTTTCTTGATGCTGTTTATGTTGGCATTCCTATTTACATGATGTCTGACAGAAGAATTCAATGCTCTTTCCAGTCAGAGAAGTCCTGGGACCCAAGATCCGATCTTATTCCTTCCCTGTACGTGTTTGAATGTGTTGAGCTGGAACTTGCACTGAAACTGGCCACAGGAGATGAGGAAGATCCTTTGGAGTCTGACTTCTCTTGCCCAATCAAGCTGCACCGAGGTAGGGTTGTTCATTCTGTGGCTTTTTATTCCACCATTTAGGATCCAGTTATTTGCATGTTCTCGTCGGTGTCAGACAAACGGGGGTCAGAGTAAGGATTTGCCTGATGCCCTCAATAAAGCTGTGGAAGGAGCAAGCCTGGGAGGGGCTCCAGTGTAGATTACACATGGTCAGTACAAAATACTGTCATCTGAGGGTTATAAAGTCTTAAGTTTCTGCATCTGTGCTGATCTGTGAGTGTGAGGGAGTTCTGTGGGGAGGGTGATCCTGAGAGGAAGACCTGCTAATCCCATGGAATTGGGGGCAGGACAAAGTGTTTGGGTCTTTGGGAGCAAGCAGCTTGTCAGAATGCTGGTGTGCTAGTTTTAATAATCTGCCATGGAAAACCTATCTGAGTGATGCAGATGTGGTGTGACAGGAAGGGTTCAAAACAACTCATCAGTATTTTAGACTTTAACACGTCTGTCTGTTTCTGGTGCTTGCAATAAGATGTTAAAGCTGACTGGACACTAAGTTGGTACACAGGATCAGCAGTGCAGGTGTGAAGGGTGAGTGTTTCTCAGTTCAGTGCCATCTCTTACATTGTCTGCTTCAATTTCAGATCCCAAATGTCCCTCTAGATACCACTGCACACACGAAGCTGGTGTCCACAGTGTGGGCTTGACATGGATCAATAAACTGCACAAATTCCTTGGTTCAGGTGAGCGAGGGAAGTGAGGAACAGATGAACATCTGCCAGTAGCAGGCTGGTGGATGCAAGTACTACTGAGTCCCTCACCCTGCAGAGGTGTGGATCTGATGCATCCTGACATGTCTCCTTGTAGATGAGGAAGACAAAGACAGTTTACAAGAGCTGGGAGCAGAACAGAAGTGCTTTGTTGAACATATTCTTTGTACAAAACCACTGCCATGCAGGTAAAAAACCAAACTCTTTCTCAATTGCTTTTAAGTTGGGGATTGCTATGGAAAATATTTTTGTTGTCGTCTTTTGCTGCATTCTTGCCATTAAAGTAAGCTCAAAAGATTTCAGACAATACAACTGAGCAATTTGTGTATCAGGATTCTTACTGCACGGTTAGGGTAGTAGCTTAAATTCCTGTGTTTCTGTCTGAAAATCACCTGTCAGACCAGCAGAAACTTTCACTTCCATTTACCTGACCTTGGAGCATTTCCAAAATAGTGAACATGCACAACTTCAGGAACAAAGAACTTTCCTGACTGGGTAATTTTTGTGTTCTTCCCTTCAGGCAACCTGCTCCAATTAGAGGATTTTGGATCGTTTCTGATGTCCTGGGGCCCACAATGATTTGCATCACCAACAGCTATGAGTGCATTACAAGGCCTCTCTTGTATGTGGTTCTAGTTGAAGTCTATGACTGCATGGAAAGGACCAAAAAATGATATTCCTATTTTTCAATTGTTTGATTGTTTGACCACGCCAGGCTTCTGCACCTCTTAGGACACACCATGAAGTTTTGCTTTCTGAACTGGCTGAGCACTGAAGTGTTACTGTAGTAGTTACCTACTGCTGATGAGGTGTTTGTAGGGGATGTAATTAATCAGATCACTTTTAGTGAGTACTAGGACAAAAAAATGTTCTTGATGGTATTGTTGAGGTTTTTCAGTAGTGTGGATATTCTTAATGGGCTGCTGAGGTTATGTGTGCCTGAAAGGGGAAAAAAAGAAGTAGGATTTTTATTTGTGCTTCCAGTTACTTTCTTTGGAGGCGGTGGCAAAGATGCAGAGTGGTGTAAATGTGTATTTGCACAATGAAATTAACACCTTGAGGGGGTGACACTATTTTCAGCTTACTTTTTGCAGGACTCTGTTTAAGGTAGGACAGGTACCATCAGCAGAGCCAGTGTTAACATCAGGTTCTCCTAGAGACCTTTTATTTATGTCACTGTTTCTACACAGGTGGGCAGTGACCAGGCAGGGTGCTTTGTGGAGAAGGTCATGCTGCTGTTCCAGTGCCTGCCTGCCTTGTTCTGGAACTTTCTTCTCCTTAAGCCAAAGGATATTTATGATTCTTGCTAGTTTGAGCCGTGACCAAACAGGTGTGGGGATGTGAGCTTTACCTGCCCTGCTAGGGCTGGATTTACCACGTAACTGAAACAGCTGCAGTGACACAGGAACTCCACAGTGGAGGAGTGCCTCAGTTCCAGTGAGGAAGCTCTGAGCTGTTCCAGTTTGAGTGGTCTGACTGTGTTCTCCCTTGTCTGCTGTGTAGAAGCACTGTCCATCCTGCCTCGCCTCCCCTGCTGTGCACCAGAGAGGACAAGGACCTGGCCGTGTCCCCGCTGCGCATCGTGGCCGAGTCAGAGCATTCCTTCGAGAAGCACATCCAGGGCATCCTGCAGCGCAGCTCTGCCAACCCCCTGCACCTCAAGTGAGCACAGCCCTGGGGCACCTGCAGTGGGAACACTTGGGAACACTGGGTGGTGGCCAGCTCCTATTGAACAGCACATGGCCTTGGGTATGGAAGTGCTGGGGCACAGCTCCTGCCGCTGACTGGTGCCTGTGTCCCTGGGGGGATGCATCCAGGTGCAGGCTGGGAGGGGATCACCTGGTTCCAGGCTCCTGCTCAAAGCAGGGCTGCCTTCAGCTGATGAGGTTCTCACTGCTTGGCCCATTGGGTTTGGAGTATCTTAAGCTACCTTGGGATTTCCTTATGTCAAAGGGATTTCATTGTAATTCCTCACTTTCATAACAGACCCCCCCTGAGCTTTACCATAAACACTGGAAGTGGTTTAGCCTTCCAGAGGAACATATTAGTAAGATGGCAAAAATCTCAATCTTAAGATCTGCAGATAAAGATGCTGCTCCTCCCCCTGAAGAATGCCTTCAGCTCCTCAGCAGAGCCACCCAGGTGTTCAGAGAGGAATATATACTGAAACAGGACCTGGCAAAAGAGGAGATTCAGCAAAGGTAATGCACAACTCTCATAACGATGTGCTGGCATGTCTCTGTGACACAGCAGCACTGTGGGTCTAACCTGGTGAATGAGTAAATGTACTAAATGTAAAACTAACAATGAATACCAGAACTTAAAAACTAAGTAACCAGGAAACGAGGGGATGCGTTTAGTAGTTGATCTCTGTAGTGGCTTATAGGGGAAGAAAAAAATGGTAAAAACACACACATAAAGATAAAATACTTTTCTCGTGGTGTTGTCTGCCTGCCTGGGCCTGTGGGTGGCAGGAAGTCTGACCTCAGCACTAATCCTCACAAAGGAAAATTGCCATAAGTCTCTGTTCCTTCAAATCATAGTTATTTACACTACACAGGACAAAATGGGAGTTTTTTCTCACTGCCCCTTTTTCAGTGTCTTTAGTTCTTCCCACTCCCAGCATTTTCTCTGTGGTGTAAAGCCTGATTCATCTGGTTGCAAGTGGTTTGTTGTTTTGGGGTTTTTTTTGTATGTGTTTACTTCAGAGTGAAGCTGCTGTGGGGACAGAAAAAGAAACAACTGGAGGATCTGAATTACTGTCGAGAGGAGAGGTGAGTAGAAGCTGTCTCCTTTATCCAGTCACACCTCAGTGGTGGTTTGGACAAGGCCCTGTGTGGAACAGGTGACAAGGGGAGGCATTCCCAGCCACAGGGAAACCTGTAGGTTTGCTCCCTCCTCCAGCTGGCTTCTTCAGCTTCCTTGTCCTGTTCCCACACCCTGGCTTGTCCCGTGTGTGGATCTGAAGTAAGGAAGTGTTTCTCCCTCGCCTTAAGGAAAAGTTTGCGGGAAATGGCCGAGCGCTTGGCTGACAAGTATGAGGAAGCCAAAGAGAAGCAAGAAGACATCATGAACAGGTGAGTGCACACGGGGCTCTATTTCACCTCACAGCACCTGATGTCAAACAGAGTTTGCAGGCGTGGTAGGACAGAGTGGGCAGGAGCTGCAGCACTGGTTAGTTACAAGACTGGGCTGCTGAAATTCCCTGTGCTGGGGCTTGGTGTGATCGGTCTGCAGGCCCAGCCTGAGCCAGCCCCGTGCTCAGAAGGCCACCTGAGACCAGCTGGAAGGGGAAGGTGAAGCCCCTGAGACTTGGGAAGCATGGCCCAGGTGTTTGAGCAGAGCTGGGTTCCAGGGAAGTTAACTCAGAGACATTACTTTCAAAGGATGAAGAAAGTCCTTCGGAGTTTCCACTCTCAGCTTCCTGTTCTATCTGACACTGAAAAAGATATGAAGAAGGAACTGCAGACAATCCATGACCAGCTGCAGCACCTGAGCAATGCTATCAGACAGGTGAGAGGAGGAATGAGCAGGCTGGGAGGTTACTGAGCTCCTCCCTCAGTGCTGACAGACGAGTCCTGCCAACAAAGTGATGCTCTACTTGTGTTAGCAACAATGTACTAAAGGGGCTTTGGGCCCTTGGTGGTAATACAGACAGAACCTCTGCACACACTGTAAACCCTCAGAGAGCTCCCCCTTCCTCAGCCTGGCAGGGACATTTCTTCTCTTTGTGGGAAGTGAAACAGCAGATTTGAACACAGAAATAACCAGTTAATTGCAGTACAACACAGCAGTCTGTAATTAACAAGCTTCCACTGTGGCAGGCAGGACCAGCACTGACTGGGGCCTTCTCTCCTCAACTCCCAGGTGAAAATGAAAAAGGAATACCAACAGAAACAGATGGAGAAGGGGCGGAGCCCTCGCAAACCCAGCATCAGCCTCAGTGCCTACCAGAGCAAGTGCATCCAGGCTGTCCTGAGGGAGGAGTAAGTGCAAGCTGGGCTCCTCCTGAGGCACCTGATCCCTGGCACTCACGTTCAGTTCAGGTGCCTCAGGTGTCATTGAAGCCGTGCTGCAGGAGGGGCTGGGGCACAGGACGTGCAGCTCCTGAGGGCAGCACTCTGAGCAGATGTATGGAAGAGCTTTTTGCCCCAGGATGCCCGGGCAGTCTGTAACCCAGCCTGGGATGACAGGCACCGCTCCTGTTCCCTGCATCTACCATCTGAAGTGTTTCCCTTCCTGCTTAGCTCTCTGCAGCCTTTTGACTTGGGTTATTTTTTCTTGAAGGGGAGAGCACATCCGGGAGATGGTGAAACAGATCAACGACATCAGGAGCCACGTGAACTTCTGACCTGTCCCTGGAGAGGACCCTGCACCGAGGGGCTGGATGAGCTTCACCTGTCCCTGCTGTTCCCCCTTGTATATTTACCATTTGTATGTTGAACAATACACCTTTTACATATTATTTTGTAAAGAACTGTGAAATAAAATACTTTTGATATGACTCCTCACATGCTGTGGTTTTTGTTTTTGTCATGGGAAGGGGACGTGCTGCAGGTGTTTTATATTCAGGGTGTTAAGAGGGTAACTCTTGCAGCTGCCTCAGGAGTGGGGGATTGCTGCTCCCTGGGGTTATCCTGGGATGGTCTCCCAGCCTTGCTCCATCAGGGGTTCCCTGGGGGGAGGCTGTGGCAGGAGGCAGAGGAGAAAGACCAGAGGCATGCACACACACTTCAGCAGCTTTTTTTAATTTGGAACACTTTCTCCATAAAGGACACACCTTCAGTACAGTTAACAAATGGTTACACTGGAATCCTGGAGACAGCAGAATTCTACACCCACGATTGCACAGGACACCAATGGCTTGGCTCACTGGAATGCAGTATTGACTTCCAAACACTGCCTTTTGCAAAAGATGGCTCTGCAGTCCTTGCCATTACAAGGCCAATTCAGTCTCTGCTGTAGACAGACTCTAGTGGACAATAAGGAATTGTTGTCCCGCCCCCCCTGCCCTTGGAAAAGGCGCCATGGTGAAGCTCAGGGGGGACAGGAGTTACTGCACTGCTAAAACAGGGGGGCACTGCTTGGGGGGTACCAGACATGCTGCAAGAACACTTTGTACAGGTTAAGACTATACAGGTACAGGAATGCAGACAGAACTCCACCTGGGCCCTGTTACAGCCTCCACCAACAGCTCAGCCCGTCACAGCTGAGCAGTGACGCTGCCTGAGACAGGAGAACCCACCCCGGCCCCAGCCACGCTCCACAACACCCAGAACTGGAAAGAAGAGCATTTGTTTTCTCATGTTCATGAACACCAACACCAGAATCCATCATCCAGTGAGTATCTACACCAAGAGCTTTTCCTACATTTACAGTCTTTTAAACTTGCTCTGCAAATTTGGCACACACTGTCTTGTTTTGCTTTTGAAGGCCCCTTTGAGTTCAGCAGAAGCTCAGTTGCTGCTGCTGAAGCTTTGCTGTCCTTCCCCCAGGAGGAACAGCAGTTTGCAGGGAGCACATCTCCCACCACTTCTGTGAACAGCCAGGGTTCCAATTTCAAACTGAATTGTTTAGAAGTCTGACATGACAGCAGTTGGTGAAAAGGGTGACTCGTGTTCCAACACTAAAATGGTCACAGCTGGTACTGAGACAGGAGCACAGGTGTTGGGCTGGTGATGGAACAGGGAGGTGAAAAGGAAAAACCATGCAAGAGCTGCCTGACCTCCTCTCCACACCAAAGAAAGTTCCTCGAGGCACTTGTGCAGTGCCTGCTTCACAAACCAGGAAAAGCACACAGTGCACACCCTCCAGACCTGCAGATCTACCTCTGGGAACAGCTCCACAGGCCCTGGGGCTACCAAGGAGCCCAAAGCACTTGCCCCACTCCCTCCTTCCTGCCAGGCTGCAGCCATGACCTTGCCCTGACACCAGCACACCTGGGGAAAGCTGTGCCCACGAGCCATAAAAACAAACAAGGAAAAGCCCCCAGCACTGGAGCACCTGAAACGCTCTGAGCCAGCACAGCCAGGGCTGCTGAGAAGAGGCCACACACAGGGACCAGCAAGGGCTGCTGGAAGGGCAGGAACAGCCCCTTCCCCTGCTCTCTCGCACTGGGACCATCCAGAAACACGACCAGAAAATACTTCACTGTGAAAGACCTCAAGGTGCAGTTCCTAAAGAGCTCAGCTTGCTGAAGAGGGTGCAGGATGTGGTGTAGTTTTGCCCTACAAGAGGCTTCCTTACACCTCCTGCACAGGTGAAGTAGTCCCCAGTTACAGTAACTAACCCTGTAACCTGTTACACATTAGTTTTTGGCAAGGGAGGGTGGGAACAGAGAAAAAAGCTTTCCTTTCTGTTCTGCAGCTCCTACTAAAGGCCTGTAGTTTTGTCTCCAAAGTCTACCCAGCCATTGGAAAACTGAATAAAAATATCTGGTCCTGGATTTATGCATCAGGACCTGGCTGCTGTCACCCACAGTTCAGCAAATAGTGAGGAAGAGTAAAAAACCCCTAATCTGGTAATAGCCAAATAAGACTCAAGCCATACTTCAACGTCACCTTTATGTGACAGTGTCATCTCTAGACATGACAGCTCTGCCATTTGTTAGTCATTACTAAGGTGGGGAAAATTACTTTTGGGTGTCAGGATTATGAAGGGAATTAATTGCTAGGGTGAATAAAATGCTTTAATTCTTGTAATGAGTGGAAAGGAATTGAGCTTATATGATGCTTTTTTGGCTGTTTTTAAGGCATTCCTCTTCAAAACCACTGGTTCTGACTTTATGTCAGTAGCAGGATATACACTGCTAAAAATAGGATCTAAGCACTTAAAATATATAGTCATGTGCATTGCAGTTTGGAACATTTTCTGTCACTTTTGAAGGTGATGAAGAAAAGCAGATCTCCCGCCAATTATATGAAGAAAAAAACATCAAGGAATGGAGGAAAAACAAAGAAGTTTTGGACAGTGGGATCTGCTCCTTCAGCCTCCTTTTAACTGAGTTGCAAAGTCCAAGAATTGGGTTTGTACCACCAGGATCATCAACACCTGCAACAGCTCAGGAATCCATCCAGCTGTGTGCATGAACTCCAGGAGTGCAGGAGGAGGAGGAGGAGGAGGAGGGATGCTCATGTTACCTCTGGACATTTATAGAACAAGAAACCCAAACCTGGCAACTGAGTGACAACAAGAATTTCCTGCCTCTGCTGCCACATCACTCAGTGTCATTTAACTGTCTGCGAGCAGAACCAGGGGACAGCACAGGAGCCACCTCTGAGCAGTGCAGGACACCAAAGAGCTGCACTGCCCCCTGCAGCAGCACAATCCTGCAGCTCCTGCAGGTCTGTGCCCTGGCCAGGAGTGTCTGGCAGTGGTTCCCTGTGAGCTGACACGAGGCTGACCTGGCAGAGGGGTCAGGAACAGCTTCACTCAGCACCTGCCCTTCCCCAGAGAGCTCCTGCCTTCACACCTTGTGCCACCCCAGAGCAGAGCACACCTGCCCCACCTCAGGCCAATGCTCAGACATGCACATGACTTTTATCAGCTTTTTTCTGTTTGGGTTTTTTGTTTGCTTGGTTTTTTTGTTTTTTTTTTTTTTTCCACAGAGAAGGGATTCCAGGCACTGCTCAGCTTTAGGAGATGAGAAACAACCGGTTGTAGCTCCATATTCTAAATTACATTTGTGAAAAGAGATTACAAAACAGTGCATTTCTTGTGCTTTTCTTTCTGTATCTGAATTCAACAGAAAAATGGTAAGGAGTTAAATTCTCAGTACAGTGTTCTTTTTCTTTTGAATTAGCATTTATCTGTTCAGGAGATACACAGCTCACTCATATCCACATTTCAGCAGCATTCAGATTCTTCACAGAGCCAATGGTTTTTAAAAAAAAAGGTACTGAGTTATGAAATAAGATCAATATCCAGTGTCCTGCTAATAAAGTCATATTTTAATATAAAATATTCATACAGCATACTCTACACCTCATTCTCTCTGCTAGCTGAATACTGTTACTGACTATTCAAACAGAAAAACTTCAACCACTTTGCTCTTCAACGTTTTGGAGGGACAATAGTTTCCAGCAGCTACTTTGATCACAGTAGTGGGGGAAAGAACAGAGGGAAAGACAGGGGTATATGTTCCAAAACTCTATATTAGGTTACGAAGTCGGCTGAAAGAGGGAAGTTTTTCAGAATGTAAGGACTGATCCCACTCAGTGGAACACGAAACACTGCACTCATTAGTGTTTCCATTAGAAATTCTCCTTCCTACACTACAAGTCACCCTTGTGCTCTCTTCCTGCCCAGTACGAAACCTTTTCCCCTCTAGAAACAAAACTTAAGTCATTGCTCCCCTCTGTTGTCTTCTGCTCTCTCGGTTAGAGTTAAATAATAATTAATGTTGCTATAAAGATGAGTTAAAAACCCCAGACACAGCCTTGGAGCCCATCAGGGTGTCATGTTTCAGGGAGCTGATTAATGTCCGTCAGTTTTGTGTCGTTCAGGATTGCACGGATCCTCTCCAGGGAATCTGCCTGCCGGATCCTCTCCAGCTGCACCTGCAGGGAACCAACACAGGCACTGCAGTCAGCAAGGGGGCAGAGCCCAGAGCCAGGCCCAAAGGGGGAAGAGCTCACACCCAAACCCAAAGGGAGCCCCCGAGGGATCCAACATCACCAGGGGCTGAAGAAATGCAAGCTGTGAAGGAGGACAAGCTTAATTTGGGTGCAAGAATGGGAAGAAGAAGACATGAGGCAGTTGTGATTTTACAATAAATCCCCACATTCTGGGGGGTTCCAGGAATCATCAGGACTCTGTGTTTTATCTCATGTCCAGTCACTGACACTGTACTGGAAAACTGGAGCTGTGCAAAGTAAACCTTCCCAGGAGCAGCCCAACACATGCCTTGGAGGCTCTCAAGGTCACTGCCAAAATGCTCTTGGAGCAAACATCCCATTTGCAGGCTCACTCCTTGCTTTGCTGATAGTCCAATTTAAGCTATTTCCTGTCTGCTGAAAAAGGGCCCAGCAAACCTGTGGTGAAATCAATGCAAAGAGCACAACTGATTTCTTTCTCACACTCAAACTTTCACCATCTTTGCAACAGGATCTGGGCTTTCAGTTAAAAATCCCCAACTAGCATTTAATTGCTTTTTAACCCTTCCTCTGAATTGCTGATAACTAATTTGGCCAGTGGACCCCTCACACAAGGGGTACCTGCCCAGGCTCTCACTGACAAGGGCAGGCAAGGAATAACCCTGCCAAAAAACCACAGTCCTCCTCTGATGCTCATCTCACACTGTGCACAGTGCACATGGCACAAGCCATTGCTTAAACTGGAGCACAAACTGATGTGCAGTACCTGCTTAGGGCAGAAGGAAAACACAAAACACAGAGCTACAGTTCTTACTGAGCTCAAGGTTTACTAAACCACCTGCAAGTTGTGGAGGAGTCCAGCACACATTTTCAAAGTGGTGGCTGTTTGCTCTAAGAACTGCAGGACTTTAAAAACCAAAAAGTGAGGATGAGGACAAACAAGAAACAACTTCCCTAAGCAGGACAACTCAATAGTCTCCTTTGTTCTACCAATTCCTCCAGACACAGAGCCAGAGAGGACAGATCTCTATTGTCCATCCAGCTAAACTGTGTCTAGTAAACAATCTCCCACATTCTGATGTTAATTTTCCAAGTAAACCTGAATGCCTGACTCAGAAAATATGTAATTTGAATTCTGCTGGATGTCACTGAGGGCCTGGCCAAGGATCCAAGGAGATGGGGCTGAAATTCAGCACCTCCTCTGTGAGCAAAGCTGGAACATAAAGAGGGCACAAACTCTGGAAACACAGACCCTGCAGGTGAGCCCAGTCCAGCCTGGCTTCCCCAGGACACTGACAGTCCCTCTGCACACAAACTGCAGCAGAGAACAGCCTGACAAACCTGCATCAGCCTCAGGGACACCCCTGACAAAACTCCTCCCCTCAGCCACCTCTTGGCATCTCACAGCAACCACAGGTTCACTTGGTAGAAGAAATACAAGGACAACAACAGAGACAACAGCAAGGAAAAGACTTCTAGAACGTACAAACAGAAATCAGTAACTGTAACACTAAGAACCATTTCATATATTCAGGTCAAGCAGTACCATTTCCTTACTTTGCCCTCAAATATTTGCATCTGAATGATTTGCTAGGAAAGTATCACACTGTAAGCATCAGGAGATGGACAAGGAAAAACACAGGTCTGGAAGAGCCATCATCTTTGGCCCTGCACAGTTTCTTTTAGTACAACAACTGAAAGTTGGCTGAAAATCAGAATATAATCTCAATAGCTTTAATAATAGTATCATAGCAGGAATATCCAATCAGTTTATTACACTAACAAATTCTAAAATAGATCATAAATACCAACATAAGAAAATTTACAACTGCTCTTTCTTATTTTACTCAGCTCTGGAGAAGTAAAGTACACATTGATTGGACTCTCTTACCTGAAGTGTCTGAGAAAGCTTTACAAAGTCTCTCTGCACTTGCTCACTGACATCCAATTCAGTCTGCAACCGCTGGGCTTTGTTCTTCTCTTCAAACACCAGCTGCTCAAGGTTGGCCTGAGGAGGAAAAGGTTCTTTTGCTTGAACTGAATAAAAATCAGCAGCTTGTATAAACTGATTAAAGTGTGACACCAGAGGAAAGCAGCACAGCATTCACAGGGCCCTGGCAACAAACTAAACCAGTCTTTCCACACCTCAGTTTTCCAAAGTGCAAAATCAGGGGCTAATACCCATTAATAGGTGCCAACAGACTGGTTAAGGCATGGAAAAGCCCAAAGTCCCTTAACAGCACCATAAGCAGGGATCTCAAAATACAAAGGCAGAGCTCTGGTTTTAGTGCAGTAAGTTCATGGTAAGGGCAGTAATTTGCTGCTGGCAATGTAACTGCCTTGCTGTCCTGAGCTTTAGTCAGAGAAGTGTTGGGGGAAAAGGCATAAAAAACCAAAACCACAAAAGAGAGGGCAGAAAATGAGTGCTCAGATCACAATTAATTCACCTGAGTGCTGAAGTAGAGCCCCTTCCTACAGCAACTACAAAAAAAAACCCCACCATTTCTTCAAAAGCATCAAAGCATCCAAGCCAAGGTTTGGTATCAGGACACTCCACAGGCAGGAATGTTCCTGAGCCTTGACTTGGGAGGACAACCCAAGGATGGTCAGGTCAGGTCAGCAGCAATTCAGAGCCACCACTTCACAAATCCCAGTGAAAACAGGGGTGAGGATTTAACCACATCCAGAGGACATTACTGCCCTGCCAGTTTCTTACCAACATTCAAAAGCTTCTTTTTTTCATTCTTAGGTAGTGCCACATTCTCTGACACAGCTGCTCATCACAAAAGATGCAGATACACTTCACATCCAGACATCATAGCTACCTTTGCTGCAGTCTCCTTCTTCAGCTGTTCTTCTAGAGCATTCTTTGCCTCCTGCAGACTCTCCAGCTGCTGCAGGTTTTCCTGTGAAGAACTTTCCAACTGTATAATAATAATAACATTGAAACAAAATTAACTAAATTTCATAACATTTCCATCTCCCACAGTCCCTCCATAAGGAAGTCTAAGTATCTTTCAGATACTTAGGGGACTCAGAAACACACCTAACTAATCTCTTCTAGGGCAGAGAAAACACCTGAATAACATCACTTTCTCGCCATTTATTTACTTCTAGAGCTGGAGAGAAATGTCCAAACCTGACATTTAGGTTAGCGTTAGGCAGTCTAGTAGTAGTTAGGAATTAGTTAATCCAGTATTTAGGTTACAAATTAATAAAACAGATCAAACACCTTTTAAGGAACAGAACTATGAATGTGTCCTACTCCTACACTGACATCAACACAGGAAAGAGGAAAAAAACCCTGTTATTAAAAAACCCCACATCACCAAACCCAAAAATTCCACAGTAAAAGAGCTTCTTACCTGTTCTTTTTCTGCTTTTATTCTTTCCAGTTCAGCTTTTAAACTGGAAATGGAAGCTGAAAAACAAAAATATTAAAACTTAAATGCAAGAAACACAGGAAATTGTTCATACCCTGTTTACTTCTGTTAATATTTAAAGGAGGATTAAAGTCATGTTACATCAAAGGTACCTCAAAAGCAAACAAATAATTGTACTTTTGTTTTCAGCTGCACAACTTTGGTGTCTCTGCTTTCAAAAGTGCACAGTATTTAGAATTCAGGTAAGTCTACTACAAAATCAACTCTGAGCATCTTAATAATTCCTTATATTCCTATTCTGAGACCGTTTCACCCCTGCTCACCTATTTCCTCTTTGCAATTTTCTATTTCCAGCTGTAGAGTTTCTTCTATATTTTCTTTCAAATATTGTTCAGCTTGGATCTGCTCCTTCAAGAAGAGGATCTCTGCCTTCAGCTTCTCCTCCAGGTGATCTGCTGCTGTCCTCACACTGATGATGTCCTCCCGGTACTTGAGGATCAGCTCCCGGAGCTCCTGGATCAAGGATTAGCAGAGATGTGCATTTGGCACCACCCAGCACTGGGCTATCTGCACAAGGACAAAGCTCTGCTGCCCCAGGGTCTGTCCTGACATCCCAGACCCTGCTCCCAGCAGGGAATTACAGCCACAGTCTGCTGGGCCACAGGAAATGAAAAGGTGGCACACATCCCCAGGGGTTTATGATGCTCCCCCTGCCCTTCAGCCCCACCAAATATTTTAGGCTTAAAGGAAAGGAACAGCCATGAAAGGGATGATAAGGCCTATCATTATTCAAGGCTTTGGATTATCACTGGTTTTAACTGGACAGAAGTGACTGACTTCACTTGAATTACTGAATCAATACAGTGGGGCTCTGCTGACTGAACACTTGTGTGCCCAGTTGGAAAATGCAGCTTGAACTGGCTGAACTGGACCAAAGCCACAGTAACTGACCACAGAGCAGCTGTCAGGCCACAGTAGCTGGTTTTACAATCCATCCAACACCCTGAAGCAGCCATGGCACAGGGGGACCACTGGCTGACTTTGTCCATCACAGACTTCCAGGGTTAAAACCCCAATTACTGTTCTCTGTGCTGTTTGAGAGAGCTTTTTGATAAAGAATAATACTGCAGTGAGATCAAGTCACAAGCACTATTGGTGTTAATGACTTAAAAATGTTTTACCTCTGTTGCTTCAGGTAGAATGAAATCTTCAGCTTGCTGTAAGGACACATGCAAGCTGTGTTTTCCTTGAAGACTTTCATTATCTTTTTGCAGTCTCACCAACTCTTCTGAAACCTGCTCCCTTGACTGTGTCAGGACAGCCTACAATGCAAAGAAAAGCATAAATTCACACTCAGGGTCATGCTCAGATCTCTTCTGCCCCATTTACTGCCCCTACTTTCAGAAGTCTGGTGAGTTGATATTCTTTTTAAAGAAGGGAAACAAAATGATGCCGTGGATCAACACCAGCAGTTCCCTCTTGCCTGGCCTATGCACCAGAAATAAAGGCAAGGCCAACTTTAAGGATCCAGGCAGACAGAAGGAAGACAGTGATAAATAAAATACAGCTTTGTTCAGTGTCCCACTTTTCTCCATTAGCTGGCTGAGCTCATGGAAGGGAAGAAGAGTGGGGAATCACAGGTGCTTTCAGGAGCTGCAGGGATGTTTATTAACACCACCTCAGCACTCAGCTGTAAGAGCAGGTTATCCAAAAACCTGAAATATTCACCCTGGAACTTTCCCACTGTCCTCCCAGCAGAGCACCAGAACAGCTGACCCCATGGAAAGAAAAAGGATGAAGATTGCACTACAAAAGAAAAAAAAATCCAGGGAAGTTTTCCAAGAGGAATGGAAATGGGGAAACAGGGACTTGAGCAATGGCAGAAGCTGTGCTACAGGGGGCAGAAGGAGAAGCAGACTCAGATCAACACATTTTCTGGATTTCCTGCACATCCACCAGATGTGTTCTCATGCAGAGCATCTCTGCCAGCAATGCCCTGATGTGCTGCACACAATCTCTGACCCCAAAATTGGGTCAATGAGGATGAATTCTCTTGGTCCCCCACAAATGCTGGGCCAGGGAGGAAAAAAGAAGAAACTTTATTCTGATATAGAAAGGAAAGAATTGCTCTAAGGAAGTCAAACTTAGTTCTAAAACATGAGGTCCTCTTCCTATTTTCTGGCTTAATTCCAACAAGATGCTTAAAAATAGTTTTTAAAAATTAAGCTTCCACACATAGCTCTCCCTGGTTGTTAGGGCTGCTATTTTAAGTCTGACCTGCAACAACACTGATTATTCATCTCTAAAACCTGAGAAAATATTCACTAATGATAGTACTTGTGATGAATCCTAAAACAGTCTTCTGTCTTCAGATCTGAGGTGAAGTTGAGATAGCACAGAGACATGGAATTAGACAATGAGTAAGGGGAAAGAAGCTGGCCAGTGATCTCCCTGCTCCTGAATGTGCAGGAGCACAGACAGCAGCACAGAATGACACAAACTCATTGTGTCCCAGCCCCAGCACCTCCCATCAGAGATCACTGCACCAGGTCCTGTGCAAGTGAAGATGCTCAGCTCCCTCCAGCCAAGCCTGGCTGGGCAGACAAAGCCTTTAACAGACACACTGAGCTCCCAGGGTCAGACAAACAGGGCTGCTCATGGGTCTCTGCAATTAACCTGTCTTACCATTTGCTCCTGGACACTTCTCTTGGCTTGCAGAAATGCCTGCTGCAGCTCACTGAGGAAATTCTCTGACTTCTGACACTTGGCCATGAGCAAGGAGATCTAAAAGAAAGAAAACACAGGCAGACATGTAAGAAATAAAGCCTAGAACAGATTCAGAAAAATAAGTAAGTTCTCTTGCCTGTTATCATTACTAATAGGTACTTTGAAATTTCAAACTAAGCCACTGCAGTTTATGTTAATTCTTCACTCAGTCAAGCAGGAAAGCAGCTCCAGGCAGTAAGGACAGATGTTGTGTTTCTGCACCAACAATATTTTCATATTCTATTTACCAAACTCTGAATCAACAGTTAATTCTAATAAAATTTACACGTAAGCTACTTTGGAGACACTGAAGGGAAACTGAAGAGCTTTTTTCTAAGTTTTCAGCATTTTTTGAATTTTTGTACCTTTCTGCGAAAGCATCTTCAAAAACTTTACAAGTCATTCCACAACAAATATAAGATTAATCATTACTTAATTAACAGCACCCTGGTACAGCCAGAAGAACATAGAAACATATTTCTATTGTCTGAGCTGGACTTTGTCTAATGACTGTTTCTTTAGTAAGAAAAAATACTGGGTGGGATGAAAGAGACAAAGTTCCAGCCCAAGTGAAGTAAATTCAGTGTCTGGTACACAGCATGTACCTACTACTGCAAGCTTTAATAGGACAAAGATGATGACTTTTTACTACTCTTTAACTATGACTACCACCCATTATATTTGGCTTCATTGTTCCAGAAGAATTAGGTACACATCTCAGACTGAGAAATCTTTCCAGTGGGCTATTATTTTAAGGGAGTTCAGTGCCTATTTTGGCCCTGCTAAGGCCTGCTCAGCTCCTCATTACTGCATTCTTCACCACAAGTCCATTAATTTGGTGTCAAATGTTTTAAGAGCAGGTGGTGGAACAGAACCACTCTTCTAGCAACAAGGCTGTGCCCAGAGCACAGGGCTCTGTCTGCATGTTTGGGTCATTTCAGACACAAGTCACTCCAAAACTCAAATATTACTCAAACTCCTACTGCCACTCTGTAACGGAGTTCAGGATTAGAGATAATATTTTAAGGCCAAAAATGGGTAACACAATATTAGAGACACAATAGATTTATCTAGAAACTGTGGCAGACTCAGGTGGAGCATAACTAACCCTAGAAATTCTCATTTGTGTTGCCTCTACAGGCAGTAGCCCATCCATATTTAGCAAAACACAAGCTCCTTCTGCATACTTTTGAAGAACATTTCATCATTCCTGGATCTCAATTATCAAATCCGTGTACCTGATTAGAAGAGTCTTCAGCACTTTGTTTCATGTAATCCTCCAATTCCTGTTTATCTTTCATTGTCTTTTCCAGCTGGTCATTAGCTTGCCTCAGCATCACCTGCAGCTTTTTCACCTGTGTTGTCACAACAAAATTAATTCATTTTTCATTCTCTCGGGGAGAATTTATTTTCTGAACCCCTTCACTCCTCAAACCAACAACATAAAATCCCTCAAAAATCAAAAAATCCTATGCAACCCAGAAGTTCCTTTGCTGATGAGACAGGCTCCAGCACAGATTATCCCCCTAAGGAAACATGGGACATCAAACTGCACTGGACCATGGCCACATAATGACTTCAATCACTTATTTCAAAGCACAACGTGACTCATGCCTTCCACACCCATCTGAAAATTGTTCTTTGGTATATGGCAGGAAACAAATATCCTCCAAGACTTGAAAGTCATTTTATGCTGCTAGGATGAGGTCCTTTTCTGTTAACAGATCTTACAGTATCAAAGATAATAGAATTTAATGCATGACAAGCGTTTTAAAATATAAATTATTAAAGCTCCTGACTTCAGCATGGGCATAATACTTTTTATAGAACACTACCTTTACTACATGGTCTTACAGCATCAAATAAAGGGGTTCTTCAAGGTGAATTCCCTAAGAAATATGTACATGACCACACATGAAAAAGAAATCAAGTTATGTCAAGTTATCCAGTATGTTGATATTGGTCAATTAAAACCAATGAATAAAACAGCACTCCTAGTAGTTCAAAAAGCTGCAAAAGCCTGGCTAAAGCAATGAGGGAATTCCCACCTGGTCTCTGGTCTCAGCCTCCTGGATCTGGATCCCTTGCAACTGCTTCTCATAATTGGAGCACATGTCACAGCGCCTGCCCAGCTTGTTCCCTGCATTCTGCACCTGCAGGACACAGAGTCAGCACCTGCCCTGAGCCAGGGAGGTCTCCAGGGAATGCAGGAATGCTACACACACTCAGGTGTTGTGTGACCACAAAGCATTGTAGATAAAAGACAGAATCATGTAATGGCAGGACTGAGTTGCTCTAGAAGTGAAGGATGGATAAATCAGCTGGGGGATATCAGCTTTTCCTGCCAGGGTCCCACCATCAGCAGAAAAAGCCATGACACAAAGAGTTCATCAAGTCACTGCTGTGTTATTCTGACAAGCAGAAACCAAACAGGAGAGAGGAAAATAACAGTGTTGGGAAGGGCAGCAGGGAAACCAAGAGTAAACCTGCTGTCACGCTGGAACTGCAATGGTTTTGGCCAAGGGGATAAATGGAAGTTTAATCAAAGTTCCAGCTGCAGGTCAAGTTTGAGCTGAATCTGTGCTTATGTTTGCTGCTCCATGTCCAACCCACAGCAAGAGGCATTCACACCCCAGTGTGTGCTCCTGCCTCCAGAACATGTGGGAAGCTGCATTTCTGTTCTGGATTCTGAAACAGGGCTGAAGTAAAGTGTCACCAAAATGTCAACAGGGCAAGGGAACACTGAAGAGTAAGGATTTAACTCAGCTCTGAGCTCAGGATGCTGTAATTTCTCCAGATATAGCAAATCAGTAGAAAAACAAAAACAACAATAACAAGAACAAAGCAATTTTACAACAGGTTTGGAGAGACCTCCTAAGCAACGATTTGCACTAAGTTAAATTTCAACAAATTGAGAAAAAAAAATCAGTAATGGTTAATTTCATCTGTCTTTCATTTGGCCTTTTCTCCTTCAATACATTTTTTTTTTTACTCCCATCTTGTCTCCCTTTTCACCCAGTATTGATTATTATCTACCCCCACCTTTTCTTCCCCCTAAAGTGTTGCTCCTTGGCCTCTCTTCCTCTGAAAGAAAAACCACAGGAAACCCCAAATACTCCACTTTTCAGCAAAAAACCAAATACAAGCTTTGAACTGGCATCATATAAAGCTGCTGAAAAACTGACAGGCAGAACACCCAGAAGCAACAATTTCCTTGGTCATTCACAGTGCAACTGGCCTAGAGTTTAGTCTAATCTGCTGCTTGCTGCTCTCAAAAATGGGTTTGTGATGATGCAAGTCCCCAATAATTTCCTAGAGTCTCTCTGTGGTACTTTGTGCCTTGGGCATAGTTTGGCTGCTCATTTCCAAAGTGCCCCCTGTGCACAGCCCTCAGCAGACACCCCAGCACACAGAGCAGCACCCCCAGCTCTGCTGCTTCTGCTCCTCTCTGCCCTCTCCTATTCACCCCCAGCTCCACTGCAATGCCCTCTCCTCAACTTCCCATTCTCTCCTAAAGTTCTCCTGTCACCCTGTTCTTTTGAGTTCTTCTAAGCCTTCTGATGTTTACATTCTTGTAATGAACTTTCCACGGACTTTATGTAAATAATTAATTTTCTGGACTGTTGGTTAGTCCAGTGTCATTGGAGAGGTGGCACTTTTACCCTACAATCCACTGTCACTTTTGGAAATCTATAAATGTTGGAATCAGAATTAAACACCCTTCCACCTTGGAGAATCCAGTGTCCGTGTCTTCCTATGTTGTGTCTTAGATGACATTCTCCCACCTTTTTCCCCCCCTCAGACAATCGAGAGTTCCACAGCCACCTCCTCAAAACCCAAAGCATCTCGTGTTTAGTAAAGGTGCCTGTCCCAGGAGCAGGGCCAGCTCATACACCTTACATTGGATGTGTTTCACCTGTACAAGCATTCAAAGAGGGGAAAGTGAACATCTGCTCTGGATGTGACCTCTTCCTCTCCCAGCTGGCTCTGGGCAGAGCCCAGGAGGCAGGAGCAGGGCAGGAGCACTCACCTCCTTCTGCAGCAGGTTCCACTCTGTCTCGCTGACCAGGCGGTACCCGCTGGGGGACACATAAGCACTTTCCACCCCCTGGGTGACACTGGAGAGCAGGGAAGCAGTCTCTTCTTGCTCTGGTGTCATTGCTTTGATTGCTTTTTCCTGATCTTTGGTCAACATGAACCCGCTCGGCATTTGCAGGGATCCAAGGGAAGCCGTATCAAAGTTCTCAGACGCTGAATCTGCTCCAACAAGTGGTCCAAAATCTGACTCATCTAGGTTCCCAGCAGATTTTGCTTTGTTGTTGTACCCTAAAGCTTTGGACTGTAAGGATCCAGATGTGCCCAGACTGTCTGTTGACTGTGCTCTCCTAAGTCCATCTTTAAACATATCAGTGTCTGGTTTATTGAAGGATTCGCCAGAGGAAAGAAGCAAGTCTGCATCCAGGGAATGGACTGAGCCATGGGTGCTATTCACATGCACCTGGAATTGAAAATCAAGGAATAAAACAAATATTTACTCCATTTTAGTGGTACAGGAGGAATGCTGGACACTAATTATCAGGCATGGCAAAGGCAAGTTTGAATTTCTTTGGCAAAAACATCTGCTCTCTAAGTTTAAGGTCACATAGGAAGGGACAGAGAACTAAAATGAACCAGCTAGAATTCAAGAACAAGTAAAACAAGTAAAAAAGTCTTCTGTTAACAGAGTGCTTCTGTAAGACTACCTTCCTGCCAGACAAGCAAGGACACAGTCACCTTCCATCTTCCAATATTTGAGGCAAGATGCTTCCCCTGAAGAGATGTACTAGCAACATTCCCTCTGCAACCATAATCTACACAACAGAAGGCAGATACTCTACTTCCAAAAGGAAATTCAGAAGTTTTTCATAAAACAAAACACTTTGCATTAACACAAAAATAAGCAGAGAAAAATATACTTAAAGTCTACTCTATACCAACAAGTATATGTTGGACTTCTATTTTTCTCTTCTGCTTTGAGTGTCTAACAAAATACCAAAATATTTCCTTCACAATGTTATTTGTACATAAAGAAAAGGGAAAAGGCTGGGCTTAGACCCAAAAGGTATCCTGGGGAATGCAGCACCAAAAGCCACACCAATTGTCCTGTGATGTGTATCAGGCACATGGAGCCTCTCGATCTATTTTTGCTTTTTGTAGCACTGAAAAGAGAACAGTAATGCTTTATTTAAAAAGCACATGACTGCTTTCAAAATACCTTCCAAAATATTATGCACTTCTGCTTTGCCATTAGACACATAAGGAAGTAACACTGGAACCAGGCTCTTGAGAAAAATTATCATTTCTGAAATAGGTCCAGAGACCAGCAGGCTGCTGGCACTTCATGTAAGTGCTCGTAACCTATAATAGATATATATTTATATCATGCACTACTGTTTTATGACTGTTGTAAATGCCTTGTTTTATCATTTTTACGTGTAATATTTATATTTGCATGTATATATACAAGTTCATCATAAAAAAGTCAAGAGAATGCAGACTTAGATGAAACTGCATTTTCAGGCTACAGCTGTTCTGTGATAACCAAAACAATATTAATGAATCATCTCCTTGTATTGCAAACTGCCCAAGAGAGAGGATCTTAGAAGCTACAACAAATTATAACAAGTTGCAAGAACTGATGAATAATATGACTGATTACAACATATAAAACATATTCTGAACAGCTAAAAAGGTCATAAATAACAAAACCAAACATATACAGAAACCCAAACCACTCTGAAAGTTATGCTCCTTCTCAAAATATAAATTTTCCATTATGCATAAATTTTAGAAGCAAATAAGTGCTGTGAATGATGGACTAAAGAATATGCTATGAACTGAGATTTAAGAAAACATCAGAAGATAAATTTTTTGTTCCTCACCAATGTGCCTCATTTGCATATCTGGAAGATACAAACAGTATTTGAAACAGAAAGTGACTGTAGGCTAAAGGGTAGAACTAGATCTCAGCTACCTTTAGATCTCACAATTCTGAACATCTTCCTGCATTCTGAACTGTTATAAATAACTTATAAAAGTAAAGGAATTACTTCAGAATACATATAATAAAGTATGTACATTTTTTCCCTTCAAAAATGATAAAAAAACAGGCAAAACACTGGCTCACTCTGAAAATTCTCAAGTCTCTTGAAGGTTAAATAAGCTCCTATAACACAAAATCTTTGTGGGTTTTTATTAATTTTTCCTTCATTTGACTCACAAAACCAAAATGGACCCTGAGAAATGATAAGTACAGAGTTCAACAATTTGGTTAGCAAAGTAGCTGCAACACTCTTGCTGAATGTTCAGATATAATTGGCTTAATCCTGAACATTTAGGTGTGTTAAAACCTTCTTAGAAATCCCAGGAGAACCTACCAGCAGTTAACCTCCAGAACGCAAAATGTAAATTACCATTTTTAATGGCACCTCTCAGCATGGTGCACTATTGTCTTCCAATCTTAATTAGGATTTTTAGATTCAACTGCAACTCTGAGGATTTTTTATTGCCTAATAAGATTAGAAGCTACAGAGAATAGAGGGCTGTAACTCTGAATTTGTATTTGCAATGAACACCCTGAGGAATGCCCAAGTACAAGTGAAAGATTCAATTGTTTTACCTCTTCATTGGAGAGCTGGGTAAGGGTTTCTTCAGGGGCCAGAGAACACGAAGCCTTTGTTTCATCATCTGAATCCTTTTGCTTCTCTTCCTTTCTCTTGCTAAGCCTTTGCTGATCATCTTCTTCCTAAAAATCAGTGGTCAATAGAGCATACACAGAAAATGGGATTCAGTTTTGCCATAATAGTCATGACATCAGCTTTCATGATAAACTAAGCTACTGAAAATTATTATTTTGGTTAAAACCCAGTGGTTTTCACATAAATATTCTTTTAGTTAATAAATACAGTGTTCATTTCACAAGGCACCCAAACTGACTAAAGTGAGAACTTTGCACATTTAGTGGCTGAATGATGTTCTAGAATGATTTCATTGAAAAAGCATATTACCTAGTTTAAAATTCTAATTATAAAGATTAACAAGTAACAAAACTACTGGTACACTGGCTATTGTACAGACTATAAATATATAACATATCTACCCCTAAAAGTCCCATCAATAGCCATTACACAGGCATGAGCATGAAAAAAAAAAAAAGTGAAATAGGAAGTGTCTTGATCACTAAATGATGGAATATAAGGAATCAAGAAAAAAACCCTAATAGATGACCAAGCCATAAGTATGTACAATCACTTGTGTAAGTTAATTTAAAATGAAAGTCTTAACTTATGTCTAGGATATGTACTGGAAGGCTGAATAAACCTAGAAAGAAGTGAAACTTGCTGACATCCTTAACCCAGACATTTTGCATCACAGATGACTCTTTCTTCTTCCAAGAGCAATTTCTGGATATTTTTACATTTTCATTTAACTATTGGCAATATTAGAGCTCCTATATATAGCACTATTAAAATACTTGCCCAAATGGGGTCTGTTATAACTGCCAGCTGTCACTCAAAGGGGAGATTTCAGTTAAAACTGTCAGTTCTCATTTTTTTGAGCTATTACCACACTTTCACCCAACATGTGATTTCCATGCCTGTTACACCACAGTAAACCTACAGTATTACAAAAAAATAAAAGCAAAAAGAGGAAAGCAGCAGGCAACCTGATCCTTTTTTTTCAGCTCTTCCACCTGCCGGAGCTGCTCTGAGGTGAGCACAATTTCCATCCTCTGCATGTCCCTCATCAGCAGCCTCTGGGACTCCAGGAACTGGTCATTGGCTTTCTGCCACGTGTGTTTCAGCTGGTTGTGCTGCTGCCTCTCTTGCTCTAGGAGATGGCAAACTATGCAAGCAGAGAAAAAATTCTTCTGAACCATAAGTGTTTAAATATCTTTTCCAAAGAGAAGCATTTTCAGGAATAAAAGCAATTATTGGTCTAATCAAGAACAGTCAGGCTTTGTTCAACAAATATTTAGGTTAATAATGTCTTATTTCAAATACCATTTTCTTAATTTCCAAACTTGGCTTATGATTAGGGATATATTACTAACAGTTCAAGATTTCCCAGTGAGAAGACTAAAGCCTCAACTTCATTAATGAATTCTAACAGTTTTGGGGTTTTTTTAGTGGTGGGTTCAGAAAACTGTCTTCTACATCGCTATTCTCTTCAGCAGCAGGTTCTGGTTTCCCCTCCTCTGCAGTGACCCCGGGCTGTGGTGCCCTACAGGGGTATTTCCACACTCAGCACTGCTACACCTCAGGAAGCCAGGTCTATACATTATGGAAATAATGCTCATAATTATGCAGAAATACAACACACACCTAAAATCACTTCAGCAAGAATGAAGCCTGCAATGCTTAAAGAACTTAGAAGATATTCCACAATAAGCCTTGAGGGAATTAATGACTCTGCTGTTTTTCTGACATAAGGGAATTCCACATTCAATTCTTCTGCAAATATTTTATGGCTTTTCACATTTAAACGTCCTGCTTCTCTCTCCCAATTTCTTTTATCAAGTTCAAGTAAGAAATTACAAAAGAATTTACAGCTCCACTGGGTTTTGCATCCTCAGTGGAAGAGAGTCAAAGGACTATTGTTAGGTAGGTACCTTCATGCAGCTCCTTCCTCAACTTCTCTGCATCTTCTTGCAGGACTGATTTTTGTGTGTTGAGAACAGCCACATACATCTCCAAGTCTGTCCTACACGACTTCTCAGCTTCTAAATAATGGTTCAGTTCTTTAACCTGAATAAAAAGAGGAAAATAACCAGCTCAGTGGGGGAACACTCTCAGACATTTCCTTCTTATTAGAAGTTATAGTTCTCCCTGTTCAGGTAATGTACAGGTGCTGAAGGACCAGTTTATTTGCAGAAATCCTAAATATTCAACTACCAGTGTGTAAGCAGTGCTTATGAATGAGTTACTCATTAAAATTCTAAGTCAAACCTATCAGAGTATCACAGTTATAGCAGCTGGATCACAGCAGCAGCAGCACTGAGCACAGATGGTAAAAAGGGAAATGTCTTAGGAAAGCAGACAGTGAAGTAATCAGTGCTGATAGCCAGGATCTAAATAGCTGATAAACACTGATAAGCCAAGAACTCCTTAGTTCAAAACAGAGTAATCACAGTAGTCAGAAAAAAATTAGAGGTCAGCTTGAAGTAAGTCTAGGAATAGAGAAAACTTGGGGACAGACAAGAAAAGAAACTTTCCAACACATGAAAGACTGTTGCAAAAAGGAAGAAAATCTATCAACAAAAAGCAATTATATCAAGAAATATTGAAGAAATATATTTTGATTTTCTTCTTCTTGCTTTGCTTTTTTAGATTTTTTTTTAAATAGCAGAGCTAACAAATAACTGAAATGAATGTCCTGCAGAATCTCCAGCCAGAACCTTGCAAGACAGGGTTACATAAACATCTGTCAGACATGATGCGTGGAGAAATGGATTCCATCTTGGAACAAGGAACAATTTGAAAGATTTCTTTATGGCACTATTCAGCTTTACAGTTTGCTGAGTCAGAAATCACAGGAGGTTTTATCTCAGAGAAAACCAAAGCCTTCAGGCAATTCCTAACTGGCTGCAGAGAGCTGCTGTTCATCTTCCTCAGCACAGCACGGGACACGCCGACGCCAAGCCAGGGCTCAGGACAGCCTTGGGCTGGGACTGCCACTGATGGTGGGGACAGATTTCCTGCCCTAGGACACCAAACCTTCCATCTGCTGCCCTTTAAGCCTTTCAAATGTGAAAGTCTGACTTCGTAGCTCCAAGTGTGCCAATAACCCAGAGGCCAGGTGGCTGGGAGAAGTGCAAAGTAGATATTTTTCTAGAGCTTTTTTCTATTATTAGTAGACCTGGAGCTGTGCAATTTATTCTAAACCCAGATCCCACACACACAGTGCAACTCTCAAAACAAAAAGATGCAAGAACGTATTTAGGCTAAACATGACATTTGAGCTCCAGGAGAGAAGAAGGGCATGAAGAGTTTCCCAAGACACCTTTTTCTTTCTTATAAAATTTGACTTGTCCGCATCAAACTAGCACTCTGCAAAATATAAATCAGGATTCAGTTAGAGCTCCACCTCACCTCTGATGCTGCTTTTATTTTTTCTTCAGCTTCTGCCAGTTTCTCCTTTAGGGCTGCAATCTCTTTCTCCATGGGCATCACAACAGAGCGCAGCTTCTCAGCATCTTCCTGAGCCTGAAGTTCAGACAATAAATTGTAATGCAGCATCAGAATTTTCACACCAGTTCCCATTACTGGAGACATTTGGAGAAAATGTCTACATCAACAAAAAAAGCTGACTAAACTTCCACTTTCAATGCTCATATTACTGCTATTTATTTAGTTCAGCAGCCATCTCTGTGACAATGGGCTGATACTACTCCATTCACAGAAGGCGACTAAATTTTAATCTGTGTATGGGTTAAGCCACAAATATCTGTTTTAAAAGAGAATGTTAGCAAATCTATCACTCTTGATGCCTGGGAGAAAATGTATGGATCAAGCATTTAAAACAATGTGCACTCTATTAAAGGCCTAACTGTCCCACAACCTGCTGCCACAGAGCACACATGAAAAAAACCAAAAGAAGTGCATGATGAGGTACTGATCATGCAGTTACTTACTCAAAAAGTTAAAAGCTAATGGAGCTGCACAGTAATGCCTAGTGTAGCTCAGTTCTCTTTTAGAAGATCATTTTTCAACTTTACATTACTACTGATGCAGCATCAGGTTTTGGTGTTACTGTACTGAATATTTCAAACTATATATAGACAATTTATCCCATGATTTCTTTCAAAAAGTAGTTCTGAGAAGATCAAAGAGCAGTATAATTAGAGGATTGTTTCAAGGAAAGGGAAAAAAAAGGGAAAACCAGGTAAAAATAGCAAGAATTAAAATGAGAAATAGCATTCGGGGTTCAAAACCAGAACTGCACATTAACGTGTGGCCCTGACATCCTCATTTCTTAAATGCCCTGCCTTTCCTTCAGGGATGCACTGCAGACTTTCCAAATGAAAGGAGCAGCTCCCACAGACTCCCCAGGAGCCAGCAGAACACTCAAATACTCGCTGCAGTAAAACTCTCCAAGGCACAGAGAATTCCAGCATTCTAATTTGGGCTGGCTTTGTGCATGAGGCTCAGAAAGCTCAGTTGTTCTCTGCCTTCTACTGGAAGAACTCAGCAGGGGAGGGAGGGCAGGGAGTTGTGCCCCAAAGCTGGAGTTTCAAAAGATGACACCTTTCATAACTTCATCAGCAAAGACAGACAGTAAATGATAACACTCATGTCTGGTTTTGAAACTAGACAAGAATGCAGGTTTTAGAGGTTATTCATTTGACTTTCAGTTTCTGGTGAGCTTATTGAGATCTGTACTCCTAGCAACACTTTCAGGAACAGAAATAGAAAATATTTTTAACCACTGAAGTTTTCTAACTTAGAATTAATAGACAAAATAAAATGTTATTGCAATACCTGTCAATTATATAAGCAGTACAATTTTAAAACTTTACAGAAAATTCTGAACACAACACTAAATTTAATTTCTTTACATTTCATTTATTTCTGCTACATTTGTCACTGCTAGAGTACCAATGAAAGCTGTGAGGAAAGCAAGGGATGTCACTTGGCAGTGAATTCAATACCAGGGACATGTGACTGTCATACACACCCAGACCCTGGTGCTTGAAGCCAGCAACTCAACTGTCACATTTTTCAAACAAATGGGAGCAGGAGTTCCACTTCAGGCATTGCTTTATATTTCATTTATCATACCAGTTCTATTCATTTAATAGAACGAATTGAACATTATTTTCTAATTATTCAGGATAACTGCAGCAATATTTCACTGCCAGCCTGGTTTCACATGGCTCACCACAGAATACAGAGCAACAAATGTGCCTGAGTAGGAACCAAGCAGTTCAGAGAAACAGTCAGAAAGTTCTCTGAAAGCAAAACCAGACTGTGAACAACTGGAAAGACAAAACTGTATCACATTTCACATACAGAAAAATTACTCCAGCTTTTACTGCTTGGTAAACACAGCTGAAGTTTGACACTGTGGTTGCAACATATTGTAAGGATCCCTATTAAAGGTCAGTGTGATCTTGAGCTAAACACTCCCAACAGCCTCTCTCTGCTAACAAAAGGAGTGCTGGGCCCTGGGTCTGCTTCTGGACATAAAGCAGAATTACTGAGACTCCAAAATCGAGGTTAAAGCTCCACTCAACGTTTTAATAAAACGAGAATACCTGTTGTGTTGAAAAATGCTACTTAAAGACACTGTCACATGTGGCAAGAGGCGCCACAGCACCAAATTTCCTGTGCTAAGAGGTGTTTTTCAGACTCTTCCAGAAGTGTGATCCTTAAAACATTTATTTCCTTTTAACTTTTTATTAAACTTAACTTGGCTGTCAACTGCCACAGTTCTACACATGATCACCTCATCTTTACTCATTCCTTAACCAAAAACCAAGCACCCAAACCACTTCTGCCCCAGCCAAACCTGTTTCCCCCAGCACGGGGGCTGCAGAACACACTGTGGGACCTGCAGACCACAGCAGAAAAATGACTCCATGGAGAGTTAATACTAAAAATGAGTCCAAGTCATTCTCAGAGGAACAAACATGTGACTGGAGAAATCCCCAGCAACATTATACCTGAGCCTGTTCCTTAAAAATGAGACAAGTGAAAAACACACAGACACAATTTGAAGATTTTTCTTTAAAGCAGGACTAAACTATTTAAAACTCCTCTAAATTTATCCCACTGTTCTTCACCATTACCAACAAAAATAGCTTACTGTATATCAGATTTTATGGCCAACTCTGTCACAAAAATCTGATTACTCTTCCTTTCCAATTTCCCCTCTCCTGACTAATAAGCACAATTCCTAACAGGAGCTTTGTACTTTCCTGCTCTCTCTGTACACAAAATATCTGCTCTGCAGACTTCTGCTACTCAGAGTTTGACACAACTGTGCTAAGAAGAGTATTTACATTCATCACAGCTCCAACAGCAAAACAGAACCTTCCCTAAACAGAAAATGAGGACTGACTTAAAAAAAAAAAAAAGCCAAGTCATATTTTGCCAGTGGCCAAAGTTTGGGCACAGCTCATCCCCAAGCAGTCATTGTGCAGAGTCAGCCCAGTCAGTCCCCAGCAGGGAAGTACATGCTGCTGTGCTAGATTGCTTTTAGCTGCTGTGAAAACAAAAAAACCCAGACCTATCTGGTACTACAAGCCAACAGGAAAACAGATTTTTATAAATCACTGCCAAGTTTTCTGAAAGATTAATCACTAGGTGAGCATGTTAATCATTAGGTCAAGGCATACACCTTTTTAAGCTGGGAAGAGAGATTAAGAAGACAAAGTTGCAAGGTTTTCTTAGAAAATGTTTTCTTAGAAATCATTGCTTTATGATACAAAATCACAGAACAGACAATTTCTCTACAGAAATTAGCAATTTGCAACCTGAAATTCACATGGAAAAGCAAAACAGTTGCTTCCAGACAAGAGCATGTGTTCCACCAGACAAGCTCCTTCTGACAAAAGAACATATAAAGATGGAGTATAAGCACTGCTGGCTGCAAATGGCATTTTGCATGAGGAATTGATCACAAGTCTTCAAATAACACATCCCAAGTGATCAAGAAAGTTCCTCTTTCACACTGACTGCTGACACATGAATATTCATTATTTTGCTGCCCAAGCAAACCTTTTTATGGGCTTGGGATTTGCTTGTTTGTTTTTAGGTAAAATTGAATGTCCTTTTCCAATTTTGATCTAATTCTTAGCCTCCTTGAGGAAAAACCTCACAGGTTTAATAATAACAAAGAAGATTAAACCCTCATGCAAAGCAGTTTAAGCAATTATTTCAAGCTGCACTCTGAAAACCAGATTTCCCCCTCCCCCTCCTATTACATAAGGTACATGTTCCTCTGCTTTACAGGCCTAGAAGGCTTTCCAAACTCCTATTACCAGAGATTAATAAACTGATCACCTTTTCCTTTAGGGATATTTCACTCCCTTTTAAAGGACTACAGTCAAAAATGCTCTTTATCTGCTATGCTAAACTTCTCTACTAAAGCCACAGATTTTACGTGAGCTGCGCTGCCATGTCAGCAGCTTGCAATTTCAACTTACACAATCAGTAATTTCAGATTAAAAATATGAATCAGTTGAGAGAGAGTGTTCTCTAGAAATGCTTATTGACAGGTAGTTGGGAGTGCAATGCCAGGACTTTTACACTGTGAGCTCTGCATCTTCTGGGCTGTTTCTACAAGACTCACTGATCCAGTTTTAAACCTCCATTCAGCTTCAACCAAAGTCTTTTTGTTCTTAAAAATACTAAAACCTTTTCTTAAAAACAGTAAATGTCTTACAATTGCAGTGGGATTAGAACAGGCTTTACCCTGACTCTTACCTTTGAAATCAGGGCTCCATGAAGAGCAGACCCACAGCAATAATGCAACTACAACTAGCAATAGTCAGGAACCTCTTCCTAAGTCTCAGAAAAAGAATTCAACACTAACACTGATTGTCTGCTACAACACAGTAAAATAGCTAAAATGTTTCTCCATACTGCATTTCTTCTGCTGACAGCAAGCAGGAACAGGGACATGCAGCGAGGTGGCAGATTCCCAGATGTTAGCCTACTTCTTTATTAAATATAGGTTCAGTCACTACTTTAAAATTTTGTTACAACACCTTGAAGCTTGGTGTAAGGTAAGCTTGCTGAGATGAGAAATCCATGACAATGCAAGCTATTATAATAAAATAATAAAAAGATTTTCATAAAGCACTGATTTGTTATGACCAGTTCAATTTCCTTCCTGTCTGAAACACTAAATCTTCAACCTCAACAAAAATAAAAAAGAAAATCCAAACTCAAGACAAGGCACCTCAATCTACTTCTATGAACTTTTCTTAGTCACAGATCTTTGAACAACTACAACACTATCTGTCCATACTCCAGAGCAATTATTTTTCATCATCTAGAGCCTGCTGTTCTGTGACAGCGAGGTTCTGCCCTTCCTAGGGAGGCAGCAGTACTGTGATGCACAAACATGGCTTACTTTAGAGAAAGAGGGAAGACATCTTAGATATTCTCAGGTTTTAATGGGCACTTTAAGTTTTTAAGTGCTGGAAAAATAAGTAAAAGTAAAGAAGTGTAAAGAAATCTTTATAGAACTGCGGTCAATCCAGAAAAATCTAAACGTGGTTTTACTTGAGCTCATTTGACATCATGACAAGTGCCTTGACAAGACTGCCTGTTTTTACAAGCTGAAGGCTAAACTTTACCATCTTCTCAGGTGCAATTCTCTCACTGAATGCACATAATTAGGAACAAAGCTTTTAAGGCTTTAAATGGATTAGGTCATGATGACTTCCATGAACAAAGGCTGGCAGCTGGCAGCACCAGGCTGTGTGAACTGCTGAGGAATTACAGCAGCCATAGGAATGAACCCATGCCTGACCTCACGGGCCTATCCTCACACAGAAACTGAGCAACTCCTTTCCAATGTACCTTTTTCATTTCATTTTCTAGGTTTTCCTCCTCCTGGCCTTCAGACAGTCTCCTCCTTAGCTCTGCAATTTCCCGCTCCATGTTCTCTCGGTACTGGCTCCATTGAGCTCGCTCTTGCTCCATCCTGTGGTGATACTGCAGCTCATAGTCACGGACAGTCTCTAGAAAACAGCGTTTTCAAAACTTATTTTCAATGTAAGTTAAAGAACAAAGCTTTAGGAACTCCATCCCCAACCTCTCAATGATTTACTATAATTAATTAAAACTAGGACAACTCTCCCTTCCCTCAGACTTCTGCCCCAAAACCCAAATACATAAGTAAAAGAACTGAAATTAAATTTCAATTAGTACCATCAACAGAACAGAGAGAAACAACTCGCAAAAACTGTGCAACTCCTAATTTCAAGGTAACGTACATGACTAATAGCCTACTTAGCAGCACACAAGTACATCATCCAAACAAATGAATAGAGCCTTAAAAAGGTACTCCAAAATGCAAAGAAATTCAAACCTCTCACACAGCTTCTATTTCCCCAGAATTCACACCACTCATCTCAGCTCAGGAGCTGCCTGTTTACACAGGCACAGCAGCTGGCACAGCTGAGCCTTAATCCAGGTTCATGTATCTGTGCAGATCATAAATAAACAGACATTTGTGTACTCAATATACATAAAGGTTTGTCTGTTCTGGGTGAAAAGCACAATGAGGTGATGGAAAAACTGCCCACAGCTGACAGCCTCTAGGCTCAGGATAGTCTGATCCTGTCTGTGAACCTTTAAGAAAACAGACATTTGTGGCAATAGTCTGTTCCCACTTCATATCCTTTTGTTCATTTCCTTTGTGTCAGAAATGTCAGCAGCTGTGCAATGTGCAAATATAACAAGGAAGAGATCAGAACTATTAAGAAAAAAAACCACCCAGGACTGAGAGAGCAACATGTGCAGTCAATACCCTGGGGGAAGGCCCACGTGAGTACTGGAGGGACACTTGACTGTGTGAGAGCAGAACTGTGTTCACACAGAAGGAAAGAAGAGAATCATGCTGGCAGCTTAAAGCTGTTTGCAGACTTGTCAAATTACAAGCATTATACTTATCTTCGTGGAAGGCTGAAGCATCACACTCACAGTCCCTCAAAAATGCTTTGCATATACATGAGGTTCCCTTAGCCATGAATTCTAAATTCTGTCCTCAAGCTGACAATAAAAAACCCATCAAGCTCCTTTTCACAACCTTGGGAGCTACACTTCATCCAGCCCTTCTGCAGCTTTCCCAAGCCACAACAATTATCCACACTCTGAAGAAGAGCAGGCACAAATCCCTAAAGAATCAGGGTGGCTGATCTCAGCAGCTTGCCTGGTTATTACCTTTCATGATGGCCTGGAGGGAAGCCACTTCTTCTTGCCACTGCCTCTTGACCTCATCGATGGCCTCCTGCTTGGTGGTCTCTGACACTGTGGCTATGGCCTTGATGTTCTCCATTTCGGCGTGGGCCTCCATCAGCTGGGTGCGCAGCTGGCCCAGGTCGTCCTGGGCTGCCTGCAGCACTGCATTCTGTCTTTTCAGGTCCTCTGAAAGGAGGATTGGATACATTTAGCTGGATTAATGAGTTCAACCTGAAGTGTAGCCCCAGTTGCTATGGCAAAGAACAGAAGGGAGTGAAGGAAGCACTGGTATTAAAACATCTACCTGTAATGACTGAACAGATGTTGGCAGGTCTCTTCAGGCAATGCTTTTTCTTGACTTTGCTTGCCCTTGCCTTTATTAAAGGAGCATCTTATGGATGCAGACGCTAGATACAACTAGGATCAGCATACTTGTGAAAGTAAACTGTGCTTTTCATCAGTTCTTATTATTTAACTAATTCTGGTAATGAATCTGGAAAAGGCATGAACAGACTGGAAAACAGTTTTCCCCCCATTTCTGGGACTAACTTGGTTCTCAATTTGGATGGAACACTTCATGTTTCTTAAACAGAAACACTCTGTGACACTTTAGAGAGCCCACACAAGAAAAATATACAGCCTAATTTGCTTTTTACTAAAGACTTTGGTAAAACTGAGCTTCTACAAAGAAAAGGGATACATTCAATGGAACAGGCACGACTTCTCTAATTGTTGCAACTATAAACAGAAATTAAACTAACTTTGCATTATCCTTCTGAGTTCTCGGCTAATCTGAAATAAACAGCTCTGGAAGACATATATAATTAATTCCAAAAGCACTAACACAAAATATGTGTTTTATGCCCACATAGCCTGCTTCAATGGCAATCCCTTTTAGCAGAAACATCTGGCCAGCATATAACCAACACCAAGCTATCTCCATGTATTTCCCTCAAGGCCAAAAAGCTGAATCAATCCTGGTGCTCTCACCGTGACAGAGAATAGAGAATCCCAAGCTAATCAAATACATAAAAGGACATTAATCCTTGTGTAAAAACAAAACAAAACTCTGTAGCATTAATATTCTTAGTTTTCAAATGACAGCATTAAAGGTGGGTCCCAACAGCCCCAATGAACATTTAGGAGAGGGTATTGGAGACAGGGAGGGGAAAAAACTTTGCAGGGGGTAAAAAAAAGTAATTGCTTGTATATTCTCCTCTGATGTCCTTTCACTTCAGTAGCTGTGAAAGTTGGGGTGTTTTTTCTTGCCCTATCACAATTTATTTTGTATTTTTTGACTGTACCAAAATGGGAGAATTATTGCTGATCTCATCAGTAATGTATTGTATCTTAAATTTCCTTTCATCCAGCCTTAGAAACACCAGTAAATAGGCTTGCTGCATGATCCAGTCTTCATTATGCCTGTTGTATTTCTGCTCTCATAAGCTTATACAGCAGCTGCAGTCTTAATGCATTATGTTTTGGCTCTGCTTTCATATGTTAAAGACAGGAAAATCATCAGAATTAGATAAATCAATCTGGCTCTCAGAACAGCTATCTCTACTCTCTGATCCTTCATCAGATATTTGAGCTCATATGATTTAAAGTTTCCTATAAATTGTGTTATTGAAATAGATGCCCTTGGCTGGTATTAAAACTTTTATAACATTTGCCTGCTTACAGCCTACCTCAGATAGAAATTTAAGACAAATAAATGCTACATAAAAAAAGGCCACAGAGTAGAAACAGCACAGCATCCAGGCTATGTCTTTCCATTTACCAGATCAGCTCCTGCTCAGAGAGCACACCCTGAATTCAGGAAATTAGTATTAAAACTCACTAATAGTATTTCTGCATGGACATCAAGTTGCTTTGGCTCCTTTCCATGAGGCATATCTTTAAATTTAATTCTAAAGTTCATTCTAGGATGCTCAATAGTCACCTACTGAATCTCTTACATTCTTATTATAACTGTTTAAAAGACAATGCTTTGTACAGGGATTATTTGAAGATGAAGTTCAATAAATTTCAGAATAATTCAGAGAACTAAGAACTTACCTTCCTTAGCCAGGTATAACTCCTTAAATTTTGCTCTCTTTTGATTAAATTCTTGCTCAAGTTGCTGCTTTGTGCGCAGAAATTCTGCATTGACCTTTTCCAATTCTGCTACCCGTTGTAGAAGAGCATCTAAAAATAAAGCAGAAGATAAGGTATGTCACTAACAGTTATCCAGACATCCCATTCTGCAAGGCTGAGGTTTGGGGCTTACTCTTTTTAAAATATCTTTACTCATTAGCTCTGCTGCTGCCCCATGATAACGAGGAAAACTAGCCAGTCCTGTAAGGCACAAAGAAAGGTAGGTTTTCTTAAGACTGTAACATGAAATTATAATTAAACTTCTCTAGGGAACTAGAGGCAACATGGCAGAGAGTTCTACAGAAAACAATCTTCCAAAGAAAGCCACAATTTGGTATATACAATGAAGGAAGAAATAGAAATAATTCTGGTGATGGTTTTTTCCCCTGGGAAGTGTGTGAGGGCTGAGCAATAAAGCACCAAGCGCTCAGAGGCTGAGGTCAAAGAAAGCCAAGTGACAGCAGCTCAGCTAACAGCTATGAAAGGGCAAAGCACAGGAAGGAAATGCTGTGAGCTAAAAATTAGGTGCCATTATCAATCCAGTCTTCAGTTCTGCATGTTAACCAAAAGATGAACCAGATTACATCTGGAGAAGTTTGCCAGAGGATGACCACAACCTACAGAGAATTAATTGATTGTGAGATCAAACCCTCCTCATTTTCAGCAGGTAAAAATCCTCAAGGGGGCACATACATCACTTTTTTCCCTAATTTACCACATCAGTCCTTCATCTGGTGGTACAACGAAAGAAGGAAGAGTAGGAAGTCTACAAGATTGTTATAACATGCTTATTATTGGAAAAACCCCCTTACGATACCATTGTGTGATGCTATAAAGACCCCCTACAACCACCAACCTATCTGCATGTGCAATATCAACTTCTTTGCACCTCAACTTCTGCTGTAGGTGGCAGTTTAAACTTGCACACCTCAGAATTCAAATATGAAATAGAAAGAAAAGACTGATGAACCAGAAAAAAACACATCTCTCTGCTGAAATGCACTGGGGGAAAAATGTTCTTCTATATGAGTCTCTGTGTGTTCTGCAAAAGCATTTTGTGGGCATGTTCCAACTCTGCTATGCAAAGCGAATCACTTCAGTTACAGCCTCTATATAGCACAGACTAGATACACAAAATATTGATCCATCAGAGGTGTTTGTGTAGCCCATCCAACACTTCCCACCACAATCAAGTAGTGAAAACATTCCAAAGGCTACACGACTTCAGTATCAAACATTCAAACATTCAGACTCACAAACAGCTGGAGTCAGCTCTACAGCTTGCAGTGGTAAAACACTGGATGGGCAATGCCACTGAGATGGGGCCAGTTATTTTTGGTACCAGATGACGTAGACTAAGAGCAGACACAAACAAAAGGACCATCTAAGAGCACAATTATGTTTTACTGATTGCTGTTTATAAGAGCTTATGGTGTCACAAAATACAGCACCTAATCTCTTCAGCTCTGTACTGAATAAAAGAGAAATGCAGACATAAGACTGACGAAATTTTAATGTCGCTTTTTAAAAAGAAATCCTAATTTGGGGTTTTTTTTAAATCACTTTAAATACAAACACATAGGTTTTTCTGGCCAGCAGAGAGGGGGGATAGTTCCTTATGTGACAGATCTTTATGTGGATAGTTCAAAGCCAACTGCACAGGAGTGTTCTCCAGAAAATGAAAGGAATCCGCAGCAAAGAGACACTGAGAGCAAAGCTTCAAGTGAGTTCAGAGAGAGTCTGGATCAAAACCAGGGATGAAACAGCACATGTGGAACCAGGTCTGGGTAGGAAAAACGCTTCCCAAGGTTAAAGGGTTGCCTTTGATCTCTTGCTGAAGTCTTGCAAAGGAAAGGGTTTGCTTGTGTTTCCACTCCCCGCAGTCCTGTGCAGAGCGATGCAGAGCCCGCAGCCACCGTGGCACCTCCTGCTCCACGCCCCACCAGCAGCTGTGCTGGCCTGAGAAGCTGGGCTTGAGCTCAGCTTCAGCTCCTCAAGGGAAACTCCTGGAGGCACTAGAGCCTAAGGGAGCTGTGTGCCAGGGCCAGCCAGGCAGCTCTGCATCCACAGGTACCACCCTGCAGCCTCAAGCACACATTCCAACTGAACAAGGAGGAGTCTGGGCATCAATCACCTTGCACACACTCTTTTGAAGACCACACAAATAAACTGTTTCATTCTACAGTTAGTAATCCTGAAAGTTAAATCAACTGTAGACTCAACTCTCCTGCCCTCAAAGATGACTAGAGCATTCCTTGTTTACTTAATCCCTTTCCATCTTCCTTCAGCAGAGAGACAGCAGCAGCTGTGCTGCTGCTCCCATCAGAAAGTGCAAAGCAACCAAGCTGTACTTCTTCCGAAGGTGTGAGCTGCTTCTACTGAGGTTGGAAGGGCAAGTGGACACCCCAAGAGCAGAATGTTCAAGTGCTTTCAGCAGGGGAAACAACAGACTCATCCTTTTGAAATCTTCCTACCCAAACAGAAAGAGGGAGGGCAGAGTCACCAAGAAGGAAATGAAATTTAAATATTTACATTTTTACAGCATTCCCCCCTCTCTGCAACCTGGCAGTTATGTCTAAAAAGTAATAAATAAATAACTAAATAATCAACTCCCTCCACAACTGAGCTCTGGCAGCTGTCAGGGCCAGCTGCAGGCATTCAAAATAACAAGCAGTTTAAGATCTCAACTGCAGGTCATCCATCACTGCAACTGTGCATTAACATTGTTCTTTTGATTCTATACTAAGTTTAAAGTGGTTTTATCACCTGTGCTACATATACAGCTCAGGACAGAGCTCAGCACATCCCCACTGCAGTGAGACAAGGCATAAACTTGAGGACAACAGGTTTTAAAGATCAACATCAACCCCCTCAAATGCACCTGGATAAGAAGTAAAAGCAAATGAAAGTTTATTTTCTGAGACACCCTAACAACTAACACCTTTCTGCTAAGTGATTAATTTCACAAAGAAATTATTTTCTTCCTCAGAGGTACAATTTGTACAAAAGCCACACAGACACTTCCCAAAATGCAATTGTGATCCCAAGCCCAGACTGCCAGGCTCAGGTACCCTCGGGCTCCATGGCACAGGTTAAAGTCCACCTGGACATGCACTGGAGTCAATGGCAGGAAATGGGCTCATCCATAGATTTCCAATTAGGCCTTTGTCATTTATCACTTAATTTTCACTCTGAATTTAGGCTCAACTCACCCCAGGCCTATTAACAGAGCTCAAAAAGCAAACTCAGTTGCTATCAATTTAAAGGCAGCCCCGAAGCAGCCGTCCATCTGCAGCCGGTGGTGCCCGGGCTGCCAGGCGCCGTTCCCAAGCTGCAGTGCCGGCTATCAATGTTTAACCAGAGCAAACACAGCCCGGGATGGGCAGCGCTGCTGGAGCCGAGCCCGGCTGCAACCGGAGCCGGGGTCACACACGGCACCGGCACGGAACGCTCTGTATTTCCTCACAGCAGCACTGTGGAGACCTAATTCCCTATTTAGGGCCCTAAGTCATCAAGAAACAAACAGAGACCCTAAAGAAACTGCAAAAACCCTATCAGTTTCTTAACTTTGTAAATAGCACTGGGAAAACTTTACAAACTAAAAAAATCCTAAGAAGAAATTCTTTTGGCCGACAATTTAAAATAGCGTTTTTTCACAGATTATTAGGCTAAAAAGACTACAGATGACAGAGTCATAGATGCCAATTAAATCACTAACTTTATTTCTAGCTGGCAACACGGATTTTGCAGACACTCCAGGTCAGACACAGGGATCCCCATCTCCTGTGGAGCACTGACATTACAGCAAAGCACAGTGAATGTCATCATGTGCCTCAACCAGGGAGAGGAACTCAAAAGAAGGGCAGCAAAATCTATTTCAGAGCAGGCTCAATGATTTACAGGAGAACCATGAAACTGCTGCAATACATGAAAAGAAACTCTAGTGAAAAAAGATACAGCTTTCTGTTAACCCACTGCACAGCAAAATTCCAATTCTAGGAAAACACAGGAAAAACATACATTTCTTAGTGACTAGTTATTTATATGCTGTTCCACAGATCAGCTCCAAAAAGAGTTAAATTTTATATATGACAGTTTCCAGTTACACAAACATGTAGCGATCATTCCAGAACTAAGACAGACAAAGCTGATTATCAATAAGACTATTTTTGAGTACCAGGTCTATTTATAAAATTAATGCCATAGAGCTTTCTGCTTGATATTTAAAGAATCAAACATGACATCAAGAGTTCAGTCCAACATAGCTGAAATATGAAAACAGAGCAGAAAAAAAACTACATGTACAATCAACTTTTTGGAGACAAAAAAATACATAGTTTCTGTAATTTTCTACCCTTCTTTTGTTGTCATCATTGCTTGAGACAGAAGTATGGAAAAATACTTATTTCTGTGAGTTTCTACTATGACTTTCTACTATTTTCTATGAGGACTAATTTTCATCTATTGTGACATCATTCTGGAGCCACAATTCTGCTACTACATAAACTTTTAATCTGTCTGCCACCAGACCGTTCACATAGACTGCTAAAAGCTTTTCTTTATTTTACTCAAACAGGATTTGATGAAAAAAGAACAACCAGCCCCCCCCACACACACACTCTTACAATAAACCCCAATTTAAACCACACAAACCCCCAATAAACCCCAGCTGTTTGCATGAGGCACTCAGAAGCAAAGGAACAGATTATGGTTCTTTGAATAAGCACGTTAAACAGCAGCAATTCCTGACTTACGAAATGGGGTTGCTTTCTTTCAAGAAACATTTACCCTTACACACAGATACCCAAGAGCAGCAGATCAAACTGGAGGGGAAAAAAAAGGAAGAAAATAATTACTTACTTTTCTCAAACTTGCATTTGCAAGCATGAAGCATTTCAATTACTTGGCCAAATGGCTCAGGCTCACTGGTCACACACTTGTTTTATTTGAGGGCAGAGAATGACCCCTGACTTCTCACTTGCCACCTTCTGTTTCAGAGTGGCACCAAACACCTCCGACTGTCACAGCTCCCCTTTCAGAGCATTTCACCGGGTGTGATGAGGAGAACTCAACCCCAGAAAGGGGAAAAACAGGGGGTTCTGCCCCACAGCTAAGCCCTGGAACAGGACATGGAACTCAACCCCAGAAAGGGGAAAAGCAGGGGGTTCTGCCCCACAGCTAAGCCCTGGAACAGGACATGGAACTCAACCCCAGAAAGGGGAAAAGCAGGGGGTTCTGCCCCACAGCTGTGCCTGGCACAGGACATGGAACTCAACCCCAGAAAGGGGAAAAGCAGGGGGTTCTGCCCCACAGCTGTGCCTGGCACAGGACCTGCTCCCAGCACTGAGCTGCTCTGCAGAAGGAGCTCAGGCAGTTCCCCATTTCGGGCAGCGCAGCTTTCAGACACTGCTGCATTCATCCAGCCATTCTGGCTGATTGTGCAGCTGAAGGTTATTTGACATCCACAATTTGTTCTCTATTGACTAAACATTCACAGGCAAACAATCCAGTACCAATTTAAGGCTAAATCCATAAAAACTTGGTGTTGCTGACAAATGCAGGTATCACCATGCAGATCAGAGCCTTGCTGCATCATATCTGTTACAGAAGCTTTATATTTATTACAGTAAATCAGCAAGTGGAGGATGAAAAATATTCAGCCAAGCACTGCATGTTACCAACATCTAAACACATAATAAATACTCTATTAACATCAAGTGGAAGTGTGCAGTATATTATTAAAGTTTGAAAGTAATGTCATTTTTCATTGAAACTGAATGACCAACATCTTTCCACTACAGCCTGTAATCTCTGTAGTCCCTATTCCTACTCTTTATTTTCCTTTTTTATCCTAAACACTGTTTGACATCCTACATTAAGGATCTTAGAGAGAAATGAAAAGCCATCACTAAATTAAAGTAATTAAAATCTTAAGAAATTTAGATGTTTGAATAAATGGGAAGACTCTCTTCTATAATACAATCAAGAATCACAGAATGGTTTGGGCTGGAAGGGACCTTAAAGATCATCTCATTACAAACCCCTGGCTTGTACAGGGACACCTTCCATTAGATGAGGCTGCTCCAAGCCCTGTCCAACCTGGCCTTGGACACTTCCAGGGATGAGGCAGCCACAAGAAGAGAACAAGCAAAAGGGGGAGAGAAAACAAAGGTCCTTTAAATGGCTTAACTAAACCTGCAGAGACAAACAGCCACATGCAGTAACAACTAAGTCATTTTCCCCAACAGCACAGCAAACATCTTCATGCACAATTACAAGGAAAAGAAGGCAAACACACAGTTTCTCCTTCCCCATTTTTTTTCCACTTCCACTTTCCGCTTTTTCTCCCTTTTCACACCACTCACAATGTGTTAACTACTTCCTTGCTTTGTTATTGCCTCCTTCATCTTCTTTCGTGGACACAAAAGCAGGCAGCTGCTTCCTGGGGTCCAGATCTCCATCTCATGGCACTCCATTTCACTCAGTAAAGGAAAATCACACCTGACTTCCAGTCAGGTAAACCCACTTCATGAGACAAGTAAAGCTCTTCTATACACTAGTAATTCTGACCTCAGGTTAACTTAAGTCCAGTTTTAAATTTATGCTTAGTTAACTATTATTTACATTGGACTGCAATGGAACACTGCTCACTCACATCAAGTATCACAGGAATGAACTTAAACGTGGATGTCGATGTTGACAAAAGTGAGCTTGAATTTTTTTTCCAAGAGTTTATTTTCATTTGCCAAAAGCATAATTTCTTTCCAAGAACAGTCCCCTACCTCCATCATTATAGCCTGGTTTTTTGTACATCCCTGCTCACCACAGTAGCTGCTTCTCTCCTTTTAACTAGTCTGCCATCAGAACTCTCAGTTTTGTGCAGTCTTCTCCACGTTAGTCCCAACTTAATGCACAAGAAGCTTTACCACCATTAGTTTTCACTCTATTTCATCTCTGCCACTGGTGTTTTGGTGAGGAGAACAAGTAATCCAGAAATTTCAGGAAAACACAGTTGTTCGCCTTTTTTTTCCAAGAAAATCAACCACACTCTCTGCTTTATCAGTTCTTTGAATAATTTAAATAGGGCAGCAGTGGATGAATCACAGAGTTGGAAAAGTCAACCAGGTAACACCATTAATGGAATCCTATGGAAAGGATTTTGGCTGTGTCCTGCTGCTGCCACCAGTGAATCCCCTCAGAAACACAGTGTTGCTAAGCTTGAATGCATATCAGAGTATTGCAAAAGTCAACAGCAAGCTACAGTCTGGTGAACTTTGAATTCATCTAAAATGACACAAAATGGAGTGAACAGAGTTACCAATCTCATCACAATCACCAGCATTTTCCCTGCTGCATAAATGCTTGCATCTTGTTGCCCTTGCTTTAACAATTTTTCTTTTTTATACCTGCTTTTTTCAGGAGGATCCATTTGGAAAAAAGAACAAAACAAAACCAAACAAACCAACCAAAAAAAAAAAAAACCAAAAAAAACGCTCAGTGTCTCCTTGGATTTATGAAGAGGGTTATTTACTTTACAGGCTTTGGGCATTTACTCAGACCAGTCACTGCTTGAGCAAACAAGAGCAGGGTGATGGCAGCACAGAACTGGGCAAGGTGAAGTCCCCAAGAACCGGGCACATTTCTCCAAGAGGGTTCACAGCTGGATTACATGGCTGCCACTCTAGGCCAGCCTAGGTAGATCTCCACAGCCTGCAGGCACAGCAAAGCTTTTTCAGCATTTCACACATCTGAGCTCAGACAATGCAGCTGTCAAACGCTTCACACATGTCCCTGCCCCTTTCATTTCACCAGCCCGTCCCTCCTCATTACCTGCATGATTAACACCAACAGAAGGTGTTTTAAGCAGGCGCAGAGGCTCCTCCAGCCTGGAACCAGACCTCCAGCACAGCCACCTATTCCCTTCCACAGCATTTGAAAACAAGTCCCCAAAAATGTCAAGTCACATAAGTCTTCCTGACCAGAGCAAGACTGAAAATATGAATGAACCTTCATATTTACACAGGAATATTTCTGCCAAGTTTTTCCACACTACCACGTCTCATCATTTGTATGATATAATCAGAAAACCCAGAACTGGATTACACGTGGCAATTCCACTTGACAGTGAGGTTTTCGGTGTGTCTTCCCAGTAAAAGAAAATTTAAGTTGAGGATATTGTCTGTTTTAGTAAACCAGCAGGAATTTGCTGTTCTGATGAAATAAAAATATTTCGTTAAGAGCCATTTAGGGAGAGATTCTGAAATGCATTTCATTTTACAGGAGACCCCCTACACAATTTGCACTCTGAGCACCACTAATATAACCGTTCTCTTAAAATGTAAACATTTGCTAAACCCAGACAACAGACTGATTTTCTTTCAAGATAATTTAATTGCTGACTCATTTGCAGTGGGAGGAAAAAAAAATCCCTGTGACACCTTATTATATGTTTATCACTTCGCCTACAGATTTATTAAAGGCTGTCCTCTTCAGGCAGAAAAATGGGAATAAAGTATGACTCAACTCTCAGGAAAAAACAACCAACAAAACAACACAAAACAACCCTAGTGCATTGTTCTCTTTGAAGAAGTAAGTTAATATATAAAAGAAAACCATTACATTAATTCCAAAATTCCCCCAGACACCACTAGTCTGAGATCTTGTGCTGTCTTGCTGTTTGTCATGGGGCCAAGAACTGAGGTGTAGCTTTGAGAGCATTCAGGCTGCAGACCACCCCAGGTACTCTGCTTCCCAGTTTCTGAGCAGAAAGAACAAATTAATGATAACCTGACACACTTTAAAATTCCAAGGAAGCTAACAAAAGTGAAATATAGCTTGACCAAGAAGGTGATGTGGAAGAAACCAGAAAGAAACCAATGTTTGTGAAATTTATACAGGCAATGGCTTTTGTAATTTACCACTGCTACAGGTATGAGGACACTGCCATTTAAAGCAAATTGGCATCCTTATGGACATTTTTGAAAGCTGAAATAATCACAAGAGCATGGAAACTCACTTCCACATGCACAGCTACCAGACAGCACTACAGTAATTTCACAGGTACCAGAAAAACTTCAGAAATAGCAGCAACTCATACACAACTCAAGAGCTATGGACGTGAACAAGCACCACAAAAGGGAGTTAACATCTGATTTCTCTCCCACTGTGGTTCCCTACCCCTTGCTATATAATTTGGCTACTCAAATTGGTATACAGAGAATAAACTGGGAAAGAGAACAGGTAAAAACTTATTTTCAAGGAATAGTAATTTTAAAATTTTAGTTGCCAGAACAGCAGGTTGTAGGCATGAAAAAACGGCACTGTAGAGGAGCCACTTAAAGGATATAAATCTAATAAACGGCCTGGAAAATAGCCTGTTGCTAGATATATGTATGGAGACATTGTGATGATAAATATAGTATAACAAGTAATAAAAAGAAAAGACAATTAACATCTTTATTTGATAAGGAACAGGATACAGATCCTATTATTTGGAGTAAGGTTTCTACAGCAATTTAATAGGTTCCCTGAGAACAACAGACTAGTACTCCCCCAAGCTCTAGAATTTATTTCTTGACAGAAAATACTGCTGAGATTCTATATATTCATATTTTTTGCTATCACTTGTCAACTACATGAATTCCTGAACAGTTAAAAAGGAAGAAAATCCTGCTCCAGCATGAAATTTTCAAATAATTTAAAATATTCCAGGGGTCTAAGCAATACAGAATGGGAAGGCTTGACTAAGCCTGCAGTTACAATAATTTAAAATCAATTTCTGTACTGGTGGTCATCTGACAGGGTAACTCAGCACTCCCACCTCACTGTGAGCACATGTGCCTTTTATCCCACCATGCTATGGGAGCTTTTGACAGAAGTGACAGCGTCATTAGTGATAGAGGAAAAAGCTGGAGGGTGGGAGGGGAGTGAGTCTCAAAGCAGGTCCAAAGCAGACCACACCTAGCACTTGGCTGAGCACAGAGTAGGTCTGACACACACGTGGCAATGAACACACAGATCAGAGTAAACTGTGAAAAAAAAAGCCAGAACGATACCCTTGGACTCTCATATTATTACTGTGTGGTCTACACCCTTCCTTTATGCCAGCTCTAATGCTTATCAGGTCTTTCACTAAATTAAACTAATTAATTCAGCAGTGAGTAGTTCTCAGCTGGGTGACTGAGCTGAACTGGGCTCAGTGATGAGTCCAATGTGCAGAGCTGGCACAAAGGAAATGAGGGAAACACGACTGTGGGAGCAGCAAGAAGAGAGCAGGAACACTTCTTTCAGCTGCAGCAACCTTCTAGACTGGCTTAGCTGCAACACGAAACCACAGCCTATGGGTACAGTCTGATTATCAGTTTAACCTAAGTGCTTGTTGTCTGCCAAAAGAAATAGTCTGGCCTTCCTTCTGTCCCCCACTCTCCCTTGTGGCTACTGAGATTGGTGTAGTCATGCAGCAGAACTTACTTTTTAAAGACTTGATGACTGACATTTTTAAGTGATAAATGACCTCTTTCAAATCCTGATTTCCATTCAGACTCTCCAGGGGAAGCTGACAAACTTAACTGGTATTAGAAAGCAAATTCCAAAGCTCAGGTTTCCCACCAGTGTTTGTACACACTCAGGTTTTGAACAAATGCAGCTGAAAGAGTTGCACTGCACTGCAGTTTCCAGTATAGAAGTGATTAGACTGGTACAAAACCTAGAGCTGTAGATAAAAATATATCAGAAAACGTCCCTATCCCACAATAAGATTAGTCTCGCATTTACTCTTACTTGAAAGCAAATACAGTTAGATTAGACATTGTAACAGGCCATTACAGCCCCTCCTGATGGATCCTCAGCTACATGTAATCCTCAGTGCCTCCAACAAATTTAACTCTGTAACATCAGGAGTTAAAGCACCAGTTTGAGATTTAACATCTTTATCTCCAGTTTCATCTAAGAGTCCAACAGAAGCTGTGAAGACCAGACAGACAGCTCTAATATCCTCACAGCTAGAAGTGTCACTCAAGCACAGAACCCAGAGTTTGCCTAATTGCTTTCCCATTAATTTCACATGGGAGAAGATACAAACAGACATTGCAAGCTGGCAATTAAGAAAACCTTACTTGAAACCAATCTTTAAAAGAACATTTAAAAGATGCAGCATATGACACAAAGATGCCAGCCTGTCAGATGACCTGAATTAACAGAGCCAAATTTATGCTTTGTACTTCACCAAAATAAACCAAGTAACACCACAGATAAAATGTATCAGAGGGATTTTGGCACAGGTTACTGTTAATGTAAGATGAATGTTCCAATTCTTGTGCCTGAAGTCAATGGGAGGTTAATATGAACTCCTGTAAGCCTTAGGAAAGACAATTTTCTTAAAGGATACTGGACACAAAAATTAACTGTAGATAGTTAAAATACTTACTGCTTGACCAATAACTTCTAGCACTCCTCTGTGTTTCTTCCTGTGTAGATTAAGGCAACGACACTGAACACACAGATGTAAGGATTGTATTATACTCTGTGGTTTTATCTGCCTTACTGTTTGCAAGTTACTGCTTTGTTATTTTTTAAAGCAACCAACCATGGTGCTGCCTCCTATTTTGCATAGCACTGATGCAGCACAGATGAAAATAAATCATTTCTGTTGGGCAGTATTTTAATGGTGACCAGCCATGCAAATACAAAGTTACCCTACCAAGGCAGGGGTGTGAGGGATAAACAGTTATACAGGAAACACTCATCAAAAACGGTGAAAGAGCTGTTTCTCCTTTTGCTGTGCATATTCCTCTCCTTTGTTGCCATTTAAACAGCATTGCAAACCTTGCTGCAATTATCTGCAAGCTAAAAACGTGTATTGGCAGAAGATACAATACAAACCACACAGTCTATTCAGGTCACTGGCTTAAAGGCATGGGAAAACCATTATAATCAATGCTGGTTTGGTTTGATCCCCAGGTAATCCTTCCCTCTCTCCTCCAGGCTATTCCCTCTGGAATACACACAGTTAATGCTACCATTGCCATTCCAGTTATTGATTCCAATTCACTTTGCCATGTAGAACTTCTGTTATTGCATTTTTGCTCCACAGCTTTACCAAAAAACACTTTCAAAAACCACAAAATACAACAAGATAAATATTAATAAAATCCCACCCAAATTTAAATTTCTTCTCAGTGTGACTCACCACAGTAAGGCTTATTAAGTGCTTCTGGCTTATTAAGAAACTAAAAATCAGACTGCCTTTTTTTTTTCTTTTTTTTACTCCAGGATTCTGGTTATTTTTCAGTCCCTAACCCAGCCAGATACACAAGACAGGGCCCTTAACTGCCCAGAACCAAAGGAGCAGATCACAGCTCTGCTGTTTCCTGTCCTCTTCTCAACTGATACCAACTTTCAGAACTGCTCTGACAGCCAAAAGATGGAATGCTTTTATTTTCTACTTCTATTTCCAAGAGGCATAAGTTAATTTCCAGCAATGAATTTTTTGCAATCTGTGAGGCACTTACCTACTGCAGTTTATAAAGATACCAAGGTATTAAAGAATTAGATGTCAGCCAACCTTGTGATTAGGTAACTGAAGTTCACTGCCTCAAAATTCTATAATCTGTTCTGAAAAACCACTCAGAACCTGGACATGTATAAGGCAGGGCTGCAAAGCAGGTCTGTATACCAAGAGTAAAGTACAATGAGATCTTCCTTCCTGAGTGACAGAACCCGGAGAGCTCTTAAATAAAGAAAAATATATTTTAAAAATAGTAAAAAAGCTGCAATTCAGCATAGCTAGGGAGCCATATTGTTTGAAAAAGCCATTTTTCACTGAGGAAGTTTGTACAGTCATGTGAGTTTCTCCAGAAGAGGAAGAATAGAGGGACTGGTGTGATCCCACCGAGGACAGCAAGGCCTGGAGCTGCCAAAACAAGGGCAAGGTCCAGGGGATACCCCCAGACAAGAGGTTGCAAAAGGCAAGGAGAACAATATTAAAGAAGCTGAGGTGGTGTCTGGGGAGGAAGGCTGAGGAAAGCAGAGGACCTGCTGAAGAGCAGAAGTTGCCCAAGACACTGCCAAAATGACTGACTGGGTGTTTACCAGGGAGGGAGCAAAAACCTGAGACCAAAGAGCAAGCAAGGCCACGTTTCTGCTGCTTGGCTGTGTGGAGCAGGAATTGCCAGAGGAGATGGAAACAGACATAAAAGGTGATTCAGAAGCTTTTATTCTTCCTCTTCATTGTACTGAAGGAGCCAGGCCTGGGAAGAGAAATGTAGGATAGGAACAGGAAGGAGGGAAGCGCCACCACAAGTCAGCTGAATGCCAAGGGGAGTTGTGGCTGACAGAAGGAGACATGAATGGGAAAAAAAATACATGCACATAATTCCTCTTTATATCAGTGGTCATGCTGCAGTTCTGCACTCTTAGGGTACTACAGGCACTGCTTGCAGAGCAACAGAACAACTCAGAAGTTTTCTCAAGCACCAGGTACTTTCCAGGTAAAAAAACCCCTCCTCCTTCTGAATAGCACAGAAATATTAACCAAGGGTACACTGCTCACTCGTTCTTCCTATGCCAATTTACAGAAAAATATCAAATGATTTAAATTTTTCCAGAGATAATTCATCATCATGCCTAACTGACTATACTATGACTAAAATGACACAATGCTTATCCTATTTATAGAATAACTTGTGGAGGATAGTACCATTAACTCAGCCACTACTAAATCAGACACTAAAACCAACTCTGTAAGTAAAGGCTGAACCACTGAGAAGACTTTTGATGCACAAGATGTTCCTCTGAAATACACACACACAATGGCTTTCATTGCAGCCTTGTTAGTAAGTGCTGCTTATCAATGTTACCAGCTCTTACCTTGAAAGACTTCAGTCAGAGTAAAGCTATAATCTCAAATTCAGGCTTTTTTTTAACTACATACTTGGTATTTTTTAAGAAGAAAAGAGTGTAGTTAAAATACCTCAATTTAGGATAGAAAACTTCACATCTGAGAAGCACTTTTTAATAAAAAGCCCAGCAAGTCTGCCAGTCAACCATCACCCATAATGAAGCCTATGGGATTTGGTCCACTCCCACAATGACAGAAATTGTTTGGTTTAGCTTCTTGAAAGTTTTAAAACAAAATTCCTTCTTCAATCACTTTCAAGGGAGTGCATACAAACTAGTTTCACAGTGGGAATCCAGTCCACCCACCAAGGGCTATGGGAAAGCAGTTAAGCATCCAGAGGCACCAGGCCAGGAAGGGAAGAAAACACATTACTAAGTCCATCTTCTCCCTGACAATGGTGAAGTGGCCAAGATGCAATAAAAATGGGCAAAGAATTTACATCTGCCAGCGTCCAAAATGCAAGAGTCAGTCCACAGGTCAAAGCATATTCACTGTGCTTCCTGGCAGATCAACAGGTAATGATAAAGAACATGGTCAGGGTACTTTGCAAAATTAGGAGATCTGCAATTTGACTTCAACAGGAAAACAGACACCCCAAATATGGATATTCCCATTTCAGAGCAAACTGACCTGCTGAGCAGATCAAAATTTCCTTAGGAACATGTACATTCAAGGTGTCTGTTTTGTTTTTGAAACCAAATTCCCTATTTGTCCACTGAAATGACACAAAAATACACAACCTAAAAAAATAAGTGTGAATGTTTGTGTTTTAATTAAAATGCATTTTAGTATATTAGTAATAATATGCTAAAAACATAGTAATATCAGTAATTATTGAACAATAATAAAGCAAGGACTGAGCAAAAAGAAAGTGAGGGAAGCAATTTTTTGCCTCTTGGAAAGTACCAACAATTTTGAAGTTAATCCCCAAGAGATAAGAGTCTGACACTTGACAGTTGCATCAACAAGGCAGAGCTGAACATCAGCACTCATGGCCAGTCCCCTATGAACCACACCTAGCTTGGAGATGAGTAACAGCACTTTTAGATCCTTCAATTTTGTTTAAAAGTGATATACTTACAAGGAAAATAACTAGAAATATAAAAGCACCTGAGGTTTTGTTAGTTAATTTTCTGTGACATCCCTGACCTCTCCACCAGCAACACTTGGTCCTGGGATGTGTGACAGTGACAGCAAGTCCCAGCTCTTGCTGGGATCCTGGATTATTGACACAGGGACACAATGCAGATCACGGCACTGCTGGTGGCACCAAAATCAATATGGCAACATCCTCCAATCTTCCATCTACAGCTGAGCAGCTCTCTCCACTGAGAGCTGGCACTGCCTCCCACTGCTGACAGACTGACACTTTTTACTGGCCTAAGTTACTCCAATACTGGATCAATTCCTTCTGCCAGCAAATTCTTATTAAAATATTTGATAGACTGTGCCATTAACAGTTTATCACGGCACAGTATCAATGGATATGCTAATTATCAGTCTGACTGCACTAATGGTTTAAGTTTAGAGCAGTAAGAAGAGTTTAATAATTGGCCTATCATTCTAATTAACTTTAGTATTGAAGAAATAATGTTTTATGTTACTGCAGTTCCTTCATGGAAGTGTTTTCCAGAAATGAGAAGGAGAATTAAATCCTGAGCATTCTGATAGGGAAAAGCTATGCCAACACATTTTGTTTGGCAACCCTACATTCAGAGATGGCAAGCACCCAGATCCAAACTAAACCCAGGGAGCCTGAGAGGTTTGAATTTTGAACGTTATAGTCAAAGTAAAAATATTTTGAAAAATAAGACATTACAGCTGTGGTAAAGCAACATAGACAACACACATAAATTAAAACCTCTCCAAAAAAAGCCCCTTGAGGAGGATCAGCAGGCAGCACACACCTACCTGCAGCACAGGTCAAGATGATGAGCTCCCAGCACAAAGCTCCAGCAGTAGCCAAGGGCTGCCCTCGGCCTCCCTGAGATTCTTATCATATAGAAACTCTGTTACTCCACACATTGGATTAGAGGGTTATTAATGTCTCCACTAATCCAAAGTACAAACCAGAGTAGGACACAACGCCCATTCTTTTCCTATTTCTCTGCACTATTCCTTCCCCTATTCTTGGACCCATTTTCATTTCAGTGCAGGCTTTAGAATAGAAGACAGTTTCTACATTAATTCTTCTCATGTTGTTCCATATGTTATTTCTACCACAGCAGAAAAAGTAGTTTTATACTTGCTTTCCACAAAACAAATCATAGCTGATGTGTCTTGCATGAGTAAAGAATGCATAAGTTATTTAAAATCAATACAAGTAATTATAAAAAGCCATTATTTTTCCTTAGGGGAACACACTAATCCAGTTCTATTTTGTCACACGTAATCTTAAATTGGAGGTTATGTCACTCCTTTAAGGAATAAATTCAGTACACAACTAAAGATATTAAATTATTTATTGAATTTTTTTCCACATTAAAACAGAACAGTTTCAAGGCACACTTTTGGTAAGCTACTTACAAACAAAATCAACACAGGTGAGAACAACGAAGTGGATAAGAAACCCAAACTGGTCCTTATGGTTGCCAAGGGAGGATGGGGAGAGGAGCCATTTCAGGAGCTCCAATTCTTTAGTGTAGGACACAGCAACCACTTTCAGAACCCATCCAACTTTCCAGCCAGTCTCCTCTACAGCATCCCCATCTCCCCACAGCCAAGGAGCAGGAAAGAGACAGCAATCCATACCCCTGGAAGACAGGTTTCACCAACCTATCAAACCACTCAATTAATCTGCACCTTTTTGCCTTCCTTTTAAAAAGCAACAACACAAATACATCCAACATGGATCTTCTAATACACTACAAACCTACAGCTACCTTTCCTGGTCAAGAGGCAGCAAACATTTGTACACTGCACAGCTCCCCTGCACACTTGCAGTCTGTGAGAGCCAAGAAGAAAATTTGCTGGAAGTTGTTCTGCAGCCCTTAGAAGAACAATAAACAATGGTTATTCACCACGAAGTACAGGAGAAATTCACCTTCTCCTCAGTGCTCTCAAAGGACAAGCCAGCAATGACTGATCTTAATGTAGGGAAAACCCCCCAACCTAAGCACCTTCATCACTGAAACTCTCAAAAGGCAGGCTGAAATCCCTAAGGATAAGCACTTTCTGGTGTAACTCAACAAAAAAAGAAAAAAAAAGGCCCACGCAATTCCCTAGACATGCACAATTAAGAATACATCATTGCCCTTTTCTAACAGAGTGCTTCCCCAAGGAAACTCAAATGTTCTCTAAAAGAGGAGAGCCCCGGCCTAGTCCAATGGCTGGGTAAGCACCAATCCTGCAGGATTCTGCACATCCCTCCAGTTCTCCTATACCTACATTACAACCAGCCTCAACTTAAATTCCTGGCTTTATCACCCCTTCCCACACATCCCATACAGTAAACACTGTCCCTTCAACCTCACCTCCCAAGCTGAGTATTACCTACAACTTTTTTATATGCACGCAGCTCTGTAACCTCTTCCAAGGTAAAATACGTTCACAATTCCTCTGAAACCAGAAAGAAATAACCTTTCCACAGCAGGAACCTTCAGGGAAAGCTTAGCTTCCTTCTGCACAGGTACATACCACCTTGAGAGAAGACCTGTTATTCTCTTTGTCTTTTCCAGCAAAGGAACGCACTGTTCACACCGCACATCCCGACCTGCACCATCCGAGGTGCCTTTTCGAGCACAGCCAAACATCCCCCGCCGTGGCCAAATCAATGACGGCGTCCCACCCGGAGGATCAATGTCTACCTGGATACACCGCCACCCTTCCCCTCCTCCCCTGCCAGGGCGGGGAGGCCTCGTCCCATCGAGGCTGGGCTCCCCTTCCCCAGCAGCAGAGCGTCCTCCCAGCGTTATCCCCGCACCGGGAGCCGCCCTTGCTCCACATTCACAGCCTAAAAATCCACTTGCGCTGCCTCCCGCCCCCTCCCATGGCCTCCCCAGCCGTGCTCCCCGCGCCGCTCCCCGCTCTCTCCCGGCGGGTCCCCGCTCCGTGAGGGCTCCCGGACCCTGCCCGGCCGATCGCGCCCAGGCCGCCGCCCTCGCCCCGCGGCCGGCGCGGCTCCCAGGCGAGCCCGGGGCTGCGCAGGCCGCGCCGCCGCCCCCGCGGTACCTTCGGTCTGGGCGCTGGGGCCCGGCTGGGCCATGGCTCGGCGGGCGGCACCGCCGCGGCCTCCTCCGGGCGGGGACCGCTACGCCACGGGCAGAGAGACGGGAGCGGCCGGGCCGGGCCGCCGCCTCCTCCGCCTCATCCTGACAGCGGCCGGCGGCGGCGGGAGGGGAGGACGGGCGGGAGGAGGAGAAGCAGCAGGAGGAGGAGCCCCGCGCAGGCGCCCACGGTGAGACACGGGACCGGCTGCGGCTGCCGAGCGGGGAGGGACCGGGAATTGGAACTGGGAATGAGACTGGGAACGGAGACAGGGACTGGGGGTAGAGATAGGGAACAGGAACCGGAACCAGGGACGGGGACTGGGACGAAGACCGGGAGCCAGAGGCAGGGCGCAGGGAGAAGAAACAGGCGCCAGAATGGGGAACAGGGGCCAAATACCGGGGCCAGGGACCAGGAACGGGGTACAGGGACAGAGACAGATACTGGGGACCGGGGACAAGAGCTTGGAACAGGGACTGGGGACACGGCGAGGGTGATGATGGCTTGTCCTCAGCCGCGGGCAAGGCAGAAATCGCCAGGCCTACAGCCCGGAGGCATAACTAATGTTTATTACTGAGGAAACAACACCAACAAATTCTGCTCTTTAATCACAGAGGTTGGAAAAGACCTCCGAGGTCATCGAGTCCAACCTGAGACCGATCCCCGCCTTGTCACCCCGGTCGTGGCACTGAGTGCCACATCGCTGAGGTGATGACGCACCCTGAAGGGGATGGAAGCACCCAAGGTTCACAAATCCTCGTGGCCAAATGACCCTCAAAAGTCATGATTTGTCTGCAAACAATCAGGAAGTTTTATTAGTAAATTACACACTTGGCATGGAAATCAGTGTATTAGTCCCTGGCCTGTTTTTAGTTGTCACACTTGTCACACCAATAATGACCTGGCTGGGCAGTGGAAGGAGCCTGTCCTGCCAAGGGGTCCCTTCCCCAGCCCTCAGGGTTGGGCTGTGTTCATGGAGGCTTAGTCCTTTGATGGGTTTTAGTCCTTCCATCTGACTGGGAGAACTTGTCTGAACTCCAGGTTGTAGCAATAAAATAGTAGATCTACATCATTTGAGCACATGTAAAATCACAGAAGGCAGAGCTGGAGTAGAAATTACAACACCAGTTCCTTTCAAGGGCAGGATCTGTTACAACTCACTTTTCTTATGGCTTGCATACCCTAAAATGAGTCACTTTAAAACTGAATCTCACTTGTTGTCACTGTCTTTGAAGCTTTGCTGCCAAAATACATGGTATGGCAAGGCACAGGATTCTGCATTTCCCATTAAAATTTTGCTCATTTAGACCAAATGCAAACCTGAAATAGGGAGTCTTTGAAAATTATTCAATTTTGCCCTTTTTGATCAGTTGAGGTAAATTTTTTCAGTCTTTGCTGTTGTATAAAGGAGGCTTAAACAAAAGACAACTTTTTGGTGTTCCCACATTGAGACATCCAGGGCTTTCTTCATGGAAATGTGGAGAACCCAGAAGTGTCATCTGCTCGCAGAATTGCTGACTTAGTGGCAGGTGATCAAAGGATGAAGTATCTATCACTTGAGGTACATTTACAAATGTCTTAGCTCCTTCTTAGGCTTTTTTATAAGTAGCTGGATGTTATAAGCATTCAGTGCATGAACCTCCCTGAAAATCTAGTCCTGAGTGTAGGAACTGAGCTCTTGAAACTCCACCCTGGTGTGTGTTCATATGGGTACCTCAGAGCACCCACATAAGCAGCTAATTTCATCTTATTCATGTTGAGGCAAAACTCTGACACATTCTGGTCGGTCAAGGATCAAACTCAGTGCAGCACCACTCCTGCTGCAAAAAGCAAGTAAGATAATAAGAAGCTTGATATCTGCTGAACCTACAAGTGCTTATTAAGGGATGAACATAATTTTACTTTCATCACGTCCATAGACTGGATGACAGGATATTGACTATTGGAATTGCAACATTTCCAAGTCTCTATCTGAACTCCTGAGCTCACATTCTGAATGGGTTTTATATGTAGTTTGAAAAATATAAGAACTCTCAAGGGGTTTGTACTTTTATTTTCCTTTCTTGTTCTTCAATTTAGAGCTGTACTAGCTTTATAGGTGTAGTTCTTACTTAATCTTTCTTTTCTGGACAGTAATTGGACTTGACAGAGGTGAAGGTTTATGTAGTATCTAATAGAATGTCTTCTAACCTGAAACAATTGAGTAACTTCCTCTGTGCCTCCCAAAATGTCCCATTTAATTCTACTCACTTGTAGTTCTTATAGCCTTGATCTCCCAGGATTTCCCAGCATGTCTCAGCTAAGTCTTAAAAGAACTAAAGGAGGTTTAGCAGCAGTTTTCAGTCAGAGGAAAAGGTCTTGCAGCAGCGAAACAGCAGAGTCCAGAAGTCCTGAATTGCAATCCTGGTGGTTGAATGTTAGACAAGTGCAGTGTTAAGGAATCAGTGACGCAGGTGAGCAGAGACTATTTCTGGAATAAGCTCCTCCAGAAATAATGCTCCTAAAATCCCATGATTTTTTATCAAATTTATTTGGCCTAAAAGCCTAACATGGGCATTTTCAGCATCAGCACCACATGCAGCAGACACGTGTGAATGGAAGATGCATCTTCCTGGAGAGTGTGTGCTGTGTCAGTACAGGTGGAGTAGCTGTCACCTTGCACTCTGCCTGAAATGTAATCCTGCAGGCTCATTGAAAAAAAAGAAGTTTGCAGGTTTTGTTTGAACAGTAACATCCAGGGGCAAGCAGTGAATGTGAACACACAGTGGCTGCTGGAGACCAGGAGGAAACTGAGGAGGGCTGGGGTTGTTTGGTTGCAAAGAGAGCAGTGAAGTAATTCACATAACACATCTAACATAACATAACAGGAGAAAAGAAGTATTTTCATTTTCCTTGAGGAAAATAAAGCAAATAAGTGGAGAACAAGCTTATTAAATCTGTTTTCCTAATAGGTCTTATGGTTAATTGACTTCTGTGCTTATGGGTGCTCAAATTCCAAATGTAAATTTCCCTGCTTATTTTTTTGATAATGTAGAAAGATTTTACTCTTTCTGTGTCTTTGCCTTTATTTTTTCTTCTTTTACTTGGGGCACTTTAACCTCAACTGAGGCATCTATTTTCACAAGGCTTTAAAGAATGTAATTATCACTGTCCTTATCTGTGACACTAGTCCCAGATCCTGAGGCTGGTTGAGTTACCCTAACTGTGTCCCAGCTCCATGTCAGGACAAGACCCAGTTACATGCATTGTACTTGTACAAAGGGCACAGCTTTGGGGGAGTCCCTGCAACTCCAGCAAGTCCCTCATTGTGGATGTTAAAGGGGCAGGGCCGTGATCACACCGGGGAAGAGGGTGATCCCAAAAGCTTTGTAGTCACAGAAAGTTTGGCTAATAAATACAGAGATAATTCCTTTTGTTTTGAGTGATACAAGATACTATTGTTTCATACAAGAGCTAAGCCAATTCTACAAAACCCAGAGTCTTTAAAAAGATAAACTGAATTTCTGGACTTGCAAGGCCAAGTCTGCATGTGGTGTGAATCCAGTGGAAACAGGCTGGTGTGTGGGAAGCTGGCTGTAGCACAGAATCAGAATGCAGATCCAAAAGGCCCTCTGAAGGGCTGCTCCCCAGGTCTGCTGCTTTACTGGCCACAAAGAAGTTGGATTCCATTGTGCCCTGTGTGGTGGGGGTTGGCAGTGAATCACAGGCCCTGCTCCCAAAGTAGTTCATCTCCTAACCACCCACTGCTTGATTCAATTAATCCAAAAAAGCTCAGTAACAAGGTGGATTTGGGAAGTGGCTTTGTGTGTTGTTAAGGCTAAACTCCATTGCACCCACAGGGGATGAAAATTGCAGAACTGGGGCCCTCTGCCTCAGCAAGAAGGAGATTTCATCTCCCCCACGTACTCTACCTGGAGAAGTTACATGTGGAGAGTTGGGTAACAGTCTCCATTGGCCAAACCATGCAATGACACCTTTGGAAGAATGCAACAAGAATGTTTCAGGTGATATGAGTAAACATGTTACCAGAAAAAACCCTGTGTTTGAAATTGCAGGTGAAGCCCAGGAAGCAGAAGTCACACACATCTTTAAGGAGAGACTCAGTGGTACAGGACAGTGAGCCTTGGCTGCATTCCAAAGGCAAGTAACAGCCTTGTCCTGCTCACAAAAGAGAAGAGGAAAACCAGAATTTATTGCTTGCACCTTATATATTTCTAGGTTCACCAGATTTTGTCTACTGTTTTTCTCACTTTTTTTTTTTTATTGTTTAAAATAAAATGTGCAGTTTCCTGATTTTTAAATATTTATTTTCCTTCTGTTGAGATTGATGGGTCATTAGCATTAAGTATTGGTTCTGCAGCTAGGAGTGTTTCTGGGCTTTGGTCCTTTCTTTTTAAAGCAAAGCTTTTGCAGAAAATTTACATTCAGCTAAGTATTACCATAAAGAGGCTGGCTAAAAATCCCAAATCAGTCATGCTCTTTGCTTCAAAAGTTCTTCTGGAATGCAAGGAATTTAGTCTGGAACAATTACATTATTTGCAATGGTAACTTCTTAGCGAACCCTGGAATAGTTTATGTGGTTAAAAACCTTTTCAAGAGCAATTGAAAAATTATGTTATCCCATCTATTGTTTAAAGGATCCCATGTGGTGCTGTTCTTTGAATATATGGGAAGAAAATTGAGCCAAAAATGAAAATTTGGCAGGCAAAAATTCCAAGTGCTTGCATTGGCTCTAAATCCAGATATTTACACATTAATGATCTCATTTGAAAGATGTCTATAATAAGATCTGAAACTCTTGGTGTTCCCAAGGGACAAGCTCGTTGAATGTTGTGATATAGCATGAAACGAAACAATTTTTCTTACTGCAAAATAACGAAGAAATCAGAAATTCAGTCTGTGTGAGTAACAAAGAGCATATTATGAACACAGTCTTTTGGGTAACCTTGCTCAGCAGTACATCAGTATTGCCATTGCAGGGAGGCACAACTCTGCTTTGTGCTTACACTCTCTTTCCTGGGAAGATCTAAAAATATGCCATACCCCATTCAGACTCACTAAAGCTGCATTACCAAGTTACCTGCACACACTGCAACTACTGCAATACCAGCATCTCTACTTGAATCTGCTGAAGGCAGGCTTGGACAAAGGCTCCCTCCTGGAAGCTCTGTTATTGCAGCAGGATGTCACAAGAGAGGAGAGAGGCACCAGCAAAATGTGTGAGATGGTATTTTTTGTTTGGATTTAGATGTTTATTAGTTTTCATTTATATTATAGTTTTATAAACTGTGAGTTTCATAATATTTTATTTTAATAAACTAAAAATGGAGTAATTTATTTTTTTACAAAGGTTTTTAAGGATAAACTGTTTCATTAAGAAGTGATACTTAAATTATTTTTATTTCTTGCTTAATAACTAATTACCTGTGGTTTGTAATGTGGACTTGTTTTATCTAATTATATAATACTATATTAACTTATGAAGAAGAAGGACTAGCTTCTGTTTTAAAATATCTATCTTGTTTGATATATTACTACATTTTAAAACCTTAAATTTTAAGTTTCCTGCTATGTGATATTGCACACTTCCAGTCAAACTACACACCTATAATCCCAGTTCTACAATTCAATTTTGGAAGCCTTCTTCACGGCCTCAGGTAAAAATGCAGTGTTCTCTTGGGGTCAGTGCCTGTCAGCACAGAAATTCTCAAATTCTCAGTAACCAGGGCTCTAACAAGTCACCACACTTTTCTCAGACCTTATTGAGCAAACCCAATGTAGTCCTGCACGTGGGGACAGCAAGGGCAGTGGGACCCCAGAGAGAACTCTCTTGTTTTTCACTCTGTGCACGCAATTACACTTTCCTTTTAAAAACCCAGAATAACAACAGGGTTCCTGCTTCTTGAGGCTGTTTTACACTCAAGCATTGCCTGTAGTAGCAGTTCTCTAAGCAGCAGCCTGTGTGAGCAGTAGCATCTCCTGCACTCAGCTTCCGAATCTTGAGGCGGCCGGTTCGTTAACCTCGATGGGATGAGTCATGGCAGAGCTGCAGTTCTGGGCCTTTCAGCTTATTTTCTTCCTCTGAGGCACAAGCAGCTCAGTTATCCCATAAATCCTAATGGTTTGCAATGCCCACTTGCCAAGAGAAGGAGGGAGTGTTGCAAGTACTGTAAAATTCATTATCCCGTGTGTATCGTATTAAATGGTGTAGCCAAAAGATTTCCATGTTAAGGCTTCAACAGCAGTGCTCAGTTTGGAGTGTTTTATTCATCCAAGTGCTGTTAACCCTCAGTTTGTCCCTTTCAGAACTGTCTTTGGAGACATTTAGAAGGAGGATGCCCAAGAAGACAGAGCGGTCTTTGTGTGAAGAGTGGATTAGGCAGCTGAAGAGTTGCCACAGGCTTTCAGGGGATCACCAAATCTGTGCAAGTCCTTCAGAGGAACAAGCCCACCCTCTGAAGTGCTTAATCCAGGTAGGATTGTTGGAAAGTGTCATTCAAGGCCTTCCTCCAGGTGGGATTCTTCAGTGATTTCTGAGCTTTTTCTGGGGCTGTGCTGTATAGCCAGAGGTGGTCCAATTCAAATACTTATCAATACAGGTTTAAATCTCACATCTTAGGTCAGTGGGTCCATACAGCTAGTTCAGATGTTTCTTATCAATGCCACCCCATCCTTAGGAGTCCTTTTATTCCCTTTTCCCCTGTTTCTCCTAAATGCTACAGCAATCTCTCTACTTGCTTCTTTATTTTGCTAGAGTGCCTTTTCCAGACCTATGTTCCTTAGATGCAGATACACAAAATATTTTGTACTTCTATGGAACCTTCCATTGAAGAAAGAGCCTTTTAGAAGAGCTGGAAGAGAAGGAATTATCACCAATATACAAGGCTGAGCAACTTCAAAGAGACAGCCTGATTTGCCTGGGGATGCACAAAAATCAGCAAAATAAAGGAAAAAAACCCTGAACATTTATCTCCTGTCTCCCTTTAACTTTTTTTTTCCTATAAAGTATATTTCCTTTGCTTATTCATGACACCTTTAAGAATATCAAAAATCTTCTGACCTTATGAAAAATAACTGACGATAAACATCTGGTGTAAAATCAATATTTCTTAGTAGGCAAAAAGATCAAACAAACTCATTTTCTATAGAATCTGTTTGATTCTCTCAAAAAGGTTTGCTGCTGAGAGAGCTTCCCTACCTCACACAGGCAGCCTTAAGAAGCTCCCTTCTCCTCTGGGACCACAGGAGGTTTCACATTATGTTGTTAACCTCCCTCAGATCATCCCCTCCATGCACAATCCAAGTCACATTTACATGCAGACATAATGTCACTCAGCCCACTTGATGCCACTTACATCTCCTTGTTGCTATGGGGAACACTGATAAGGAACCAATTAGCAAATAAAATATTTGAGGCCGAATGTGAAAGCCACTGCTCTGTGGATTTGTGTGTGTTAGGCAGTGACATTTCATTTGGCATTTGTCTTTACCTAGCTGAGCTTCTTCCACTGCAACCTCAGCTACATTCTGTGTAGTCAAAACATGCTCTTCTTGGGATTTAGAGGCTTAGACGTGCAACTGTATGTGACCCCGGGGAATTTTTACAGCTCTCAGGAGAAGTGGGAGCTTGGAAAGTGCTTTTGCAGCATGGAAGTGCCAAGAGCACCATCCAGTGCTTGAGCTGAGTAAACACACAAGAACTCGGTGGCGCTGGGACAGAGGCAGCTCTGCACATCCCATGGTCCAGCTGCACCTGCTGGGATGCACCAGGAGTTCATGGAAAGAGACTACAGTCAGTTAGAAAAGGAACTTATAAGGGAAGGCTGGCAGAGCTGTCAGCCTCTCAGAAGGGCAAGAGACAACAGAGAAGGTCACATCTTTTAAAGAAGAGCTGTATTCTGAGTTGGATTTGCTGACTGAGAGAGCAAGAGATAGAAGGAAGGAAGGAGGAAGTGGAGGTGGCAATAGATGGGGCCAGTTAAGAAAAGTAGGTGAATTGAATCCATGATGGAGAGGAGAGAGAACTGGGCCAGATACTTATCCTGTTATCCTTCCCCTTTGCAGGGTTGAATCACCAGAAAGAGACTAGGAGGGTGCACTGGCAGCTGAGAAAATAAAGGAGAAGTGACCTCAGCTGCCACTGCAGTCTCAACAGCCTGGTACTGTCTGACAAATGTACAGAAAATAAAGGAGAAGTGACCTCAGCTGCCACTGCACAGTCTCAACAGCCTGGTACTGTTTGACAAATGTATGTAATCCTGGATTTCAAGAATTAAAATAATTTGGAGAAAGGTTTTGCACAGATGTGTGCACTAAGTAGTAATTTTTACTACATATGGCTACAGGCTGTTAATGGGCTAGAGAGAAGGAACTAATAGGAGAACAAGGAGTCCATGGGGCTAAAAATGGGCACAGACAAAAAAATATTGTTATCTGTAAAGAAGTGATACGTGCACTAAGTAGTAATTTTTACTACATATGGCTACAGGCTGTTAATGGGCTAGAGAGAAGGAACTAATAGGAGAACAAGGAGTCCATGGGGCTAAAAATGGGCACAGACAAAAAATAATATTATCTGTAAAGAAGTGATATCCAAATAGATGTCCCAGAAAAAGGATGCAACTTTTCTGTGGAGTAGGAGCTATGCAATAATCTGTGGAAACTCTAGGTAAGCAAGGAAATATTAATTTGGTATATTATGAACCAGATATTTATTAATCAGAGATGAAGAGTGCTCCAGTTTAGCACAATATTTGTGGTAACATATTACTAATATACCCTCCCCAAAGCAAGACTTTGGGCATAATTTGGAAATGCTGTAATCCAAGACAACTCCTCTGTTGTGTTCAGTGTTCCCAGGAACAGCTTAGCATATGTTTGCTCTTACTCTTTTTATATTGAACTTGCAAAGAGCAAAGAGAGCAAAACTCACTTCTTTGATTAATATTAAGCAGTGTTTTGTTTGTGCCCTGTGGCAGAAGTGCCCAGATGGAGTGGGCTGGATACTGAAAACACAAGAAGCATTTAATGTTCTGTAGAGGTCTGTTAAAGTAGTCTGAATAGAACATCTGGTATCAAATATTTGAATAAATCAGTTTCTGCAAGTATTTGGACCTGCTCTGGGTCTGTGCTTTGTTCCAGCTTTGCATTCCCTCTCTTCCTTCCTTGTTGCTAGAGCCAATAGATGATGGTTTATTGCCTGGTGCAACCCATTAAAGTGCCTTTGTTGGGGCTTGGCAATTAGCTGAGCACAAAGAGTGTAAAAATCACTTTGACATCTGTGGGGTTGAAATGGCAACACCGACTTAAGATCTCCCTGAAAGGTTTTTTATCTGTCCACAAGGTGATGGAGAAAGAGGAAAGAAAGGTTATCCAGAGGTTTTGGGAAGATATTGTCTGATGTGTCTGCAGAGTGAGACCCTGTTTGAGAGCTTTGGTCTGTGTAAAATGTGCCTGCCCACCACAGGGCCCTCGTGGGGATATATCCATGCAACACCTGCCTGCCAGGGAAGGTGAGTGCTACCCCACAGCTCAGCACTTCCAAATGCCACTGCCAGCCCAGCCTTCTGTGCAAGGAAAACTCCTGCAGAGCTGAGGAATATGAAAACAGGAGCTGTGGTGTGTCATGGGACTGATGCCACTCGACAGATGGAGGTGCCCATATTGCAGTCACACAACATTCCACAGCCCTGGTCTTCCCAAAATCATCCCACTGCTGGGCACAGTGAGGAGGGGCAGGCTCTCACATCCCCAACTGTGACTGCAGAGGTGAGTCACAGGCTGGTGCATATGAACCACCCAGTTTAGAAGTGTTTGAGATTAATACTTTCACTTTAGGAAATGTTTCCGCTAAGGAAGGCTGAGTACACAGAGCTACTGTTACCCTGGCTGAGACTTTGGACATTTGGCTTCACTCCTGGACAGATTTTCCTATGAGTGGTGTTTTTCCCTGTAAATTTTACCAAATTTACCTGCTTAGAGGCTCTGACTCCTGGATCTATGACCAAAGCTATGAAAGAGCACCAAATGGGAATTCCTAAATTGCACAATTGAGAGAATTGTAAAGCAACTGTTTCATGTATAGTAACTAAGAAAAATGTCTCACAATGTAACATTCTGTGCTACTAAGAAAATAAGGTACTTTGAGTTACATTCCTTTAAGATGTCTTGCTATGTTTAAAGGGCTGGATTTCTTCTCTTTTTTCTTGTTTTCAGGCTTGATACATCAAGAAAACTTCAGAGGAGTTATTGCTTCACACCAATGGTAAGGCGAAAGAGGAGTAAGTTATTCATGTTTAATGTTGTTTTGTGCCAGATGTTTTGCTGGTAGAAATCCATAGCTCCACAGGCATCAATTTCTTCAGGATCTGGAATGTTTGACACAAATTTTTTTTCTCCTTTCTGGATGGTCTGTAAAGGAAGCTGCTTGGTTTTGCAATGTTGAATATTCACGCTGAGAAGTTATAAGCAAAAACAAAATAATGAGAGACAGGGTCTCTAATAAGCTTCCTGTCACATGAGGCTGTGGTTCTGGTGAAGCAGATGTGGTTGCTGACTTGTTTCCAAAAAGTTTGTTGAGTGGTGATTAGATTCTGTCATAGTGATGTTATATCTCTGTGATCTCATTCAATACAAGTAGTTCTGCAAACAGTGAAATATTTTTTTCCTATGGATTTATATCTTGGATTGTGTTTAGGCATGGATTCTCTGATGCCTAATGGGAATTTAATTAATTTTAGCCTATTTCTTCAATGAGAAATGAATAATCTGTCTTAACTTGGCTGTCAGTTTTCACAGACTTGCAGGAATTAAATATCGTAAGTTCTAAAAATCTGAGTGGGAATTATGAACCAGTTCCTACACTGTTTGGGGCCAATTCATATAAACAAACATAAACATGAGTCTCATTTTCTTACAAAAGCAAAAGGTAAGAATAAATCTTTATTACTTTGTATTTCCACATTACCTGCTTGATTCTTTGCTGATTTATTTGTGATCAACCACAGAAGATATGCTTTATTTATAAAGCTGTATGAAATATGGGACTTTTCCCCACATTGAATGCATATTAAGTCATCATTAATTTATGCTTGTTACGGGCCACACAAGAGGTCACATTCTCTTTTTATTGTCCTTGCTGGAGCATGGGAAAGAGGTGACATGCATTTTAACTTACATGTTTGCACAGACAAGTGCAGAGAAAACTAATTCTAAAGGAAAAATTATCTATTCTATCACCAGTTCTGGTGAAGGAAATGTAGAATTAAAATTATCTTTTGGATTGCTGAGTCCAGTCCTCTGCTCCTGTAGTGAGCCAAATTTCCAATCTTTTTCATAAACAGCTTGGTGCTATTCAAAAATATGCTCTTTCCTCCTTGTTGTCTCTCCTATTCTCCCAGTTTCCCACTTTATTTGGTGTTTGTTCCAGAATTCCTTCTTTTGATGGGAAAAAACCTTTTAATTTCCATTGTCAGTTTAGGCATGTTTCTCTTGTTCTGTGAAATTCCTAAAAAATTAATTACTGCAGGTAGCCATGTCTGTATAGGGAATAAGGGAGGAAAACCCTTAGAAGAGGACAGAAAATCTTCACTTGGGTAAATCCTTGAGACTTAAGTCTGTTGGAAACTAGGCTTTAACAGCACTTAGCATAAAGTGTTTGTGTATCTGATACTACCAGGTTTTTCTGGGACTGGCAAATGAATTATTTAGTAATGGAAACTGCATGTGCATGTGTTTGGCTTCTGTAGTTTCACATGATAGAAATTGTAAGAGTGTCTGTAGGGATCACAACTGCACAACTTTGTATCTTATACCCTATGTCTTAACAGGGCTCAGAAATTCCCATTTAGCTGGGTAAAAGAGAGAGAACAGAGTGGCAAGTCTCAGCTTTTATTGCTAATGCTTTAGTATAAAATAACTTTTACGGTCTGTAGATTTGGTTCTGTGTAGGTCTGTGTGACTTAAAATTTATTACACCACTTCATATTTGTGCATCTTTCTCCAGTTCCTGGATATGAAAAAAATTAAAGGTCCAAAAGGTTACCTTTATGTTAATAGATCCAGATATACCCAATATTTAACTTCCCTGCACAAAGGAACTGCATTAAGGGCTGGCTTGTCCTGTTAGCATGTGACAGTGTCAGCCCTGTGTGCTGCAAAGCTTCATGAAGCCTTAGAGAATAAAAAAGAAAAAAGCCAAGTGTACGCTCAATGGAAAACAGATGGAGTTTTCATTAGATATTACTTTTAATGATCTGCTTTAAAAGTCAAGATACACCATTCTGAGCAGAAGGGCCTCATAATAGCTGTGTTTGAGTCCCAAGCTCATTAACTTAGCTACAGATAAGGAAGACTGCAAGATCTTTGTATCATTAGAGGTTCCAGTCAAGCTTGCCTACCATTATTAGAATTCCAAACACAGCAGAACTATTTTGGAGCCTTAACAATAATTTATCCTGAAGATGTATCTTTATTTAATGATTCAGAGTTGTTATTATGGGCCTGGCAGTCAGTTGCTCAGTTTCTGGAGTATTACCATGTAACCTAGGTCAGGATAAAAATCCTGGAATATTCATTGCAGGGCAGACCTGAGGGCCTGTTCTTTACAGTTCTCTTGGGTGTGACTGTCCCAAATGGTGCCACTGGCTGTGAGAGGTGACCCCAGCAGTCTACAAAACCTGAAGATCCCTCCTAAAAAGAGGGACCCTGCAATCTGTGCCTGTGGGTACTAAATCAACTTTTGACATGTAAAGAACAATGCAATCCCAGGGTTTTAGGAGTAAATGCTTGCTGCCAAACCACAAGAAATGCTTTGTCTGGAACTCATGGAGCAGTAACATAGCAGTGGAGGGTGTACCCTTGTCTGTTATTCCCTCTGAGCAATTTCTCAGAGACTTGTTACCAGGATTCAGATAGATTTCATGGAACTAGGAGAGAAATAGGCTTTAATTTCCTTACAAAAGGAGGGAGAGACAATAGAACTCAGCAGAACGTGGCTTTTTTTTTTTTTTTTTTTCTGTCTGACAGTTATGCAAGCAAAACCCAGTGCCCATCTTCAGGCAGTACTCTCTAAAGTGAGACTCATGTGAGAAAATTTGTGTTATCTTTCTTCTGGTGTGAGCCGATAAAACTGCTTCATTTCCTCTGCATATGTGTAAATACAACCTATGTCTTCAGCTGATCTCCAGCTGGGGAGCACAAATCAGAATCCAAGTTCCTCAAAGTTCAAGGAAGTCTGGAGCTGATGTTCTGGTTCACTGCCGCCTCTGCAGAAAAATACCTGCATGAATAATAAAAAAAAAAGCAGCCTCTTGTTTTCATAAGAGGCAGACTAGAAGGATCTAGTCCAGTGACAATCTATCACAAACTGCTAATTAAACACTGTTATGGAACTAGGTTTTTCCCACTTGTTAGAAACCTTCTTTAACTTCCAGACTAGAGTTATTGGTTGGCTAGTTTGTTGACATTTATTATTGTGCCAAAGCTGTCTTTTAGTTTAGATTATTACAAACAAACATAATGCATTAGATTTCCTCTGTTTATAGTTAGGTTTGTACCTTAGTTGCAATGGTCCAACCCTTTTTCAACAACATTTCTGCTCTTCTGATTGCTCCTGCTACCTTATGTCCAAGTAATTGCAGTGGATTTCTTCCTTTGTGATTTATTTGCAGACATCAAGGATATCCCCTTGCAATGTTGCTAGAGTGAAAAAAACAATGCTTCTTATACGATTGTTTCTTTCTTCTTTAGCCATTCAGTGGCCTTTTCCTGATTCAGTGTATTTTGAGCATGGGTGGCCAAACCTGAAAAAGCCAGTTCCATCATAGTGGTGATTCCAGCAGGAGGTGAGAGGTTCCTACTGTAGTTTGTGAAGAATTTTCACAGGATGAATTCTCAGCAAATTCTAAGCAGGTACCTTTCCAAGGTGTCTAGTTATGCAAAGCTCAGTCACCCAACTTGTCCTAAGTAAATAATCTGTATGGATCAATGCAAAAATGCACACCTGAAGTGACAAAAGGCTTGCTTTGTACAGGGGAGTTAACCCCTGCACTGCCTGGGGAGCAGCACATGGTGTCTGGTACTCCTGGGTGCCATGGTGTCTGTGCACACACAGCACTGACTGAAGCTGGGGGAATTACTGCTGCAGTGTTTCCAGAGTCTTGGGAAAGGCAACTTCTCAGCAAGGTAAATTGGTATTTGGCAGATCTTTGCTGCATCAAGTATTCCACCAGTAGATAATTCTGAAGAAATGATTAAGAGGAAATGCAAGTGACCTCCATAGCAAGGTACTCCTGTTGGAAAGTTAAGATGTGTTTTAAGAGGTCCTGGATACCTTCTAGAAGTTGTTTCTTAAAGCATCTGTGTGTCAGCACCCTAGATATTTTCAAATGAGCATGCAAAACCCCAGCATGGATGGGCACTCTACAGTGAGGGGGCCTACATGACTCCCTTTAGTCACTTGGCAGCACAATAATAGAAATAGGAACGTGGGATTTCTTATGTCTATTGTGTCCATTAGAACAATACTGCTGAGAGCAACTGAGACCAAAGGCCTGGCCTTCAAAATATATGACTTGAAAAGAAAGCTGCATTTTTTTGGTAAGGTCCAAATGTATTTCATTCAGTTTTGCTGCTACTCCCAAAGTTTAGTTGTAAACAAGTCACACATCTGGGTAGCACTGCCTGTAACTGTCCTCATCCTCACCAGGAATTGCTGGCTTCACAATGTTCTGTGTGTGCAGAAAACAGTATGTAAGAGGTAACCTGAGCTAACTCTTACAACTGAAGAGCTTAAATATCTTCAATGACCTGCCTGCAAAGTAGCCACAGTCTTTAAATTTATGGGTATAACCCTAAAGTCTTGAAATCCTGCATTTTAGCCCTGCAGAGTTCCTCTGATTCTGACTCCTTATCAAATTTCCATGCTGACTCTTTGTCCAGACAGATCAGCTGTCCAGAGCAATGATGTCCTAACTGCTTTCATGGGAGGTGAGTAGAACTCATGTACAGCTATAAAGGGTTTTGCAGCTATACAGCAATAAAATTTTGAAAACCATTTCTGTACATCATAAACAAAATGAAGTAAGCTGTCAGAATTATCATTACTCAGTGCCAAAATAATGTTGCACCTGAATAACTTCTGTTGAAGTGACAGGTTTTTTTCTCACTGTATGGTTGGCATATCCTGGAAACTGAATTCTGTACTCTGGAGGCTAAATTTATTTGGATTAATTAATATTTAAAATGTTCTATGCTCCTGATTCCAGCCTCAGCTCCCAAAACCATGACAGAAAAACAACTGGAAAAAATACCCACTGAATTCCAGTATGGACAGGGATCCACAGAAAGGGATAGGGAACTTGGAGACTCCCAATTTGTGCACAGCTGATACAAAAGCCAGGGTTTGGAGTTCATGGCTGCTGACAGGATGAGACGGGGACACGACCTGTTCACCCTAAGAGACTGAGGACACCTGGAGAAGGTTACATTTTGGAGGAGTTGTCTGCCTTTCTCTTGGAACAGCCACTCCAAAAAGCCTTTACAAACTTCCCAGCATGGTGGTGAGGTCCTCAGCATGGAAGAATAAAATAAGAGTGCTCTTGCTGCAAAGCTGCTGTTCTCCTCTGCTCCTAGAATGTTCCTACTCCCAAGCACACAGCTTGCCAGCTGATTTGTGGCTGATTGCCACATGCTCCCAGTTTCCTTTACAATTGCCTGGCACTTCCTTGGTGTCCCAAGCAGAAATAGGACAGCGCACAGAAGAGCCCCTCATGAACCACCTGGCTTCAGGCACAGAGACAGTCTGAGTAACACCAGGATGTGGCATCTCCTGGGGCTCTGCAGGCTCTGAGAGCCCAGAAAGGCAGAGGCAGAGACCCCACGGGTGCTCCTTGGCATTCCCACACCTCTCTCCTAGCTGGGTGTCACTGATGGCCTTTGTAAATCATTAATGAAAGATACTTCCGAATAAATACTTTCTCTGTTATCTTCTCCAGTACTAAGGATTAATTTTGCATGAGTCTATGCCTTTACTGCTCTTCAGCAGTGACAGGAATTCATTTCTTGGCCAGATTTTATGAATGATGTTCCATATTGTGTATTATGACCTTTTTGGATGATACAAAGTTGAGTCTAGACATCTGTCTTTGGTTTTCTAACACTATTTTTCTTCTCTGATGAACAGTGTGTTGCAGTCTATAGATACCTGTAATTTACAACTTTTTTTTAGTTTAAACTAAGATCATGATTGACATTTTATATGAAGGTGATGAACAGGAGAGTTCATTGACTTTTCAACCCTGGAATCACCCAAACAGTTTTACACTCCAAGTAAAATATCTGGTAGGTTTCACACCAGTCATTTACCAGTGAACATCACAATATTGCTGTTGGGAAAAAACTGAATTTATTAAGGCAGTATATTTTAAAAATTGGCTCCAGCACCACACAGCTGGAAACAAGGAAAAAGTAATCTAAGGCAGCATGTAAAAAACTGTTCTCTAGTTAGACTGTGTATTTTTAATAACTGCTTCCAACAGACCACCCTATGACACTGATTGCAAGCACAGAAAGCCTGATTGTTCAAAAGCCGTGTAAGTAAGACAGATGTTGAAATGCCAACCTCCCACTATTCACCTCCAACCTATTCTTTTCATCCTTTTCAGCTTATTTCACTTGTTTATTTCCTGGTGTCCTTTCTCTCAATGATGTTGCTCTTCAGTACCACCCTCTTTGCCTCCCAGAACCAACTGTATCTTTTAGCTTTAATGGCAGAACAAGAACTATTCAGAGAACTTTTAATCTTTCACCTCACATGCCACTTGCACAGGCTACTCACTGCTCAGAGAAGAACTATGAAAATAGGAAAAATAGTAGATTAATTGAGCTTGATCACCAAAAAACCCAAGAATCTCTTACTTCTGTTTTCTTGCACTAAAATACATTAAGTACTTCCTGGTTTGTAACACACTTTCTCTAAAGGATGTTTACTGAAAGACTGTGTCAATGTGGTGTCATTCCTTTGGCTACTTGGGTCCCAGTTTTTGAAAATGTCTCTTGTTGTAGGCTGAAATGTATTACAACTTTATCACTATTTTCCTTACTAAAAATGAAACAAGTTGCTAAGAGTTCCACAAACCCATAATTTACTTCCCCTTTGAGAACAAAGAGGATGCATTTTTAAAATGTTTTTATTGCCTTAGTAATACACGATACAAAAAAATGTCTTCTGCAGCAAAACACACAAAGAACAGGAATGAGTGCAAACCAAACAAATCAGAAAGTAAATTATCTATGAAACCACTTACTTCAATGCAACAGGGAACAGTAAAGTTTTGAAACAGCTTTTCCTCCTCTGGAGAACGCAGAACTTATTGGAGCTCCTGACCTAAGTCAGAATATTGCATTAAACCAAGATTTCAATTCCTTCCTCCCAGAGAGACCTAAACATTGTCCTCACAACGTGTTCATTTTGTTGGAATAGAAGAAAAACTTAGTCTTGAGAAAGACTGCAACCTGCTCTGTCCCGCCAAGGCAATGGCTGTGCCATGTGCTCTCCTCAAGGGAAAGACAAGGACAACTTGGAACATAAAAATCCACATGGTGGATTCTACACCATGACTTCTCAGATCTCTATTCCAATCAGTTTGTACTGACTTCCAAAGACAAGCCTTCAGCAGCTAACACGAGCACTTTGCCCAGATGCTTCAGCAGAACTCCAGTGTCTTATGTTCTGTCAGGCCTTCTTCTCCCAGCAGTCCTGCACAGAGGAATTCTCAAGACATGGCCCATACCTTTGTATTTTGGGCCACACTAACACGGTAACACCTTCCTGTGCCTCTGATGCCAAAGTGCAGCTACAAAGTTACTCAAATTCCTGGATGTGCAGCCATCTCCTTGACACCACAGTTCACTTGATGTCACCCCTTGTTCACAGGCTGAAGCCTTTGTAGCCTGGCAAATTCTCCTTGGGAGGGTCTGTTCACAGGATAGTATAGCTTACAAAGGGAAAATTGTATTTTTTCTTCCTTGTTCAGTATCTTTTTTAATATTATGAGATAATTGACATTTCTTCCCTCTCTCTGCTCTCATTTATTATAGTGATAATGCTTTTGAAGTACTTGATGAATTCCATCCGAACATCTTCAGGATCTTCTTCTAAGTTGGAATGGATCAATTTTAACTTGTTCAGTGGATAAGCTTTGAAAAGAAATAAGAATAATTAGGGATATTCCTCTTATAAAAGAAATAGTCACAATCATGAGACAGCTCAGCTGGAATTCAGTAACACAACGTATGACAACCCAGATAACACAGAGGAGGGCAAGGAGAAATACAGCAGAGTTTGTCAGTGCTGCAAATAAATACAGCTTTTTGCCAGATTAAATTCACAATCAAATTAACTTCAAAGTTTATTATTATTGAAGCATAAAGTCTGGTTTTGGTCTCACATTCAGTTAAGCAGAATTAAACAAATTGAACACTCAACTGCACTTTTATTATTAAAGTGATATGATACTCTTTGATTATTTCAAAATTATGGAATGATATTGTTGTATTAAATATATATTAATATATTAATGCCTATAACAAACATGTGCTTGTTTAAACACTGGAACAGGTTGCCCAGAAGGGAGAGTGTGTTTCCATAGCCATAAACAGCCACAAATAATTTTGCAGTATCTAAGGTACCTATTGCTAATTTTAAGATTCAGCTCATTAGCCTTTTATTTCAAATAAAAGGCTATTTCATTAGCCACTTATTTCTCCTGTTCTTTTGGCTGGCAAAATACAGACTTAAATGTCCTCAAAAGTGTCTGTTACCAAAAAAACATCCAATGTAAGAAGAGTTCTAGTTTCTGGCTCAGCTGCATACACACTTAGAGAAGCCACTAAAACCTTCCCTTCCCTTCCCTTCGAATATTACTCACCTTTGAAATCCATTATTTCTGTTTTTGCCAAGCACTTTAATCTAGTAACAGTTCTTTAATCAACAGATTTAGATGAAAAATGCAAGCCACGAGGTATTAACAATTTTAAAGACACAAAGATCAATCAAAAACTCTGAGCTACAAATGGAGTTTTCCATCTCCTTACCCAAGGACAGGTTTTCTGTGTCCCCTGCACTGCCAGGCTTGTGATGTGCCACCAGGAGACACTGACTGTCAAGCAGAGGCTGCTGCTGCACGAAGCACGAGTACCACATCTCAATTTCTTTCAGGTGGCTGGGCAGCTCAGGGTTGAAGATTATTATTACACCATGAGAGTCCTTCATCAGGGCTGGCCAGCATGTTTCAAACCTTGAAAAACACAGAAAATGGAAAGACTGACAGCTGTAGAGAAGAAACATGCACTGATATTTCCTCAAGTTTTTTCCCCTTCTCAAGAACATATTAAGTGCCTTTTTAACATCAGTAATCTTGCAAGTTATATATCATATTCCAATTATTTTGATTTATCTATTATGATAGTTGATCCCATGATTTTCTGATTTGATGACAATGTAGAATTTGGTCAAATGCTCATATAAACTTCATTTAACATTGCCCTAAGAATGGAACATTCTCAATTCCATCTTTTAGAAATTAAGGCCTCAATCATATGCATACATTGTTTGAAGTCCACTCACATAATTTAATGGAGATGAAGGCAACTACAGAGTGGTCTCTGTCTCCTGTATCTGTAACTTCCTTCCAGGAGTTGTGTACTTTACTGTTTGAGTCAGTCCTTATCCAAAACAGAGTTCAGCAGTGATCATGGAAAAGAGTACCTAGTGTTGGATGCTTTACAGCAGAAACTATAAAAATATTTTGGGGTAAAGAGTCAGGAATACTCCTCATATCAAACAGATCATTGGATTGTGCCTTGAGTATCTTGTAAACAGAACTATCAGGAGTTCTGTAACCTGGAGGAAGTAACAACGCTGGCTTACTTCTGATCACCACTGCAATCCCAGAGCTCGAATCGACACGCAGCTCCCTTGTTGTTCCCGTTGAGGTTTGGTTTCTCATACTCCAGGATCCTGCGGGGATGATGGATGCACAGTGGGATGCGATGGCACCCACAGCAGAGCGCGGGGCTCGCGGGGCTCTCGCTCACCTGACCCCCTGCGTGGGGCTGTAGCTGCAGATCCCTTCCGTGCTCTCGGACACGAAGTTTGCCAGCACAGACTTTCCAGCCTGGCACAACGCGGGGGTGAAAGACAGGACACGCACAGGAATTTAATGTGCCAAAGCCACAACGTCAGCGCTCACCCAAGCCCCCCGCGCCATCCCTCCCGCTCAGCCCCGGTGCGTCCAGGCCTGGTCCCGCTTCCTCCTTCCTTCCTTCCCTCCCTCCCTGTCGCCGCAGTGACCCCGCGGGGCTCGGCGGTGCCGTTCGGGTGCTCCCGGGGCTCCCGGCCCGCGCTCACCTCACGGGGCCCCACCAGCAGCACCTTGGCCCTCAGCATGGCGGCCGGGCACGGCGCCCCCCCGCGGGCGCTGCCCGGCAACGCGCCGAGCGCCGGGAGCGCGCGGCCATTGGCTTTGCCGCCGTCACGTGACGGGCGGACGGGGCGGGACGCGGCGTGAGGCGGCGCTCTGTCCGTGTCCCTGCTGTGTCTTCTTCGTGTCCCCGCTCCGTTACCGCACTTTCCGCGCTCTCTTTACTGCTCTGTCCCCTTCATGTCGCCTCTCCGTTCTCTCAGTGTCCCCGCTCCGTCCTCGTGTCCGTCCGCTGTGTCCTCACTCCGTCCCCGCAGCCTCCCCGCTGTGTCCCCTTCGTGTCCCCAGACTGTGCCCGCAGCGTCCCTGCTGTTGCCTCACTGTGTCCCTGCTCTGTCCCCGCAGTGTTCTTGCTTGACAGAACGAGAGGACACAGTCTTAGGCTGCACCAAAGGAAATTTAGGTTGGATGGTAGGAAAATGTTTTTTAGTGAAAGAGTGATAAAGTGCTGGAATGGTGTGCCTGGGAGGTGGCGGAGTCACCATCCCTGGATTGGATGTGGCACTCAGTGCCAGGGTTTCGTTGAGGTGGTGTTAGGGCGTGGGTTGGACTCGATGATCTTAAAGGTCTCTTCCAACCCAGTCATTCTTTGTGTGAATTGTGTGTGCGAAGTCCCCTCGCTGTTCCCCGACTCTGTCCCTGCTCTGCCTGGCCTGCCCATCGGTCTGCTGGAACAAATGTGGTGTCACAGCAAAAGGGCAAAGGGATCCTTCACAATGCACGTGCTGCTGTGGCCCAGGGCAGCTTTGCTAAGGGGGAAATCCTCCTGGCATTCCCAGCTGCTGCTTTCAGCCAGGGACAGGATTTCCAGCCATTGAGCTGTGTGACCCCTGAGCACTGAGCAGAGGAGGAACAGCTGGTGACTTTTGAGGGCAGAAGTGGGAGAAAGTGGAAAGTCCCTCTCAGACTGTTTTTCTGCCCACAGATACCAGTCTTTGAACCATGAGAAGATAAAGCCTATGGCTCCTGTGCAACCTTTCAGGATCTAAAAGTCAATGAAAGATGGAATAGACACCACCAAGCCCACTGCTGCACCCCATTGCTGGCCACATCCATGCAATGCTGCTCCTGCACTGGCCTCAGTGCCCTGGCAGGCAGCCCTGGAGGGGTGAAACAGGCAGAGGTCAGTGCCCTCTCCCAGAGCCCTCTGTCAATGTGGTCTTCAGGCCATTCTGCACTGCTCTGGTGTCCCTCACTAGCTCCAGCAGTGCTCTCCTTCCTCGTTTCTTTGCAATTTTAACTGCAGATTCTCCTTGGAAGGATGATGAAGCCAAGCTCTTGAAGATTCTTATTAGGGCTTGTTAGGGGAAGCAAGAGGCTTTTTGAAATGGCAGCTTCTAAGAAAATAAAACATCTGGCAGACAGATGTGCTGCTTCAGAGCTGTTTAGTGCCCAGGTACAATAGCACTTCTAGACAAGCTTTCAAATAGGGCCTCTAGGCGCTACCACAATGTAAATGTTTATTACCAGTGCTGCTAATAAATGTGAACCAGAAATGCTCTGCTCTCACTGAGGGGGTACAGTCTTCTCTATCACAGTGGAGACTCATTTGTTGTTTCACTCCTTGTGCAGGGATAGTTTACAGTACTTCAGTGTGGCAGTGGCATCCCGATGTTCACACAGTATTTTAAATATCACAAAGCCCTTTCTTTTCAGGTTCATGGGACTAAGACAATGAAAAAGCAGTAGCTGCAATTACCCATTAATTTGATTCTGCTGTAGCAGAATGGATGTGTGCTTTCTGTTTGTGTTCTGTGTGATTTGGGACCAAATTCACAATGAGCTGGGACAACTCATAGTTAATTCTTTCCTCAGCTTTGTTGTTTTCCACATTTCAGACCCACAACTTCCAAATGAAAGACAGAAAGGGTGGCCCAGAGAGAAGAACCAGGACAGCCTCAGCTGGCATATGGTATTAGCTGACACTAGCACATGAGGAGAAATGTGTTATGAAGGGTCCTATTGTGGACACCAGCACAGAAGAAGGGGAAATAAAGCATAAGAGGTAACTGAAACTGGGTAAAACTGGCTGTTTGTGCAGCTGCCCAGAAAGCTATTAGGATTAATTTTTAGATGGAGTGTCAGATAGGGACTTTGTGTGTTTATATTAGCCACTGAAGAGTAAGGAGAGCACAGCTGACTAAGGGTGCAATTTTTGGATTTATCCATGTGATTTAGGGTTTGAAGTCACTTTAGAAAGTGGGAATTAAGCTTTCAAGCCACTTAGGATGACTTTTCGAAGGCATCTAAGTCAAGTACATTTGATGTTATCAGCATCTGCCTTAGGCATATGGGTAAAGCTATGTTAGTGCCTGATGTATTGTTTGCTGAGAGCACATGTGTGTGAATTATTTTCCTTCACTGATTTAAAACTCTTTGTCAGACTGCAGCAGAGAGGAAGCTCCAGCAGTAAGTGAACTACTTCCAGACAGTGCTGGTAATGGTCTTTATGTCTTGCATTTATTAGATGGTGGGTTTTCCACCATGATGTTTTGATAGCAAGCAAAAATTATCATCTTCAGGTGATTTTCCTTGTGAAAATCCTCCTTCTTCCCTCAAAAGCCAGTGGAAGGTATCAATAATATTTTAATAAAACTGTTGTTTGCTCTAGAAATGCCAGTGAGAGATGCAGTTGTTGCTGTATGAGGGCAAGTGATGTTTTTTGCCTCAGTTGCAGATCAGAGGATATTTGCCTTCAAGGTAGAGACCCACTGGTTTTACTGGAAGCAGCAGTAAAATGTAATGCCAGTCAGCTTTCAGATAATACTTGAGCACTTGCAAGACATTCAGTCTTTCAGTATTTTAAATTTGCATTGTATTTCGTTTAATGTGGCACATAAAAATTTTCCTATGAAAACAACTAAAAAAAATTTTTCATAAGCTTTTGTGGCTCAGTATTGGTGCTTTGTTTAATGTACTGTAGCAATGTTTCCAAACTTTGGGAAACACGCCCTGGAGCACTCCAGTTGTGTGTGAAAATGCTGCCTGGGTTAGAAGTACAACCACATGGCACAGCTCACCATGAAGGGCAGGCTCTGCCTGGTTGCTGTGTGTTGCGTGACATTTATTGTGTGTGTGCAGAAACAGCTCTTCAGTGGGTGCAGACAGAGACCTGCATTACATCAGCCATTTATTTATACTGGTTCACCTGGAGGCAAGGCATGGAATACAGAAATTGAGAGGAAGGAACACCTATTTTTGAGCATTGTAGCCCATTATTAAAAATTCAGGAGAAAATCAATATTGTATTCTCAAAGCTTGTTGGTTAAGAAGCTCAGGGCAGGGATGTGTCTCTGGGGCTCAAAGCGTAGCTGATTAAGTAAATGATGGTTTGGATGAAGTGTGGCTGCTCTCTGGAAAAATCTTTGGGGGGAGCTATGGCAAGAGACCAAAGGGAAGCAGGACATTAAGGTGCATTGACAGGGGTGCAGTGCAGCCCTGCTCTTTGTCATGAGTCTGTGGGGTAACACTCAGTTCAGTCTCTCTCAGGAAACCCATTCTGGAATCAACAGGAACAGCTCATGCAAAACCTTATTGCTTTGTTCATGCCAACAGATTGTCAAGGACTTCAGCTCTTATTGATCTGTGGCCTCACAGTCCTTCCCAGGGGAGATGAGCATCTTTGTTTCTATTTTGTAGATGGAGAAACAAAGCAGAGATGTAAGAACAAACCCAAGGAACATCAGTCTGCCTCTATGGTCACCCCAAGAAAAGACACCAAAGTGTTCTGATTTTTGAGTTACAGTACATGAATCCAGAAGTGTTTGTTTCTGTGGTTTAAATCTTCAGGTGCAGCTGCAGATGACGCCTCTGATAGATGTTTTCCTTATTCTAAAGTCCGTGGAGCAACAGTAACACCTAGTGGCTGAATGTGCCAGTCTGTTCCTCCTTCCTTTCCTTCCTTTCAAGAAGTAGAGTTGGAGGGCACATGGTGTGATTGACAGCTTTGACTTGCAAGGCCAACACTTAGGATCTCCAGGGATTTGCTATTTTCCTTTCAAGCTCCCACCACATTCTGTTTTCTATTAAAAGTGGTAGATGAAATATGAAACTCTTCCTCCCACCTCCCAACCCCCTTCACTTTTCTGGCTTATGGAGGAGGTTGTTCCAGTCCATCTTGATCTGTAGGTGGGTGGGCTGTGAGTGACCAAGCCTACTGCTTCCAGCTTGGAGCACTCAGATTTCTGTAAGGAATCCAAGCTTTTTCATTTTCTTTTCCTTTTTTTTTTTTTCTTTTGGCCTGAAAAGGATCAAGCAGATCATCTGGTGGAGGTTGGTGACCTCAGTCCATTTGATAATGTGGTGTTAACTTGCCTGCATTAAGGCAGACCAAACCAATCAGTTCCAAGAAGTACCATTTCCTAAAATGTGGTGTGTGGGATTGTTTGCCACAATCTACTGGGACTGCTAATTCATCAGAGAGGGACCCCTAGAAAAACAGCATTAGGGAGGAAAGAACCCACAGATGTTTATTGTGTTAGCAGGAGAGCCCTTCAGAGGGTCTTCACTGCCCCTCACAGGGGAAGGTTTCCATTTTTCCATGGAAAAAGAAACATTAAGCAAAAGTATTTCTGCTTAAGCCCAGATCATATGCATTTGTAAATAGAACCTCAACTCTTTGTGGGAACTACTGAGACACTGGGTTTGTCATATTCATGCTGTTCAGTTTTAAATTTCTGGTTTAGGTATTCTGAATTACCATTGGAAGCATCTGTTTAGGGGAGTCTTCACTGCCTGCTGCCAGAGCCTGAACTCTAATTTACACTGTGGATATATGCTCTGTTACACATGACATTAACTTGTATCACCAGTCAAAGAATAGTATTTGCCTTCCTTCACATCCCCAGTTCTTCATCCAGCTTCCTCTCAATTACCTGTTTAGATGGAACAGACTAAGTTGAAAACTAGCCTGATGCCTCTGGGATAAAAAAAGAAAATAAAAGAATCAGCTCCATGAACCCATTTACTGAAAAACTACACAAAAGCCTGGTGCAAACAGAAGGGAGGTAATGGGGACCAGTGGGGACATGGCCAAGTGAGACAAGGATGGGACCTTTTGGCTGCTGTGGAGATGTACATGGAATTAAAGCATGCATATATACATACCATTAGTCAGACCTCCTAAACCTGGTGTTCCCAATACATGTTTGTGAGGGAAGGCAAAGAGAAACACACCCTGATGATGAGAAATGAGGAATTTTGTGCTGGCATGTGTTGGGCAACATTTACTCTTAGAAGGAGTGTGGCAGCCTTTTTGGGCTGGGCGAAAAGTCTTCCTTAATTTTTGCTAAAAATGCTGTCAGAGGTGGCAGACCTGAAAGTAATGAAAGAAGACAATCACAGGCTAATTGTTATTTGTAATTCATAAGGGATCTTGGATCCTCTTCTATTAGACATGTATGCTTTTTGTTTTGAATACAGAATTTCAAAGTCAGCTTTATTTCTCAGTGGCAGCTGTGGTGTTTGCCACCCGTGTTGGTCTGGGAAGAGGCAGCATTTATTAACGTTCTCTGTTCTGGTTATTCACTCAAGCCAGACCCTCAATGACTTCATAGAAAGAAAGCAAAGCAGTGTGTAGTGTCTTTAGAGGGACTGCCATGTACCCTGTAGGAGAGGAGAGCCTACTGACAGGAAGATTTTGTTTTCTCTCAGTTTCATTCTCTGGTTTGACTTATGTGTAACTTTGCAGTTTATGGCCAAACACAGAAGTTCCTTAACCCCATGATCCTTCCAGGCATTATGTTTCTGCTAACATCCTGGGTCAAATCAGCTGTCTTTTCACACGTCTCACATTCATTTTCATTTAAGGCTCAATTACCTCTTGGCAATATGCCACTTGTGACAACAGATTTATACCAGTAATTAGTATGTTTTGAGAAGTCTGAAATAAAATCTTTGCTCCTTTGCTTAGGTACCTGGATGCAGTGATGAATTTTTAACTCTACACCCTAAGCTTTAAAATATTTATTCTTAATAATTTTGCCTCAATTCCCTTTAAAACTTAGTAAAAGTAGTGCATTAGTTTCCAATGCTTGGCTCACTTGCAAACTCCTCATTTGAAATTCCCTCCGTAATATCTCTGGGCCGCAAAAACCCGTGTGTGAGACTGGCCCTCTGAAAGGGAGCTGCCACTGCAGACCTGCTGAGACTGAGCCTCCTTCCACTGCTGCAGGTGGGCTTGAAGCACTGTGCTGTTCTTGGTATTTTAAACACCACGAGGAATGTCTTGGAAATATAAAAAGCAAAGTAGACTGGGCACTCTGAAGGAGTTCATATTTAATAGAGATTGTTGATCATTTAGTATTAAGTGGTTCATTATTTTATTGTTCTTCAATAATTTGAGAGCTTAAATCTTCTACTTTTGGCTTGGCTAGTGATGCTGTCTTGAGCTGGGTTATAAAAATACTGTGCTTCACCTAAGCACAGATTGTTATAGTTTTCATCTTAATTAGCAAGCTGCAGATTTAGATGGATTAATACGATCACCCTTTCTTTTGCCATAGAAGTTCAGAAGTATAATCTGTCACTTGTGAGAACATAAAGAATTGGACTGGAAGCATTCCAAACTCTTTACTGTAAGTGTTCAAAGATTTAATGGAGTCCTCAGTCATAAAATCTTAAATTTGAACTAGACCTTTATATTCTCCATTCTTAAATTCACCATTTTTATGTCCAGGGGATTTCCTGTTATCCAAGTATGTACGGAGGCCCTTTATTTCCCTCTGTGTGTGTTTTTTAATTCAAATCAAATGTGTATGTCAGTGGTTGATTGCACTTAACCTCTTTAGGTTCATATTTCTTATTTAATTACATTACATTTTAAGGTTTAAGGCTATATATTTACTGCAGTTAATAGCAAGCCATATTTTAATGAAGCTGTTATCATCTGCAAATATATACAGAACAATGGAGATTGATTGTATAGGACCTTTTGAAGAAATTGTATCTCAAAGCCATTTAAAATGAATAAACACAGTGGAGAGTTTTTCTTAATGTAGTTCTTCACCTAACACAGCTTTAGAACTCAGGAAATGAGTGGTTGGGTTATCAGGGCTGTTGTTCTCCTGATCCCCACCCAGGGACTGCACCTCTGTGGGTTGCAGACACAGCTGGAGTGTCCCAGTCCCAACAAACCAGAAATGCTCCAGAACTGCAGCTCCAGTCACCTCCCAGGTACACTGGCCAGGATCCCCCTCTGCCCTGCCTACAGCTCAGCTCTGTGCATCTATTGTCAGTCCATTCAGGGAAGGCTCAGTACAGGAACAATTATTATCTGATTTTACTGAAACATCTGAAAACAAGGACAAGTATTACCTAGAGATCATGTCCAGAAAATCTGGGACAAATCTCCTGTGCTCCACTAGAATTCAGCCAGCTGAACACCTGTTTTCAGTGCAGAACAGGGCATCACCCTATATTGGGGCACTGCATTGGGTTCCTCACAACAATCTGAGAGTTAAATACTCTGAATTGAGCCAAAAAATGTTGGGAGACACTTCTTTCCAGGCACACAGCAAGGCTGATAGTCTTGTCCTACCATTCCATCACATACCAAAAATCTCCTTAGTCTGGTCAAAAGCTTTTATTTCTTCTTTTGGGCAACAATCAGTTTAAATATTTCATAGTATCTTGCAGACTTTATAATTTCCTTTCTGCCAAAAAACAATTTATATCTCTCTTTAGATTACATCTCATCTTGCTTCTTTTATTTTTATTTCTCTTCTTTCATTGTTGTTACTATTTATACCATGTCATTTTTATTCCATTCCTATTATCCGTACAATAGCCATGATACATAACAGAGCACTGAACCCTGTGCTACAAAGGGAAGCACTGAGAGATTTCCTGATGGCTTTGGTAGGTCAGGGAGTTCAACCAGATTCTTTCTGGGTGTAGACTGACAGCCCATGTATCCTTTCTGCCTGAGACCCTGTGGCATGAGGGGCTGTGAGCCAGTGTAATCCCAGAGGATTATTTGGGGATTGGTTTTGCATTTGTAGAGAGATTGATCTCCCTTAGGCAGAAGAGAAAACAGAGAGATGAAGAGCATTTCTTGTGGTAAAAGAGATTTGTATTCTGTGTGTAGAGCTGGACATAAGTAAAGTACAATTTAGTAGCTCCAGCTTGGGTCATTTAAAAGTGGAAGCGAGGCCCTGGAAGAGGGATGGATTTTGGAAACCAAGCCCATTAGGTGTGGAATCCATTGCTGACAATGGAGTATACTGTGAACACCTAAGCTAGCATTAGTGTACACGTGCTTAGCCAAGAAATACTTGGAACCTGTTGCTTTGCAGTGACTTTATCCTTTAATGCCTGCAATCTTTCGTGTTTAGCACCTTAGCTGCCTTTTTATTGCTTCCTTGGAGGAATCAGTCAGGTTCAGAGAGGAGATTGGGTAGAGAGCCAGCTAAAGAGCAAGGCAGTGCCACTGAACAGTGCTGGTGTTTGCTTGGATGATTGCTCCCCTTGGAATGAGGAGACCCAAATGTTCATAAAGGTAAATTGATAAATCTGGCAAATATTCTCTTTAAATAATCCCCAGTGCTCCCAGAATAACACACAGCTGTAGGGGAAAAATAAGGACCCCAACAACTGAACAGGATGTTGGGCTGCATTACAGTAAGAACAGAATATATATCAAAAAGGTGTTATTGTTATTACCTAAACCACTGGTGAGTTCTTGTTGAGAGTGCTCTTTTCAGTACTGCTCCTTCTTCCTAAGGAGGATGTGATTAAGGGATAAAGCAAGGAAAATGACAGTAATACTGTGCCTTTCAGCTTTGAGTTATAAAGCAAGACTGAAGATATTTGGTATTATCTTGTTTTAAAAGAGAGCTTGCAGTGATTTTAAATGATTTTAAAATAATGAAGGAGATTAATCACAATGAAACAGACAGAGTCTATGAAAACAAGAAGAGTTACATTGGAAAATAGAATCTTGGGAAAAGAATGAAGACAGAGAAGGGAGAGATTCATGTGAATGCTCCAATAAATATGTGATGTCAGTTATCAGAGGGGTCCTGTGAATCTGGATGTGCAGGGTAAGGTGAAGTTAGAACCGTAAGGAAAATAGGAGAGTGACAGTGGCATTGTGACTGTTGGCCAGTAATGCAGGCAGTGGAAGCCACACTGGAGCAGGCTCTGGGAAACACCTGCAGCAAGGAGCAAAAGGGAGGTCCTGCAGCCTGGGTGGTAGGTCCAACACGGGCAAGGATGCTGCAGGGTGGCACTGACTGACAAAGAGTTTGCAGTGTGAAGACAGGCTGACAGGTAAGCAGCTTGTGGAACAAGGCGGGAGAGAGAAGAGGGAGAAAGCACATGGCTGCTGTTAATCCACCTGAACTGCAGACAACTAAGGTGAAAATACTGGAGGCAATTTCAGCTCTTAGCTGGGCAGGATCTTACTGTGGACGTGGTGGTCCATATACAGTGGGACTGAGTGCAACAAGTTTCAGCTTGCAGCCCACAAATTTTTGAAGGACCAAAGCCAATTTCTAGGGGCCCTGTGAAAGTCAGTTAAGAAAAGCAGACTATTGTGGTTAGTCCTTGTTGTAATGGCCCACAGAGAAAGTTCCTAGGAGATTTTAAAAAAAAATCAATAAAAGCTGTAAAAATATGGCTAGAACATTCAGATTTGTTGGATGGATGAAGGGGAACACCAGTCTCCCCACTTGCATCCCCACTGGTTGTTCTCCTTGGTTCCAAAGGGCAGGTGGCAATGAGGGTGTGCAGGAACAGGGATGAGGGTGCTTATTTCCATTACTACTTAGGTATGTGTTTTGTGTGCATTTACTTGTGTATTTTGTGAGGAAGGGAGCGAGCCCACTCTCTCTTCTGTGACTTGCACAATACAGAAGGGGGACTCAGACTCCCACTCAAGTCAAGCAACCTTTGTCCATGGGAATATTAGGAGGAATAGGAGGATTTAAGAACCAGAGTACAAAGCTGAGACATTCTTGGGTCATAAAAGTCTTTCCTTCTCTGAGATTCCGAGAGGCCAATACTCAGGACAGGTTTTCAAATTAGCTAAGCCCACTGTATCTGGATATCCTATAGTCAGTGACTTGAATAAAAAAATTGCAGCCTTGTCTCTGGTAGCTGCTCCCACTGCATCTTACAAAGTACTTTGTTTTGTTGTAAAAGTTCAAGATTCTCTGTGGTCTGGAGAATTTATAGTATCAGTGTTTATGTCCTGTACAGAATCAAGCAAGCAGGCAGCCCCCAGTGACTGAATGATGTTTAATGAACAGTTAATGAGCAGGATCATGGTTTGGGGATACAGACATGGAGACAGACCTCCCAGTGTTTTCTTTAGTGATCTCAGTGATGGAAGAGACAGCAGATTTATTAAATCTGTAGATGAGGCAAAGCTGGAACTGAATGCAAGAGTTCTGGAAGGCAGGATTAAAATTTCAAGTGATCTTGACAAATTGGTGATATAATCTGAATAAAATTAGATGAAACTCATTAAGGACAACTGCAGGGCACTTTGCTTTGGCAGGAATAGTTTTAACTAGCAAGTACAGGATGAGGGAAGGTCAGGCTAGCAGTCCTGTGGAAAAGGTAGAGAATCCCAAACTGAACAGGGATTAACAATAGTGTACAGATGTCAAAAAGGCAAATCCTCAGCAGGGCAGTGGTATTCCACAGAAATATAAATTATGGATATCATAAAATAGATGTAGACCAATTGGAAAATCCAGAGGAGAATACCAAAAAGAAGCAGAACTATTCCATCTATATGACTATATATATATAACTATATCCATCTCCTTCACATGACCTGAAGAAACTGCTGTTGTTTTGCTTCTAGAAGACAAAGAATGTTATTAAAACATTTATTAAGTATGTTGAGGAATTAAAAGTCTCTTCAATGAGAGAAGAAATAGTTTTCTATATCCATAATAAAAAAGTAAGCCATTAAGAGCTTAAATTACGGTAAAGCAGAATGAGGTTGGATGCTAAGAAAAACTACCAGAACAGAGCACAAACATTGAAATTTGTTTTCAGATGACCATGGAGACTTTCTATCTTGAAGTCTTTCAGAACAAGGCAGAAAAATTTGTGCCAACAATAATCTGTGTATATCAAATCTTTCCTTCTTACTGGGAAGAGGAAGAAGGAAAGGGTAACTCTTACAGTCCTTCCTGGCTACTTCTGGATGTGTTTCTACTCTGGCAGGTCTGAGTGCAATACCCTTGGTGCTATTTCTGCCTTTTCTTTATCACACCTGTGTGCACCCCTGCTGCATTCTTGATGATTCTGATGGTGTGTCCACAAACTCCCTGTGCCTGTGCAGATCAGTGCCTGACATCAAAGGTGACATAAATCTTTTTTCCCAGGACACAATCATGCTCAGAGTATGTATAATTCCACCGGACATAGGCATTGTCTTGCTGATCAGTTGAGTCATCACATTTTCCATCTGCTGAATTATGCTTCAATCTGAGTTATTTTATCCCTTGTATTACTTTATAATACCCACACAAGTGCTTCACTCAGGCAAAGTTCTCATCTATGGTCAATGAATTTTGCCATTCATGACTTCTGACTCATTTCTCATGCTTCAGGCAATAACACTGTCTATCAGGTTTGCTGTATGCTAAACTGCTTGTGTAAGTGAGCCTTTTTTCATTTCTATTCCATTCTGAATTGTGATGAAATTATTCCTGGTCAAATGTAAGTAATGTCCACACAATAGCTATCTACTAGCTTAAAAGAAAAACCTCCAAAAATTTTCAGTCTGGTTTAGGTTTAGTTTGACTCCCCAGTAATAGACATGTTACAATAACCTTAGTAATCATATAATTTAATTTATAATAGAGGTCGTGAACTCTTACTGTTACTAACCTCTTATCCATCTCTTTCAATTTTCCAATGTTTCTTGAACGCTTTGTATATCATAATGATCTAGGCATTTTGGGAAGCTAGAAGGGATTTATCTAAATTATTTTTGGGTTTAGATGATCTTATCAATGACTTCATTCTAGCTTCAAAAGGACACTTCATAATTCTAAAGCTCCTCAAGGTTTTATCAACCAGAACAAAGCTGCTTTTCCTTTGGTCTCCTCTTAGTATCCACATGAAAAGTGCACTTGAAAAATCCTAGGGATTGCCCTTTCAAAATTTGTATGCCATGATTCTAACAACACTGTGACTTTTCTTTTTCAGCTAATTACTGACTTTTGAAATAAAAGTGGTGCTGAAGAGTTGAGATGGCATTTCTGTTGTGGAGCTGCAGTCTGCTTACAGATACAACAGTGCTTTTCTACCTTTTTGTGCCACAGATACCTCTTTTGCTGTATCATTCCAGTTTTTCCCTTTCAACTGAACAAAAATCAGACTAAATGTTGATTATTCCTTTTATTGTCTCTATTTTCCACCACTTCATTTATTGGTTGGCTTGCATGCCAGGTGTGTATGGTTAAAGAAATTATAGATATTTTCTCAGAGCAATTTCTGATGTATTAAGGCTCAGGTTTGCCTAGTGGGTTGGGAGGCTGAAACACAGTCCATGTGCCCACATGGTTTATGTTCAATGGATTATCCTTCTAACATGACAGTGTAAGGCTGGCATTTGCATAGCAGGTGAGCAGAGTGCAGGAGGACAGTCCTCCAAGGATTTCTTCTTTATGACAGCAGAGTTCACAAGGCTGCTAAATGAAAACCTGCCCCTTACCTCTTTACTTATTTCCCCCAGTGCTGCTCTGCATTGTGGCTTTCCTGTGTGCATCTGCCCCTTCCATCTTGAACTGAATTAGTGAAACACATCCAAATAATTTATTTAGCCCTGCTTGCCTGGGCAAATCTTTAATTAACAGGCATAAAAAGTGTAGCTTTCTATTTTAAATATAGTACGTTTGGTTTATAAGAACAGGACTGTTCAGATTTCAAGGGTTTTCTTCTCAAAGCCAGTCCCTCTGATAAATTGAAGGGATTATGTTTTTGTTGGCTGTCTTTGTTACCTCCATCACTGTGTTTCCAATTTATCAACATAGTTTTGAGAAATTGTTAGAATATGTTGCACTCGTAAGCACCGTTGGGAGAAAAAATATTCATTTATTACTGCTATTGTGTTTGATTATATTACGCATATCCAAAGGACTAAAATGAAATGTCATCTTTAATTCTCCCCTTACAGTAGACAATATCACCCTTTCTTCTCTCTTTCCAGAAACAGCTTGGAAGTCAATTCTTCATTTTCATTTTAAATCAACCATACAGAATAGAAGCAAGTGTGTGTTAGGGACACGGAGAAGTAATGGGAGTCTGGAGATCTGAGCTCTGTTTCTGGCTCTGCCTTTAGCTCTTTCCAGTCTTGAGCAAAGTCATTTGACCTCTGGTCTCCACTCTCTCAGTTCATGAAATAGGAAGACCATTTGCTTCCTGCAGATGTCTCTAACAATTTGCCAGAATCATGTCTTGTCTAATCACCTGTGTTTAATATTTCCTAGGGTCTTGCAAAATCAGTGAAGGCTGAAGCAGCAAATTTTCCATGCAGTTGAAAATAAAATGCTTTTGGAAAGTTAAGACTTGAAGACTACGAAGAGCTTCTGGAGGATCTAACCCAAGAGAATGGGTCAGAAAGCCACTGGTGCTGTTCAGAGTTGTTAAATATTGATAAATGATCTATCTGAGCCTGTCAGGAGAGAGAGGTGTGACTGGGACAAAACCCTGAACCCTGCCCTTAACATTCAGTCTGGTATGCAAGGAACTGCTGGGGTGGAGGTCCAGCTGCACCCACTTTGTGCACACAGAGCTGAGGATGAGCACCCAGGTTGAGGAGAAGGAGGGTCTCAGAGAACTGCTCAGTTTTTGCTGTTCCTGCCTCCTGTCCTAGGTGAAGGTTGAATTTGGAGTGGTCTGTAGTCCAGCTTAGAGGGAAGAGCAGGGAGGAACTTTCTTCTTTTGTTGCCCTGTCAGGCTGAGCAGAGGTTTCCTGAGGACTGACTCTGAACGGCATGTCTGAAAGGCTGAAGATCCTAGGGTGACTTTCTGAGAGCTATGTGCTTTCTTGGGGGTGAGAGAAGGGAAGGGAAAACGTTCCCCTTGCTGGAGGTGAGGGAAATACAGAGGGAAGAATGCTCAGGCTGCAGGCCTGGGGATAGAGGGCCCTGTTATATCCCAACTTCAGGCACTGAGGGCTTTTGTAAATATATAGTATCTGTTTCTGAGTGGGCTTGGCATCCAGTGTTGCTGTAACAGAAGTTTTAGTTTTTTTTGGGCTCAGAGAGTGCTGGTGCACTGCCTGCCCCAGCTCTGGTCTGGGGCAGCCTGGGGAGGCTGTGCTGAGCTGCAGTGCAAACTGCATCTCTGCCTCCTTGTGTGATTTGCTTCAGTGATTAATGGCAGCGGCTGTTTAAAAACCTGGTGCCTCATTTGCAGTCTAAACTTGTCTGGTTACAGGCTCCAGCCAGGGGCTATTTATCTCTGTGTGCAGGCTCTGGAGGTGGGCACCGTGGGGGAAGGGGTAGCTGCTCACCTGTGGCTGGGGGCAAATGCCAGATACAAGATAGTGGATTTTCCCAGCATCTTGTAGGGAACATTTTTTCAGCTGCAGCATCTTGCAGGGATTGTATTGTTCTTGAGGGAAGAGGGTCTCTGCCTTTGCAGAACCCAACAGGGAGGCCCTGGGCCCCTAGAATATCCCAGGAAGAGACCTGCTTTCAGTGGTACATCAGGGCTGTCTTTGGCTGACTGCACAAACAGTGAAGGTGCAGAGGGGGTGTTGAGAGCTTGCAGGATCTGAGGGTAAAAAATTTAGAAAGACAGTTGTGTCATCTTAAAAATTAAATCCCTTATTGAGGTGTTTGGTGCAGAGAAGTTGCTTGCCTAATCAGTGAGCTGCAGCAGCCCAGGTTCCTTTGGAGCTGGGAAGGGGACACGGAACCAGCAAAAGAGGTCATGACACTGTTGCCAAATGGGGGATGTACAAGGGTTTTAAACACAGATTCAGCTGCTGTACTGAGGGGGAGCCTTGCTGCTGCCTTTCTTCTTGGGGTGTTACTGTTGTGAAACACCCACATCCTTCTACAACTGCAAAAATGTTCCTCCTGCCTCTTCAAGTTCAGGGCCATCCTGGGTGATAAACCAAGGGGGTCTGTGGGAAGTGGTGGCAAAGGGAGTGCTTGTGTGTGAATCATAGAATCATGAAAGTTGGAAAAGATTTCTAAGGTCATAGAGTCCAACAGTCAACCTCACACTGGCATGTTCACCACTAACCCATGTCCCCATCTGAGTGATGCCGGAATGAGCAGGATGCACATGGTGAAAGCAGAGATCACTTTCTCACTGCTTACTGTGTGAGTGAAATGTCTTAAAATTATTTATTTCCTATTTTATTTGTGTAACTTCCGCAGCAGAAGTTATCTGTGAACGTGGCAGCAGGCACCAGCTTTCGGGTATTTGGGCTGCACTGCTGAGCAGTGAGTTCCCTTCGACCTGGCCCTCGGTTTATTGGGGAGACACATGGACTTCTGCTGTGTGTGGGTGATGCCTGGGTTGGGGTGGGGATTGGAGCTCCCCGGGCGCTCCCTGCCCGCGGGGCGCTGCCGGCAGTGCCCGGGGCAAGGCGCAGCCCCGCGGGTTCCGTGTCCTGCGGCAGCGCGGCTCGCCTGGCCCGGGCCGCCTGCCCCGACGGAACCCCTCCGCAGCGGGGTCTGCCGCGAGGCCTGGCAAGGGTTAACGCCGAAGCCCCACGCCCCCTTTGACGGAGTCGGGCCAACCTCGCCAAATTTGAAAAGGCATCCGGGGCTGAGTGTGCGCCCTGGGAGCATCGAGCCGCGCTGGCCCCGGACCCCCTGCGCGGGCAGCAGCCGCAGCCGCCGGGGCTCGGCTTGCCGAGGGTCGGGGCTTCCCTTTGGCAGCCGGAGCAGCCACCCCCTTGCCCGGCACCCCTGCCCCGTGCTCCCCGCTCCCGGGGCTCCTCCGTGCCGCGGGATCCCGTCGTGACCCCGGCCGGTGGAGCACGGTGTGGCCCTGCGCCTGCCGTGCAGTGTAAGAGGGAAAGGGGAGGCGGTAGGAAAACCCCGTTCTTGCAAAAATGCAGCTCGCTCTTTTCTTATCCTGGTGCTGCTGCCTGCACGGATGCGCGCTGGGCACCGGCTTCCTCTATCAATTCCCAGCATCAACCCTGCAGCACAACTACCCAGAGCAGAGCTCCGGCTCGCCGGGCAGCGGCTTCGCCAGTCGTCGGTGAGTAAGAGCGGGTCCGCCTCCGGGCGAGGAGGCTGCGCCCCGCCGGTGGCTCCGGGCGACAAACGGGCACGGCAAAGCCACGGGCACGGCAAAGCCACGGGCACGGCAAAGCCGCGGGCAGTGGTGCCCTGGAGGGTGCCGGGCCGTGCTGGGCTGCTGCCCCTCGGCGAGCCGCACTGGGCTGCCCGCATCCTCAGCGGGGTGCGGGACGCTCCCTACCTGCCCGCAGCAGTGTCCGCCTCCTGGGGCAGGGAGCGGCTGGAGATCGAGGAGCTGAGCTTGGGTAAATGACGCCCGCAGAGTCTCCCCCTGCCGCGCCCAGCCCGTCGGGGAGGGGAAGGGGCTCTGCCGGGCTCCGCGTCCCTGCGCAGTGCGCAGCCGGAGCAGGAAAACCTCCTGAGCCGGGACACTGGGGATGCCGGCAGAGGGAACTGTTATAGCCCTCGGCTGCGAGGAGAAACTTGTTCAGCTCAACAAAGGAAAGCCCTTAATTACAGATCTTTCTTCAAGAGCTGTAACTTCCAAGTAGCTGTTTAAAACCAAAGCTCCCACTTTTCTCCTCTCCCCCCACCCCAACCCAATTTCTTACAAACTTAATATAAATCAGGTTTGATTTACTGTATCTTACTGCTTCACTAGAGCAAACAATTTAGGCTTCTCCCCCTCCCCTCTGTTTTCTCTGGGTATTTCTCTAGAGGTGAAACAGCTGTTCAGATGAATGAGCTGCACTGTATAAAGCAAGAGAGTGGCTTAACCTGATTCCAGTTGTTCTTGAATTTCACTTTTTTCTTTTTTCCCCCCCGCATCATTCCCTTAAGTAGGGACTTGAGATTTAATATTCAGGGCTCGTCCATCCTGTCTCTACCTCTTTTCCTCCTCCCTTGCTAATACCTAGTCTGCGTGAGTTGTGCTGCTGTGGAGGAGGGCTTCTGTTAGCACGGCTTACTTGGGCTGGGGTTTGGGAAAAGGCACGGGCTCCGTGGATTTCCGTGCCGGAGGTGCAGGGGCGGCACCAGCCCGGTGCCTTGCACGGGGCTCGCATATGGTGCGGAATTCCCCCGGGGGGAGGTGGCTTTGTCCGCTGCGCTGTCTGACAGCCCTGGGGCTGCAGGGGGTGTGATGTTAAACTACAGCAACTGTCAAAGGGTTTGAAACGGCAGAAAATTATAGGAGAGTAATGGGATAAACCTATCCCAGCTGGATCTCTTCCAAGGTACCCCCTTCCCAAAGCATGAGCTGCAATGAGAACCACATGTCATTTGTCTTACATATCTATTAGCCTGCAGATCTTTGTTCAGAGCTACCACACTTACATGAGTGTGGACTCTGCTCACCAAAGACCTTCCCCAGTTTGCACAGCTTTCCCATGCCTCAATGGTTTGGATAGCTGATGCTTTGTCAGGGGAATGTGTCTCTCTCCAAGTCTATAAAGTGTTGTGTAAAACCACATAAACCTGATTTAAACAATTATGTTGGAGAAAGCTGGTAGTTTTTTTTAGATTTATTTTTTATGTCCGATGGAACTTTGCCCTGGGAGAATCTCCCATTCTAGTTTAATACAGAGGGGGAAGTAAAAAACAGAAGGGAGGAAAAAATCACCAGTGGATGTTGTGAAAGAAAAATTCAAGTGCTCAGTCAAATATCACACGTTGAAGCAATCTTTGTATGTTTTAATTTCCCCTTGAGTGGTGAAGTTTTGTTGTTGGCAAATGTCTAACAGCTTCACTTTCTGATGGGAAAATCTGTTCCCCTTGAGTGGTGAAGTTTTGTTGTTGGCAAGCTTCACTTTCTGATGGGAAAATCTTCGTGGGAAAACTTTCCCCAGCCACAGTGTTGGACTTTTGAGGGAAGTCTTCTGCTGGGTGCAGCTTCAGGTTGGGATAGCTGGACTTTTCTGGGTTTAATATGGTCCATGATAGGAGAGAGGCTTTTTACTCTGAGTTTGACATTGATCTATAGGGGTGCAAAGCCATTTTTCAAGGACTGAATCAGACTGGTATAGATGGGTTTTTATGTTGTTCAGTGTTCCTTTTGCCATTGAAGCAGGGAATCTTGGTAGCACCTGAATTATGTGAAGCAACAGCAGCTCCATCACAATGAAGCTTTCTGGCCTCTGCTTTGGAGAGTCTGGAGGAGACAAGATGATAGGAAGGTGATTGCTGTTAATGGCACTACATGGCCATTCCCACTTTCTCTTCTTCAGCGTTCCAAGTGTGTGATTTGTCCAGTGTCTTCTGGCACTTTTCTGAATCAAAAATAAGCAGGGACAGAGCCTTGAAAGTTCCTGCTGCAGCTCCAGGTGTTGGTACATTGCAGCACATACTGATGGAATACTGTACAGTGGATAGGTTTCCTTGATACAGGACACACCATGTTTCTGCAATTGTCTTTTCCTGTCTTTGATCAACAAGTGATTGAGCTGTTTGAGAATCTGCTATCAATTTTCTAAAAATTAACTTGTCATAAGAGTTATATTTCTTCAAGGGGAGAAGTTTCTGGAGTCCTTTGTGTTGATACAGCCCTTGGTGTCTAGATTGCAGGCTGGCTCAGAGATGGGCTACTGAGGCTCTGAGGACTGCTGACCATGTTTCCTTTCCTGGCAGAAAAATAAGGTCCTGAGCCCTGTAAAAACATTGGGGTGGTGGTCAAGGGAAATTTGGAGGGAAAATTACTGTTATTCACAGTCTTCAAAGTGAAGCCATGGAGTACTTGTTCTGGAGGAATGATGTATTCTTTGTTTCCCTCCCCTTTTTTTTTATTTTAATGAATATTCTAGCTTCTGGTTGGCTTCAGTTTACAGGTCTTGGTTATTAGACCACTTGCAGTCTATCTTTGCACATGCTTGAATTGAACTTCTGATGTGCAAGTGCTAGTGACTGAAATCCAGGCAGCAGTGTCTGTTGGCATTGTATGGACTGCAACAGCCTCACAGTTTAGCTTGAAATTCCCATTCAGTGCATGCATTTTGAACTTGCTGCTGTGTTAAGGCAATGAATGGGAAGTGGGCCTTACTGGAAGCATAAGAATGGAGGGGCTGCCTGCCAAGGAGAAATCTTCCTCCAAGCTCTGAGAAGCTTTGCTAACTGAGTTAAGGGAAGCTTGTTCCCGTGCTGGAAGTAGCTCAGTTGTCAAGGAACGCTGCCTCTGTGTTAGTTGTCTTTGGGGTTGGTGTTCTTCCAACTCCTTATTCTGTTTTCCCTGTACTTTCTAATTAGTCATGCATTGAGTCCTTGTGAACTTAATTGTGGGAACTTCTGAGAATAGATGCAGGGCTTAGACTGGAAACCTCTTTGGATGAGAAGTGGAGGTGGCTGATAGAAAATCCCAAAACATGAACCCAAAAGCAAAGTAGGATGGTAACTTTTTCACTGTGATCATTACAGTACCATCACAAAAGCCCTCTGGGGTGGGTGCAAGTCCAGCTGTGGCAGTTAGTTCTTCAAAACACTCTTCAACCTAAAAACATCTTCCTGTTAATGAACATTAGAGCCATGATGTTACAAATAACAGGACTGTGCAAATAGATACTCTTATCCACATTCTGCTGCACATGTGGTCACAGTAATTCCCAGTGATTCCTATAGCAGTGATGTTTCTTGAGGATGAATATGGAGAGGAAAGTAATATCTGATAGCTGTAAGTGCAATATTTGGCTTTGACATGGAAGGCTAGGTGGCCTTTAGCCATTTCATGTTGTGACTCAGAGCACAGCCCAGGAGAGTGAGACCTGGGTTCCAGTTGCTCCTCTACCAATGGTTTACTCCATATTATGGAGCAAATCACTTTGCCATGGTTTCCACCATGGCAATAGTGGAAATAGTTAAACATGGAATAGTTAAAACAAGCTCTGTGAGCTGCTTTGATGTGGGAATGATACTTAAACAGATATCAGCTTTCCAGTACTGCAGCTCATCTTGCTTCCCTGAGAAACCCAAAGTGTTGGTGCTTGAAATATGTTGTCAATTATTCCATGACGCTACCAGTTTCCTAACAGATCACTTGGATGTCTGGCTCTCAAGATCAAGATGTCTGTGTGAACCTCTTGTAGGTAGATGTGTTCTGTCCAGAATAACTGCCTGTGTTATGCCTGGCCCTACAGCTACATCTGTGCTGGGCTGGAAATGACCCTCCCCAGCACAACTGCACTGAAATGTAGCAACCTCCAGCCTCTTAGGTGAGGTTTTAGTTCTTTTAAGTAACTGTGAGTCTCTTTATGTGATAAAAGCCTGTTCTTAATATTAAAAGGTCATCTATGAATAAGTATCCCTATTTATGTAGTCTGTAAGAATGCTTTCAGAATGTGTATCTGGAGTTTTCCTGCTGGATTTTTATTAATTCTTTCTTCACTAGAGACAGATGACTTGAACCTTATTTCAGCCTCAAATTCTGAACCTCTCGTGACTCTTAAGTGGGTGTGGAATATAAAACTATACATATTGGCCAAGTGTGGTTCTCTCTCCTTTTAGTGACAGGATCTTGCTCTCTGAGTCATTCTCTCCATCACCTAATTGTCTGCTCATTGCCTGAGGTCCCTGGTTTTGCTATGGACTGTGAGGATGTCAAGCAAACAAACTGGGATTTGTGTCACGCTGAGTCCTCTGCTCTAATTCTGCTTTGAAGTGCCCAGCCCAGGTAACCAAGAGGTCAGAAGGTCTTGAGCTCATCACCAGACCCTGGAACTATCTGGTGTTTGTTCCCTGGACTCTGCAGCCATATGATCTTCATCTGGCTCGTGGGATTCAGGGCTGTAAGTTTGCAATGCAATTAGCAGTGGAGCCAATGGTAGGCTAAGGGTCTGGTGACACTGGAATGGCTTTGAAATACCAGATGTGATTGTAGCTACTGCAGTAAATTGTACTCCTGTAGAAAATCTACTGTCCTGCCTTTCCAGCTGCTTGTGTGAATAATTTCCCCTTAGATAGGTTTCATTTACCAGCTCAAGGGGAAAAAACAAAGGGAGCAGAAAGGCAAAACAATGGGTGCCAGTGAACTTGTGCTCCACTTGGATAAATTAACAAACGTTTCTTTCAATAGTCCTTATTTTTTAGTTTTCTCAAAGTTGAAATTGTTAGGGTGCTAAAGTGCTGGTCGAAATGGGTCAGGTTAGAAATGTCACAGCTTTGCTTGGGGAGTGGTTCTGTGACACTGGGATCATAGAATATTTACTTACATCTTAGTTTTGTTGGGCTGTGTCTTGATAAAGAGGGGAAAATGAAGAATGACTTTGAGATAACAATTAAGAACTGAAAGCATAGAGTGCTTTAGGTCTTCTGGGTCAGAGTAATGGACCCTTTCCTGCATCAGACTTCCAGCATGTCTGGAAATTTTACTGATTTATAAAGCATAGATGCCTTTCCTGTAGGACAATACAAAAATTGTCCAACTGCATTTCTGAAATATACACAAAGCTCTTGACTCACTTTTAATTAGGCAGATCTAGACAGTGCTTAAATTTATTTCCACTGAGGCATAATGTTTATTTTAAATCTTTGAGCATACAGCCAGCCTGTGCCAACTTAATATCACAAGGATTCTGTTGAGGAGAATAGCTGCAAATTAGAAAAAAGGCAAATGCTACTAATTTGGTTACTGTCCTAAATTTTTCATCTTTTTATATAGCTGAGTAATACTAAATCTTTTGCTTAGTGCAAATATGCACAGTGTAGCACTCATCTGAATTAGAGTCCTTAGTACTGCAGAAACCAACGAGAGTAGGAACTGTGATACTATTCCTTGTTGGTTTTGTTCCTTGTCTCCTTTTGTTTGGAGAAATGGTTGTTTGTTGATGTATAATTTATTACATTATTTAGGTGCTTTGGCTGCTTTTGACAATGGCTTCCTCCTCTTGGAATTGGACAGATGTGTAGGTTAGGAGTATGCTCGGATGGAAGTATTGTCTGTAATGTTTAGGCCTCACTGTTTGAAAATAGCTGAATCTTTTGGGGAGGAAGAACAAATAGGAAGATATTTCAGATTTCAGACTACTTTTCTGCTTCTAAAGCTGGGCAATCATATTTCTGGCAAATAAAGAAGCCTCTTCTATCTCTCTAGAAATGGCTTTCACCCAGAGGCCCACACAGTGTATGCCTCTGAGGCAAAAGTTGAAGGCAGTTTCACAGTGTTTCGTGTTTGGAACAGGTCAGTCTCCTCTTCCATATTGATGTAGTTTATCTGAGAAAGAGAATCTGCCACTCAAAATCATAGTAGCTGATTTTGAAACTGAGAAGAGTTGCAATCTGTGAGATTCTTTTATTTAGGACTCTTCCCTTTGCCTCTGTGGTTTGCTTTGTGTCTCCTGTCCATCCTCCCAGAGCTGAGTAAGGCTGTTCTTGTCCAGCCACCTGCCTTTGTGCTGAGCAAACAAACCATCTGTCAAAACATTAAAGATAAACTGAGGTAGCACTGCATAGAAGGGACCAATTCATGTCCAATATTGACATCAGGTTATGTAGTCAGATGTCTTTTTAATAAATTCCACTTTTTCTGCCCCTAGGAACTGGGTGGAAGTGATATTCTCTGCAGCATTTGTGCTGCATACAGGCATGTGTTTGCTCAGAGCATCTCAGAAATGCCAGTGCAGTGAAATCATGAGGCAGGGGAGTATTCCCTGAATGTGGTTGTGTAACCAAGTTAGACTGAGTCTGTAGAGTTACGAACAGGTCCAGTTCTGTTTCTTCTGGATGTCCCCCCACCTCTTCTGTGTGTGTATGTGCACTCTGGAGAGGAGGTGTGTTTGTTGGACAAGACTCTTGGTTCCTGATTTCCACTTTTCAATGGGATAAAAAGACCAAGGATGTGGATAGTGTGCCTTATAAAGGTAGTATAGGACAAGGTGTTTCATAAGAGATGCCTATTTCATGCAAGGACAGTTTTGGGGGTGGACTGTGAGGAAGGGGGCACAGCAAATTTGGTTGCAGGACTTGAGCACTAAGGTTCTTGGTCTTCTGTGTGAGAAATGGGAACAGGATGCCCCTTGCCCTGTGCGTGTTGGATGATAGACCTGTTTAGGACTAAGAAAAGGCAGCTGCATAGGTGCTAAATGAGCTAAATACTCCTTTTGCCCTGTTGGGATGACCTCGTGAGATGGAGCTGCTCAGTTAAGGCACTACACAAAAACTTCTTCTTGATTTGTGCCTGGGGTCAATCAAATCTGCTTTTTCCCTCCAGGACTTTACTTAGTTGTTCAGGAGCGTGGTGCTGGGAGCTCTCAGCTTGGTTGGAGCTGCTGCTCCTGGGGAAGGGCAGGGGCAGAGGGGCTGGTGGCTGGATGACATAATGTCTCCACGCTGGGCTCCCGTTGGCCCGCGGTGGCGGTGCTTGCTGGGGTGTGGTAGCCCTGAACGGAAGGGCAGACATTTCTTTTTTGCTGTGTGCTGCTTAGCCCTTATTAAACTCAGATGTTTCTAACCCCTTCCTCCAGGCTCTCATTATTGCTGTAAACACAGCAGAGCACAGGGAGCTTTTTCAAATCCTCGGTTGAGGCAGCAATGGGTGACAGCTCTCCTCACATGAATTTAACGCTTCAACCCGAGGGAGATTCTGCCTGTGTTTTCCCTAAAGAAAAAGACTTTTTCATCTGATGCCACTTCTGTTGTGCCTGCCTTAAGTTGCTCGGCTTCCTGGCTTTCTTCTTGCCTGATTCTGTCTTGTGCTTCCCCAGAACCTGTCTGGTTTCTGCAACCCTGCTCAGTGTTGGCTGTCTGGCTGCTCGTCTCATCACTGTATCCTGTTCAAATGTTGAGTTGTTTGCATTTTCAGTGCCAGCGAAAGCAATACCAGCTAAAATAAGGTTTCTCTTGCTGTACTAGGATGAGTCAAAAAGGCTGTCCTGGAAGAAACACCTAGATCTGCCTGTCAGCAGGTCTGGATCTCAGCTGTACCTGTTCCAGATTTACTGTGTGCCTCCAACAGAAACTTATATTTCAGCTTTCTGTGGAGGGAGAAAGAGAGGAGAGACTGCCATGGCAACAGGATCTTTGATGCTTCCTACCTATGAACCACAACTTCACCCAGCATGAGCTACTGTGCCCCTGTGGGGGAACTTAGGAATCCTTGGTATCTCTGAATATAACCCACTAACTTTGAGGTAAATCCAGGCTATTTATAACCTTCTTGTATGCAGTTCTCCAAGGACTATATACATTGCAAATCTACTTAGGAGTCTCAAATATCTGTCCATTTAATATAATTCTACTTTGAGCTGAGAAATTCTTGGCCCATTTGAGATATCAGAGCTGCTTTGTGCACAATATTGGCTTAGTAAAAGCTGTGCTCCTGCAAGATCTCTGATGGTCTCTGTCAGATCATCTGTGTGACTTTTCTGGAGACATTTGTGTCTTGCTCTAGTCTTGTGCTGTCTCTTGTAAATTGAGCTGAAGAGCTCTTGAAAGAGAGCTAGACAGAACCAGGCTATGGGAGATGTTTGGAAGGTCATTGCCATTCTGATGCTGTATTTAGTCACTGGTGCTGTTTCCTTTTGGAAATTTAGGCTATCCTAAAACACTTAAAGAATGAGCTACCTTGTTGCAAGATTCTCAAAATCAGGTCTCTTGAGTCTATGGCTTGATTTACATTGCCCTTCAAAAGTTTCTGGCATGCGGGGAGGTACAGAGAGCTTCTCTCAATCATGATTCTACATCTCCAAGAAAACACTGATTTAATTAGTGGTCACTGCAGATTTGAGGTGAACTTTTAATGCAGCTTTTAATAAACTTAGAGCTAGAATGGCAGTGCCCCTGAGAACTGAGCTGTCAGCTTGTGTCTGTCAGTGGCACCAGCAGTACAGGACAGAGAAAATCTGATATGCTTAAGCTTCAGTATTTCAACATGGCAAACCCTGCTAACCTAAACACTGAGGGGGGAGCTGCATTCTTTGCTATGCCTAATCTCTGTATTTTGTTAAACATGCATTCCTGCCAGAACTTTATTGGACAGAACAATAGTGACCAGCTGGGCAAGTGACCCTGGCTTTTCTGGTCGGCAGAGGAATTCAGCATCTGAGAAGTTCAGATTCTCATGTGCAGCTTAAAGTGATCTGGATTTAGTTGCTTTTAATTATTAGCTGGCTGATTCATAAGGCTTTGTTTTCCACCCTCTTTCCCAAGACAAAGACTGTTTCCTTAAATACTCAATATATATTCTATAGAGCAGCACAGAGTCTGGGAACTGAGACTTGCAAGTTCTCTCTCTCTTTTCTTTCCCCTAAATAAAATGGGAATAGCAATACTTCCCTTCATGTAAAGGAAGGCTCTGGGGAGTATTTCAGGAGGGTGTGGTTATATCTTAGAGGGAAAGCTACAAAATCCAAAGCACTGTATATGAATTTATGCCGAAGTTTATAATAAATCTATGAATGATAATACTTGGCTCTTATATAAACTTCCACTCTTACAGAATAGAGGTCATTGTGCTCCCTGTTTACTGCACCTCTCCGAGTCTGAATGACTGAAATTGGTCTTAAGGAGTAAGTAAGCTCAGCAGAGAGGGATTAGTTTGAAGGGGATGCTGAGGGGTGGCAGAGGGGGGTGCTGAGCAGGGCAGGCTGGACTGACCAGTAGCAGAAGGCTGGGTGATGGCATAGGCTGAGGGGCTTTCCTGTCCCCAGGGCAGTTTTGGGAGCCTGGTTGTGGGACATACCTTCAGAAGCAGCACTGCTTTGTGCTCAGAGCACAAATGCCTGTGGCAATGGGGGTGACCCAAGAGCACCAGCCTTGGAGCAAAGGCAGCTCCAAAGGGCCGTGATGCTGCAAAATTCCCCTGTTCTCATCTGAAGTACAGCAGAGAGCAAAAAGGCAAATTGGCTTTGTAGGATGTTAGAGTGCTTGGCTTAATGCTGCTGTAAATCAGCATAACCTGCAGCAAAAGCTACAGCCTCCCTGCAGTGTATTTCAGGATACAGCACCGAGCCAAAGGGTTTAAACTATCACACAGTAAAATGCTGTCTCTGGGGCAGCTGTTACTGGAAGTCACTAATGTATATCACAAATGATACAAAAATTTTGGATTACAGAGTGGTAGGAATTCTTCGGCTGTCGGCCTGTGGATAAGCTTTGAATGAGTGTGCATTGCAAGCAGAAATAATAGGATCTCATATTGCCAAGCACTAGAAAAATACTTGAGGCCTGATACTGTAATTAAAAGTCTGCTAAAACCCTTGCAAGACCTCTGCAACCAAACCCATTGTAAATTTATTTCAAGAACCGCAGCAACATACTAATTTTCTTGGGTAATGTCCTTTGAAACAATCAAGCTCTCTAATTATGTCTGTCAGGTCTTGCCAAGTGGTTCTTGACGTCTGAACTAGAAGGTTTTCAAAGTAGCTTCTGCAAATGACTGTGGAATTTTGCTGAAGGTAAACTTTCAGCTCCCAGGTACCATTTGGAGAAGTTGCTGCATAAGTTTTAGGAAGGTTAGGGTGAAGCTGTGTATCTGTACAGTGGCTGGGAAGAAGGAGGAGGAAAAGTGGGAATATGGAAATTACAGGAATCATCCCAGCTTCTCTCTTGAATTGAATGCAGTTAGAAACTGGGTTGATTTGTGTTGGGCATTTCAGCTGGTGTCCTGGCTGAGCCTGGGAGTCATCTTGTGCTGGGTGATGGTTGGGATCTCAGCATCCCTGTGGAAGCAAGGTTGGCTTTGCAGGGCACACTCCATGTGTGGGGATCGTTTGAGGGTTTTTTTTGTTGTTGCTGTTTGGTTGGATTTTTTAACCAACCAGCCAAAAACGCCACCACCAAGACCAACACCAAACCCCACACAAGCATTTGACTGGAATCCCACACTTCCCATGGGCTTGTGGCTCAAGTGTTGCCAGTAGCAGCTGGATCGGTGAGCAGGCTGCTCCCATGGACATACCTCCAGCAAGGGGAACCAGTTCAAGAGTTGTTCTGTCACTCTGTGCTCTGAGGTTCTACCAGACTTTTTGATTTGTGAATGAGAGTGGTTTATAGTGAAACTCAAACCACTTTTTTCCTGCTGTGATGTGAGTCTGTCACAGCCATTTAATGTGATGTTCAGCACTGCAGTGTTCATATATCCCTCTATACCTGCTTAGAAATGGCTCAAGTGAGTGCTATGGCAATGGCAGCTGCTGGCTTTGCTTCCAGGGTGGCTCAATCTGGCACTATCCTTTGCTGAGACAATGCATGGAAAAATTTCTCCAAACTGTAGAGGAAAACTCTCGTGTATTTTTGCATGTAGGAGGAAAAACCACAAACAAGTTTGAGCTGTTGTGTGTGAAGGATGTTTGTGTACATACTTAGTGCAATAATAAACACAGATTGTTGCTGTGTGTCACAAACAGATTTGCTGGTTTGCCCTCATTCAGTGAAACAACAGTGAGATGTTCCCAAACTATGTAAAAGGTACCAGAAATACAGAATAACTGTCACCCATTGATAAAATTCAGGTCATAACTGCTTGTTTTAATCAAACTTTTGTCTTGCATGCTATTTGTGTCACTCTTCATTCTCTGATGGAAGAAATGTGTGTAAATAGGAGAGGAGGAAAAAAAGTTAATCTCTCTTTCTTTAATGGTTTTGCCTTGAATTTGCCCCAAGCTTTTGTCAGTATTGTGTGTTTAATGTATTTAAACATTAGCCACTCCTTTGCTCACATGGACAGAGACCCTCTCACCAGTAACTCCAGGCATTCCCATCCCCAGCAGAAGGATGAGGGATGCCTGTGAAACCTTTGCTTTAGGAGTTTGGTTCACTTGTGAGCATCAGGTTGCATTTTCACCAATTTGTGGTTAAAATGCTTTATGTTGTGGGTTTTTGCACCTTGCCATGGTGGAGCAGTTAGGTTGCCCTGTCCTTTTGCATTGGCAGGCAACTTCTAATGTAAACCACCACCAAAGAAACCCTGCAAACCCCCATCTAGTGGAGTTTGCTTACAATGCTGCACAGGGCAGGAATTTTTCTGACCAAATGCCTGTATCTCCTTCAGACCTCCTGCTGTCCCCTCTCTTGCTCAGTGCTGCTTTCTTCCCATCCGGTTTCCCACGTGTCTCCTCGGGAATGTTTCAAGGCAGTGTTATCATTCCTAAGGAATCTACTGTGCATGCACAGGCTTTGGAGGGTTGTTTTTTTTTTTTTCAGCTGTTATTACTTGGCCAAATCAAACCCATTTTCCACCTGGATACTGAAATGTAGATCTCCTCCCTTCCAAACAGAGGCTTCCAAAGCACTGAGGCACTAAAGCAGTTTTGTAGATTGCTCAAGAATTTTTTAATAATAGAGAAAGGTGTTAGTGTTTCCATTCACAAGAGAAAGGCTTTCTTTTTCTAAGCTCTTTTTATTTCTAATGAACAAACTGGGTTGCAGCAGTGTTTAAAAGGAGAATACAAATAATTGTTCTTGGCTAGAAATGAGGTATGGTGAATGCTTCCAGAACCAGTGAAAGCTTAGGAAGCTGTGTTAAAAGCAGAACAAACCTTTTACATTGAAAATACTTAGGTAGAGCACTTAGTTTCTTGCTGTCTCTTTACAGTCTGTCTGTAGACAGTTATCAAAGTGCAGTGGGTTCTGTGTGATTAAAACACACCATCTGCTGAAGAGTGAGTTTAGAACTTGGTGAGGCAGCACTGGGTGCTCACTACAGGGGTTTGGGACTTCTGTGTGCAAAGAGCTGAGCTACAGCAAACCCTGTGGGGTTATTTTTTATGACGTTGGACGGGTGCAGTCAGGAGAGTGTAAGAGTGGGAGTCTGGAGGAAGGTGAAAAGGAGGCTGCTGGTACAGCAGATTGTTGTGCCTGGAACTGCCTCATCCCAGCCATGCTGTAGTTGCAGGGAGGTTTCAATGAGGCCTCCACTTAGTGCAGAGGAGGCTCTTTGGAAAGGCTGCTCATTGGCAACCAGGAGGTGTTTCAGAGCAATTAACTTCATTTACATGGGCACTGGGAAGGACTGGCTTGAGAAGGAGACAAGCAAGAGAAAGATATGATAAACTAACACCCATGGATGTGAAAATGTGTTTGTAATGGCTATTGCTAGTTTTCTATGCTAATGGTGGTTTTTAAGAGTTTTAGCCTGTGCAAGTTGGAATTTATTAACCTTAGAGGTATTGATACATCCTCCTGCCTTAGCTCAGCTTCTGATCCTGCTCTCAATATGCCCTTGGATAAAAACTGGCTGTTGTAAAGGGCAAACTCAGCTCTCTGATGACAGGACAGATCTCAGTTCTGATGTTCCTACTTCCCTACACATGGAACTCCCATGGGTGTGACTGGAACAATAGGATTATTTTCCAAATTATTTTTTATTGTAGTAACGCCCAGGACAGCCTTGTGCCAGACATGGCAGACATGGAATAAAGTTTTCAATTTAAATAGCAAATTAACACACAGGCTTTGGGGTTTGTTTTTCAGGCTGATTAACACTTTGAATACCCAGGCAGAAAAGTTTTCCAAGGCTTTGTTTTCACTGAACTGGGTCTTATGTGGCTCATGCTGGGAATCTTTGAGCTGATTTATCTACTGCACACAGCACAGACTGGTGTTCAGATGACCTGGCACATTGGTAGAGCAGTTACTGCAGAAAAGTGCTTTGCTCTTGAGGTGCTGATGTGTCCGTGGGGTGCAGCTGTTCCCAAAAGAATCCTCCTGGAGTCTTGTGTCAGGCCTGGTGCAAATGCTGGCTCACAAGTACCTGAGCTTCAGCTGCCTCACTGCACACAGCTGGCTAATGTGAGACATCTGAAAGGAAGAAGAGAGATTGTTCCTCTCGAAGCAAAATAACAAGATGGATTTGTCTAGACTGGCCTATTGTTTCTAATCACCTTCTCCAGCACAGGAAACATTAGAAAACTGTAGGGTTTTCTTGCACTTGAGGAAAGGCTATTCCCTTGGTGGTTTCAGTGGGGTTGTTGTCCTGTCTGGCTCTTTGGCAGCCACCTGAACCAGGAGTGCTGTGCAGCTGAGCCTGCACTCCTGCTGCAGCTTCACCCTGGAAGAGGTGCCTTTGACCCATGGAATCCTGTTCCCAAGAGTGACGGACAGCCACATGGTAGGTCACTACTTAGAAATGTCTGCTGTGTAGTACCTTGTCCACCAGAGCCCACAAATTCCTTCACAAGTTGCCGACCAAACTGAAGACCTAGACTGAAAAAATTGTAATGTACCTGAGGAAAAGAGAAATGAGCAGGTGGAAGAGGTGCTGCTAGAAGAGTTGTGGATTCAGTTTACCTCACACAGCTGTTTGTGCAGGTATTTCCAGTACCATCCTAAGACCTGTGAATCTGAAGCTGAATCTTTTATCTGGTTTTTGATACATTTTGGGGCTCACTGCTCTGACAGTTGAAAACATAAGGAAGACATATCTGTATTGCCCTAAAGAGAAAATGTGCTGTCTGCAGGATCTCTTTCAATACTTTTTTTGTTTTGTTTTGTTTTGTTTTGTAGCTATCAAAAGGATGTACCTTCTCCAGTGGTAGCAATATCCCAACTGTTCAGCTGCAGGAAAAACCCAAAACATGCATGTTACATGAGCAGATTAACATCATGCAATAGTAGGAATCTTGATCTTGCCATCTTAATTTTTTTTTTTTTTTATACACTCAACACTGTCCTTTTGACATTGCCTTTGTTCTTGCTGTACTTTGTGGTTTTTGGTGCCAGTATAATGTTAATGAAAAACACTGCTTCATTTAGGCCAAGTGCTTGTGTTCCTGTCATGCATGTGGCATTCATTGCTGCTGGTAAGTGCTGGGAGTTTGGCACCAGAGGGCTGAATGGGAGGCACAAAGATGCTCTGTTGTCTGTACAGAGCTCTATAAGCAAAAAAACAAAACAAATTTGGGAGTGGGCCCTGTCCAATCCCTGCAGATTGGCTGCTGATGCAGATACAGGCTTTGTAGGGCAAAGGGTGGGATTTAAGGAGATGCTGAAACCAGCAGGAGCCTGATTTGTCCCTTTTGGAGGACTGAATTGTGCAAAGTGTTTTGTTGCAAGGGGAATTAAAGACAGCCATGGGCACTGCCTTTGTGGATGGTTGAAGAGCAGCTGTAGCCACAACAGCAGCAGTAGTAAAGCATAGGATGCTCTGACAGGGTCACTGACTCCTTGTACTGCTTTTCTTAATGTTTTCTTTTCTGCAAAGGTTTTGAGGACAAGCAGGTGTGTGTCAGTGCCCTGTTCTTCTACTTAAAATTCACACTCTACCTCTTGCTAAATCAAATTTGGGGATTAATTCTGAATGAATTTTTGTAAACTCAGATGTACTGACTTTTATCAAAGTTAGTCTGGTGCTATTAATGAGGATCAGAGTCAGTGTCCTCAGCTTAACCAGTTCTAGATCAGACCCTCAGAGGACACAGACAAGTACCAAATGTAGACTTTGACCACAGGGATCTGTTTAGACAAATAGTTGGTGTGCCAAATCCCTACTGCCAAATCCCAGCTCTCTACTTTCAGTCAAGGTCTTAAGGATTTTTTTTTTCCTGTGATCTCACCCCTCTTTTCAAGGTCAGGCTTTTTAGGAATGAGCAAACCAGTTCTATGGATGTATTCACAGTATGGAGGTGTTAGACCTACCTACAACCACGTTATCCAGCTGTGCAAAAATGTTTAGACTCAGGTTCTTCTTTTGAAAGGCTCTAATTCAAGCAGCTTTTAATGTTGCAAAAATGACATATTTGGTTGTAATTGTGCATGATTTCCATGCTGCAAGGATATCAAATGCCAAATTCCATCAAGTCAGTCTAATTTAACAAAGAGAGATTCCACGGATATTTTTGTACATTTCCTCTTTCCTCCCTCTGTGAACACTGGAAACTACTGTCTTCTCATTGATTGTGATAAGCTCATGGGAGGGAGCAGCAAAACACTGCCGTGTGTAAAAGAATGTCTGTAAAAGCAAAAAACTTCAAAGGGGTGAAGCCCCTTTTATTTCTGAGCGCTCAGTCATGGACTAACTTCTTTCATTTCACTGCTGAAGGTAATTATGGTTCAGGTCAACCATATTTATGGTTTGATTCAGTTGGAACGTGTCACTGGCAAACTGAGAGGAGATGGGTACTGAGTATGAATCAGAGGGACTTGATGCTGGAGGAATATTCCTTGTGCCCTCTGCCCTTACACACACACAGGTATGCAGGCTCAGAGAGACATGTTTTGAATGTGATCAGTTTGTTTCTGATACTAGCTGCCTGATCAACACTTAAATCTTCATATCCCTCTGTTCAATCATTCATTAATACCAGTGCTGATGCTCTGCAGGTGGATCAAGGGTGTGTAATAGGTGAGTGTTCTTATCTTCAGACCACTCCTGCAGCAGCTGCAGCAGCTGGCAGGTGCCTAGTGAATGAGGCAGTGAATGAAAGTTAGAAGAGAAGAGGAATGTTCTCATGGCTGAAGGAGCTGAATGTGGCTCTGGGGAGCTGGATCCCCTCCTTGTCTCTGTAGAAGAGTTGCACACATGTTCCTTGGTATTTAGCTATGCTGCTTCTAGGTGTTTAATAATTCCAAGAGGGAGAGGTTTTCCCTTAGCCCCTGTAACTTCAGGCTGCAGGAAGATAAGGTAAAATCTTGTGTAGTTTCCTATGGATTGAAGAAAGCTCAGCCCTCAAGGTAGTGCCTTTTGGAGGGTCATCCCTGCATAAAACAAAGCAAGGAAAGCACAGTTAAATGTGCTTGGCTGCAGAAATTGCTGAAGACTGAAGCTGTTGTGCAGACTGAATTGTGTTTTCCTCCTCAGGTAAAGATTCCTCTAAGGCTAAACTCCTTCCAGCAGGCTCTAATAATACACTTTGTATGGGAAAACTTAAGGCTGTTATTGGCAAGTGAGTATTTGAAATGCACTAAGCACAGAACATATTGCCCCCCTGGGGAAGGGTTATGCTATTGGGAGCTTCCTAGATAAATTGTCCCATCTTACTCTGCTAGCCAGAACTTATTTTTATGGCCACTTTGTTCAGACTCTTATTGTGGGGGTGGAGTGGTGGTGTGTGCAGAGAGATTGGAGCTCCTTCCAATCTTTGTCTGACCAACAGAGCGGAGTGGGAGACCTGGAACTTGTCTTGTTCTTGTTCGTGCCTCTGGCTCTCTGCTGCTTCAAATGGCTGCTGCTGTCTGGCTTCAGAAACACCAGCAGCCTTCCAGTTTTATTCCTTTCCCAAAATGAATGGGCTGTTGCAGAGATTTTTCTCCCTTTTTTGCAGGAGTCAGGGTAACCTCTATTAGTGACTATGAAGTGCTCAGTGGGAGTAAGGCATGCGTAAAACATCAATATTGACAACAAGATTACTGTGGCTCGTTGTGGCTTCTGACTTGCAGGCCTCTTAAAACTTTGTAATGGAGGAGCAGAATCTGCTTGGAACTGAACCCTGCCATGATAAGCTTGTGTAGAGCCAGCCCCTCACCCCTGCCAGGTGGTCTTGCATGGATTCCTTAGCAAAGGTCCATCTATCTACAGGCAATCCTGAATCAATCCATCAACACTGAACATTCCAATAGTGTGGAGACTGCTGGTTACAATTTAATTTTGTAGCTGGACAACGAGCTGGATGACAGCCTTGATCCTAAAACCTAGTTACCTGGGGAGAGCATGAATACAGCCAAGAACAGGGGAAACTTAAGCCCAACTTGGCTTTTATCTGAGCTTTCCAGTAACATGTGATGGGATAGTTTCCTCTTTAGCCAGGTCACAGCAGTAAAGAGTAACCTGCTCACAGCCAACTGAATTAGCAGGTGAACTTGATCCTGATGAGAGTCAAAGCACATTCAGGGAGGTGTGTATTTGTGAATAAGAAAGCAATTATGTAGTTTTATAGAAGTGGATGGTTTGGGAAGAGATACCCCAGAGAGCCTGGCAGCCTTTGAATTTGGATTTCTTGGCATGTAGAGGGCAACTTCTGCTCCTGGCCTCAAGGGAATATATAAATAACTAACCTCTCCTAATGCTGGGCTCCAGCACACAGTGTATGGATTGCTGTTCTGGCAGAGCAAATGGGATGCTGTACTATTTACACAGAGAAAAGGGCACAGTTTGCTTTCATTGAGTCAGAACAGCAACTTTTTCCCAGTGAAAGTCAGTGACCTTCTGATTTTATTGAAATTCCTCACTAGGATTGCAGGGAAATTGATAGCTCCAGTGAAAAATGTTATGAGGAAACTTGGGGAAATCTACCTAGCTATCAAAACACTCCTACTGTTTTCTGTGCCCTAAATGTTGATCTCTGCTAAGTATAACACACAGTGTGTTATCCTTATGGAAACAAAAAGATAATTCAGTGCAGTTGTTTACACAGGACAAAGCTTTAGGGCAAATCACAAGCATCAGAAATGCCAACCTTCCTGAGAGACTTCTGTGATATTTATTGAGAGTGGGGAGGGTCAGTTTGTGCCCAAACACATGGAACAGGTGCTGATGAAACCATCCTGCATATTAAGTGTTCTCCCACTCTCAGAAAGAATTCTCTTCCTTCTGGCTTGTCCTGTTAACTCTTTACCAAACCCACACCAAATCTCCATTTCACTCAGCTCCACAAATGGCTTTGTGCAGAGCCCAGAGGACTGTTTCTGCTGGAAGCAGTTCTGTGCTGGTGGGAGCATGGTGTGCTTGGAGACCACGGATTTCGGGAGCTGGAGCTGTGTCTTTCAGTCCAGTGAGAGCATCAGCCCACAGCTCCTGTGGGGGAGGTGGTGCCTGCTGTAGGTCTGTCCCTAGCAGGGCAGGCAGCCCTGGGTTTGTGTGTGGTGCTGAACTGTCACCTCTCTGAAGGAGGGGATTAGGCAGGAATGCAGCCACTTCCATTCCTGAGCTGCACATTCCCAAGTCACCCTTGCTGGGTCCTGATCAGTTCAGCGCAGTGTTCTGACACTGCTCAATTTGTGATCCCTTCTCCAGTGAAATGGAGACAGCTAACAGCCATGTGGCTTTTCTCTTGTGAACCACCTGGAACGTCCTCCAGGGACCTCCAGGATGCAGAGAAGCTTGGAAAAAGTGAGCAGTTTGGACTAGAAAAGAAGCAAACATTGCTTTTGGGGATGGCTCTGTGTGTTGTGGTGTGAGTGTTCCTAAGGATGGATGGATGGATGGATGGATGAAGAGATCCCTTATGCACCCTGTGGGCTTTGGGAACACTGTGCAAATCCCAGTGGTGAGAAGGGAGGGAAGATGAAGTTTCCTGTCAGTATCTTCCCATCCATGAAATGATTGCTCTAACTATGCTATCCAGGAATTAAGCTTTGATATGTGAGTATGTGGCTCTTCTGGAACCCACAGTATTTTAGCTGGGTTGTATGTTACTTTACACTTGTCCACCCTCTGCAGTCCCTTTTCTCTCTCACTGTTGGATGACAGGCTGTAAAATCATCCAGAATCTCCAAGGGTGAACTGTGAGTCCAAATAAACTTCTGCTGAGGGGTGCAGGAGGTTCAGAAAGTCAGTGGGGTGCACGTATGGCTTTGTCTGGTGTCTGCCTTTGGAAGCAAACTGCACCTCCAGCTTCCTAAGTAAGCCCGGATGCCCTGTGAGCTGCTCTCAGGCTGTTCCCCGTGTGCTCTGGGAGGTGAGGATTTCTGGTGTCCTCCAGTGTCTAGGTGCCCAAAGCCATCACTGCTTTTGCTGAGTCAGCAGAGAGCAGGCACCCTCAGCATCTGCTGAGGGAGGGGTCTGTTCAAGCTCCAAGCAAGCAGGAGTTTGCAGACTACCTCTAAATGGAAGCAAACTATTAATTTTGTTGTTCCATTTAGCCTGAAGGGTCCACAGTAACATCCTGAGCTTACACAGTGGATGTGATTAGATAGCTGCTGGCACCAACACCCCTGTTCCCTCTGGAAAAACACACTGTCAGCTGGGATCAAGACGTGAGATCTGGGTCTGTAGCCCCAGAAGGAAACTGTCTAAATCAGCAGCTTGCAGGCCATGATCTGCAGATCCTCTGTTGTCTGTGAAAGTCTTCCAAGAATTAAATAGGGTGTGAGAGGAGGGGGTGTTTCTTTGGAAATAGCTGGAGGAAATGGACCAAGTGAAACTCCTCTCTCTGAGCAACGACCAATTCCTTGGGATGCTGCAGAACATTGCACGAAATATGCTGGTGATAAGCATGCATGAGATCCTAAAAGAGATGCTGTTTGGATCATTTTGTTTGCTTGGTTGGAGTATTCTTTTTGAATAAGCAGCAATATATTCTCTGCCATCCTGGATACATGCCAGTAAAAGTCCTAAACCTTCCTTCCTAGCATCTGTGTATAATATAAAGGGTCATTTATAATCTCTGTAAGCCATGATGGGGCCTTTCGTCACGTTGTCAGAAGCCTGCTTGCATTCTGGAGGCTGTTCTTGCTGACTTTTGACTTGCAAAGAGAAGTATTGGGATGGTTTTGTCTGTCTGTCTTCTTTCTGTTGTAATCACTCTGCTATTTTATCTGCACTGAGTCCCAAACTGGGTGTTCTAATGCATCCTTGACCACCTGTGTTCCTGTTTTTTTCTCACCTGCTGTGTGCCCCAGTAAAAACCCCTAAAAGTTGTATTTGTAGGAAAATTATGCTATTTATGGGAAGCCAAGAATGTGATGTACCTTTCACTCCTGGCTGTGGGTACCTTTGCAACCAAACCCCCTCTTCTGTTGGTAAAGAGAGAAATTGGAGAAATCTGTGTTCACATTTGATTAGCTGAGTATCTTTGGGGTCTGCCCCTTTTTTGCTTTATGCCCACACTGGTGTTTCTGCTTTGGAGATGAGGTGATAAGTGTGGTACTTTATCACTGTCACTGCTCTCTGTGCCCCTGCTCAGGAAGGTGAAAGGTTGTCCCTAGATTTGAGTGAAGGATCTGTTACCCTGCCATGAGCTGCCGGTCATGTTCAGCCTGGCAAACCCAGGTGATGGCTTCAGGCAAGGAAAGCAACGCATGGAGAGCCTCAGGGAGCTTCTCAGTTCCTGTAGTGATTGATGAGGAATGGCTGAGGGAGCTGGGGGTGCTCAGCCTGGAGAAAAGGAGACTCAGAGGTGACCTTATCACTTTACATCTCCCTGAAGGAGAGATGTACTACAACTACAAGGGTAGTTGTAGTCAGGTGGGGTTGGTCTCTTTCTCCAGGCAGCACTGACAGAACCAGAAGACACAGTCTTAAGCTGCACCAAGGGAAATTCAGGTTGGATATTAGGAAAAAGTTTTTCATGGAAAGAGTGATAAAGTTCTGGAATGGCTGCCTGGGGAGGTGGTGCAGTCACCACCCCTGGATGTGGCACTGGGTGCCAGGGTTTAGTTGAGGTGTTTAGGGCATGGGTTGGACTCGATGATCTTGAAGGTCTCTTCCAACCTGGTCATTTTGTGAATTCTGTGAATGCAGGGCTGTGATTTTCCCAACCCCTCTCATTCTCACCCTTTCTCCTGGCTGCTTTTCCTTCTGTGCTTAACTGGCTGTTCCCATGGCATGAGGAGATATTACCCCTGTCTGGACAAACCCCATGACTAAGGCTTGGACAGACCAAATGGCTGATTGCACCAAGTGTGCAAGTGAAAGGTAAAAGAAAACTTTACTTTGAATTATCATATTTTCAGCCTTTAGCTCCTGTTGCTTCTGCTGGTCCTGCTCCCTAAACTTTGTGTGGAAGTTCTATTGAGCCCATTAAAGGATCTGATGTCATCATGTGATCTGAAGCTTCATTAACTTTATCTTTTCCCCCCTTGTTTTGATGATGCAGATGTCAGTAGAGACATTTGGGTACTCCAGTGCCTGATCCCTGTTTACACAGCACAGATCCCTGGCAAACCTGAGATAAGTGGTTCTGGAAGACCTCCCTGCCCTCCTGGGGTCCCCTCAGGTGTGCCCACACTCCTGATCCCTGTTTGCACAGCACAGATCCCTGGCAAACCTGAGATAAGTGGTTCTGGAAGACCTCCCTGCCCACCTGTGGCACACTCCCTGCCGAGGAATCCAGGGGGTTTGTGGTGAGCAGGAGCAGTGTCTCAGGGAAAGCTGCAAGCTGAGCCCTGTCCCTGCTGCTGGGCTGGTGGCACTGGCACAGAGCCACCCCTCCCTGGGTGTCCCAGCCTTCCCGGCCGGCTGTAGCCCAAGGGTCAGCGAGCAGCCCGCTGGCCCCATGTGGTCCTGGCATGTGTGCCTCCTATTCATGGGGATGGGAGCTATCCAGAGAGCAGGGATTCCTGTGGAGATGGGAGGGGAATGCAAAAAGGGGAAAAAAACAACAAATGCTGTAAATGGCATGTTCTGGGGAAATCAAACTGACGTCGAGGAGGTGGATTAGGGAAGGAGAAGGGGATGTGCAGGTGCATTTCCACTTTGATTTTTGATGTGCAAGGCTGGGGAGTCACTGTGGTGCTTGAAGGGATCAGCTCAATTGAGGGCTCTTGCTTTAAGATAGATGAGGAGCCAGAACTGTGGCTCTGGTTCCGCAGGGAATGCTTACACAAGCATTGGGTGTGTTTTGGAGCACAAGCCGCTGTCTCCATGTCCCACAGTGACCCTAGCTCTGATCCCCAGTCAGTAGGAAAGTGGCTCTCAAACCTGTTAACTACACTGATGTACAAAAACATCACAAAATATTCACAAAAACGATATTCACAAAAACATGAACCAGTATTTGGCAAAATGAGCAATGCTTGCAAGGGGGAAATTTTTTGTATCCCACTCAAGCATGTCACTGGGACCTAAAACTTTTTTTTTTTTTTTCAGAGAAGGTCCCTGAAGGATCTTTAGGTCCCTGAATTCCCTGTGCTGACACTGCAGTTCCTTCTGTCTCATACACCTTGCAGTGAGGGGTCTGTCTCTCTCTTGAGACAGTTTGAGACACTCATCCCTCCCTCCCCTGCATTTTCTCTTGCCCATTCTTAGGCAGTAACCTCAGCAGGACAACAACAGGACTTGTTCAGCACCCAGCTTGTTTGAGCCCTGCTGACAGAGAACTCCACCACACCAAAAAGCAGAATTTTCCTACTCTGCTGTTGTTCAGAATGGTGGGAGGCTGGGGAATGATACCATAACAAGCACGGTGGAATTAAGACCAGTACAATGGGAGCTGACTATCAGGAGATTTGGAACATGTCTTTTTTTTCCCCAAGTCCTATTGTTTCTGATAAGTCACAGAACTAAATTATGCACTGTAAAATTCTGGCCTCTGACAACCAAGCAAGAGGCATTACTGGATCTGTGGTTCAGGTTGGCAGGAGCTGGGAATCTTTCTGCAGCTCTTGGAAGGAGAGGGTGGGGTGAGAAGTGAAGACTGCAAGTTAGCCTGGCTATGGCTGGCAGAAGAAACCACCCCACCCACGGATTCTTGGTCTGTTTTTCCTGCAGTCTGGTGTGTGTTGGTTCCCTGGTTGTCTCTCTGGGGCTGACTAACGTGTGTCCTCTCTCTCTGCAGGCACTGGTGCCACTACACAGTCACAAGGACAGTCTCCTGCCAGGTGCAGAACGGGTCAGAAACAGTGATCCAGAGAGTTTATCAGAGCTGCCGCTGGCCAGGACCTTGTGCCAACTTAGTCAGGTAAAAATCTTCATGTCTCATGCTGCCCAATCCTCCTGCCCTTCCCCTTGGCTTGGCTGGCTGGTGAGGGCTGCAGAGGGTCAGGTGGGATGTCCTGCTTTGGGGTGCTGTGACTGAAGAACATCCCTGGTGATAACTGCAGGGAAATCACAGGTGAAGGTAAGCATAGCATTGTTTCCAGTTTTAGGAGCTCCCTAAACACAGACAGGTCTAATTTAGGAAGGAGACATTGTTTATTCTGTGCAAGGTGGAGGTTCCCACAAATCAAGCACACTGAGGGGTAAATTATAACATCTTTTATACAGAAATGTTTACATGAACCCCCCCGTCTAATATACATTCTCCACCTACCTAATGCCTATTTATTTAGGTGATATAATCTTACACAAGATGCTAGAATCATAAAGTCCTTTTCTTTCATTAAGCAACTTCTATTGTGGAAGTTATGTGACAACATCAGCTACATTTACAAAAGGGGAGCAAATTCAGCCTGGGGACAGATAGTTCAATTCAAAGACATCAGGATTAGGACAAGTTATGTGAAACAGTTTAGCTCAGGCTGTAGTGCCAGTTTGTGCTTCTCCACACAGGAGGCTGCTGCTGGTCAGGCATGAAAGCAGACAAATGTTCAGAGTGAGTGGACAGGTGAGCAGGGGTGCTGGGTCAGTGGTTCTGTGGGACTTGTTGGTGTCAAGTCCCCATACTCAGGGCTGTAGTGGTAATATTGATCACATACACTGGAAAGCTGTGATCAAAGCCCTTAGGGGCAGTGGGGGACAAAGGTAATGTGCCCTGTATCTTTCAGGGTGACATTTCTTTAGACTTCCTGGATTTCAGTACCCTTTAAAGACATGTGGAAACAGAATGTCCTCTCCTCAGACAAGAAGCAAAGCTTAAAAACAGCCACATGTCAAAAACTTGCCCTGAGCCTGCTTTGCCTTTTGATCATTTACAGTCTTGGAACTTACATGTAAGAAGGGAAAAAAGTGTGAAATAGCTGTCCCCAGCTACCACCTTTCAGTAAAATGTCTGCATTGTTGTGCTTTGCCTTCTCTGAAAGGCATTCTCAGAGCAGAATAGTGTTACCCACCCATCTGGGAATTGGGGCAAAAAAGCCATTGTGCTCTAAATTTGTACCTAGCTTCTAAAACTATTTCCCAAATAGACAAGCCATAACTTAGCTCACAGAGCTCACTGATTTTATTGTTATTGTTACCAATTCACCCACAGGGCACTGGTTGAGGTCCTCCTATAGTTGATAACCTGGCCAGAAGGTGACTGCAGACTGAGCCCCACCTCCCTGTTCCTGTGTCACTTCATCTAGAATTCACATATTGCATGGGGCTGTTCCCATTGTTGGTTCTCCAGTTTCCACTTGGCCAGTGGTCAGTCTCAGTTTTTTCACTTGTAATATATCTGCTTTGGTGTCTCTTTTGTCTTTATGCAAGGCTGTGGTTGAAACACTTCATATTTTACACTGTCATGGCCAAACTTCTGTTGAAGCCTTTTAATTTCCCAGGCTTTTTAGGCACATAATTGTCATTAGAAACTTGTGAGCTTTCACCTTGTCTCCTAAACATGCCAAAAATCTTAGCTATTTCTCCTTTTTAACACAACTGGAATTTCATAAGAACCAAACATTTGATCATGTTATTAGTAAAAATTCTTTTTGTGGGCCCCTGCAGTTGATTGATGCCATTGATTCTTACATTAACCCAGAGACTTTAGGAGTAGTGTGTGCTGTTGTGACATTGTTCATGGAACATTTTCAGTTTCAAATGTAGTTTGGTTTGTTTGCCTGATGAGTCCAATTGTTTGGAGACAATGCAGAACAGCAGAAGACATCTCAATTTTTCTTTCTGTGTGAAAATATCATGGAAAGAAACTGGGGTTATTAAATACTTAAGATCTCAGCTGGTGAAAGCTCAGCTAACAGGAGCTGCATTTTTGGAAGATGATCACTATGGAGAAACCTTGAAGAGATGGGAGGACATCAATGCTCTGTTCCCTTTGGGCTGGGAGGAAATGCAGGACAAGAGGATGGAACCCTGCCAGGGAAAAGCCTGCATGCTTCTAGGCACATATTGTATGACATTCTTGCATAAAGTAGAGAAAGACCCCGCACCTCTTTCCCAAGGACCTCTCTGAAAGCTGCTGACAAAATTCTGGAACTCATCTACTTATCATCAGAGGTAAACCAGGTCCTTGATAATTTCCCCTACTGCCACCATCTGAAAGGGAGAGCCCCAAGAAAGAGTAACAACAAAGGTGGGATCTGAGATCCTGAGAGTTGAATGGGCTGTTGGATAAGTTAACCCCAGCCAAGACACCTTTTAGAAGTGGTTGTTTGTTTTCAGCAATGCACCTGACTTTGATAAGAGAATGAAAACAGCTGCTGAAAATGATGACTCTTGTGACGTGTGACTGCTGTGGGCAATGTTTGGTACCTTGAGCCAGGTTGTGTGGTTTGTTGTTGTTTCCTGAGCACACAGCAGCCTAGCACTGTTTTGTTGCCAGCCTATAGGGATGCTTGAAGTGGCTTTCCTTTTTCTGGGAGTTAAGCTGAAGTTCTAAAACTAATTTTTTTTTAAATACTTTTTCCTCCTCTGTCACCAAAATGAGTATTGTCTTTTTAGGAACCACCAATCTCTCTCCTAATTCAGGTAAACCCCATCTCCTGTTTTGAGATGAAATAGAAATAAGGAAACCAGTTCCCAAAGTCACAAGGCAATGTAGTGCCTTTCCTGTTAAGAAACTGGCTTCAAAGGAGCTTGTAAGAGTTTATCAGCATCAAGCTGTACAACTTCCTTTGACAGGTCTCTGAAAATGCCTGCAGAAGATGAACAGAGCACAAAACTCAGCCTGGATGCCCTACTTGTTTCTGTTTCCTCCTTACCTTGTCTGTACCAGTCCCTCTTTTTGGGATTTCTGGAAGTCTAGCTTCCGGCAAGGTCAGGCTCATTCCAGGTCTGGTAGTGGCTAAAAAATGTTCTTGCTCTCTATATCCCTGTGGTTGTTCAGGTAATAGAAATATATCTGCTTTTCCTTTGCTAAAAAAGTACATTTAAACTGTCTTTTGCTCTTCTCCTATTCTTCTCCAGGGAGGTTTGTGGTGCCTGAGCTTGAATTGAAGGGCACAGAGTGTTCTGTGTGACTGTAAGCAATGCAATGTGTCAGCAAGGTATTGGCACCATTTTGCCTTTCTAGTGTTTCTCCCAGCTGTGATTTGTAACAAACTGTTTTCATCTCCTTGTTTACAGGAGTCAGCCATATCTGGAGAGCTTTCATTCTGCCAGCACCCCTTATCAGGCAGCTCACTAGCAAAAGGGATGTCAGCCAAGGAAAAAGGCATCTTTCAGACTCGTGGTGACAGCTGAGAGGGGCTCTCTGCTACAGAGACTCTGCTTATGAGCAGACATTGCTGGGGCCAGACAGGATTTAATCCCTTTCCTGTCTCCCATTCATTCCTGTTGGGTTTCTTTCTCTTACTGCGCAAACTGCAGGTCAGGGTCAAGCCTTTGGCAGAGGAGGATCTGTGAGATCCCAGCCTTGCAGCCCTGGCTGTGGGATGTCCTTGCTGTCCGTTCACTTGCTCCTGGGAAGCTGCTTTAGCAGGAGTGTTGTCATCTTGGCTGGGCTGGGCTGGGATGAGCTGCTCTGTTCTTGCCCTTAGCCCCAGGCTCTTTATTTAGCTTGGGTGCTGAGTTGCTCTGGAGCAGTCTTGGCTGAAGGATTTCCCTCAGCAAATCTGTTCTTGAGCTCTCTCCATTTGTGCAGTGAAGGCTTCAGCTCCTGTGTGCTGCAGGCTGTGCCCTTGCCATGTCACACTCCTGGTGCATGGGCAGCTCTGCAGCAGCCTGGCTGAATGCTTCAAACTCATGTGCCATTTGTCTGTCTGAAAGAAGGCACAAAGTCCCTACCTTGGGGTGTCAAAGGGAGCCTAATCTCTGGTTCTCTGCTGCCTGGATGTTGTCCCCAGCCTGGTAAGGCATCCAAATTGTAACTCCTCTCCTCAGCAATCCTTTTGCTACAGCAGCTGCAGGGTGATGCCCAGTCCTGCCCTGCTTGGGACACTGCACTCCTCAAGGATCACTGAGAAGGGTGGTCTTGAAGGCCAGGCAAGGATTTGAGACCTACTCTGAGTTTCTGGGGCTTTTGTGACCTCCTGTGCCTTCAGACCAGCAGCGCCACCTCACCTGTGAGATGAAAACAGAGCTGCTTTTGTCTTACTGTGTTTTATGACACAATAGGGCAGCTTCTTGCTATACACTAGTTGGACAAAATCAGCCTACTTTTGATTAGAATATTTGTGTATGATTGTTGTGGTTGGTAAAGTAGTGTCTTGGGAGGTAAATGGATGGGATGAATGGCCTTGGCAGATCATGTGCTGTTACAGCCTTCAGAAGACAAACACTTTCTGCTTCAAACTGTTGTTGCCTTGAAAATCCCCATCTCATCTCTGGAAAATCCCCATCTCATCTCTGGAAATCTTTTTCATTTGTGGTGGGATATTCCAGCTCCTCTCCTACTTGTCCCATCCTTGAAAATGAATGTTCCCAGCAAGGCTGTGTGAATTTTTATTATGCTTTGCTGTGTTCTGTGGTCACAGAGCTGTGTCACTTTAGCTTTTGAGCCTCCTGTCTCTGCAGCATTTCTGCCTTCAGACACTGCGAAGATCTTCCAGGAAACCCACATCTGGCTTGTACAGGGATGGGTTTACCTGGTCTCTTACTTTGATAAGAATCACTGAAACTCCAAACATTAAGTTAACCATCTGTTGCCTTTAAACTTCACTCAGAGATGGGAGAGATGGCAGGAAGAGTGTTCTTGCAGCACAGCAAATCTGGGTTGTGATGCCCTTTCCAGCTGCCTGTCACTGCCCGGTTTTTTATTTCAGTGTTGTAGCTGGTTTGGCTTATCACAAATACTCTGCATTTGATGTAAGCAGGCTACACATCTTGCATGGATCGTTCTTGTTTGGTGTTTTTGAATGCTGGGTTTTCTTTTTTTTTTTTTTTTTGTTCTTTTCATTTAAGTTGGACACATTACTCTCCCGGAGGGATTTTACAAGCTAGTTTGTAGAATAACAAAGAAGGAATTCTGCAGGCTCATCCAATTTGGTCTTCTGTGCTTTTGAAAACTGTTGCTACAGGGTCAGTAGGAGAAGTTGGGGATCTGTCACCCAGGAGATTGGACTGTAGATGATGTTTCCCCTCAGTTTCAGAACTAGTAATGCCACAGGGAAATCCTTCTCTCTTTCTTGCTTTCCAGTCAATTGAATAATAAATCCCAGAGCTTATTCCAGTGCATTAGGATTGCTATTTGAAGTCCTGTTACACATAAACTCTTTTATGTGTTTAATTCCCTCACAACTCCACATCTTGGAGAGAAATGTGCTTGGAAAAAGGCATCTGCTCTCTGAAGCACACATGGGGTATAAAAGCAGGATGAACAGTGCTCCTACGAGGGACAGACAGAGGCTCTGGGTGTGCAGGATTAGAGCTGTAGCACAAAGGGGCATTCTCAGCTTTGAACAATGGCTCTGTGGTGCTGCCTGGGCACAGGTGGAGGGTCACCTGTTCCAGGGGTTGTGCTCAGGCTGCTGATTGAGGCCTTTTGATCTTGCCCAGACATTCTCTGAGCACTCCTCCTCCCTTCTCAGTGCTGCTCTGCAATAGCACTGACATCTGATTGTTAATAAAGGCAGGAGCTAATGGTTACTCTGTGGCGGCATAGAAACATCTGTCTCTGTGTCCTTGGCCTTTTTTCCTGGGACTGAGAGACTGTCAAGTATTGCTTGACAGCAGGGCATGGCAGGTAAATAAGTTTGTTTCCTGGGTTTAGACTTTTGCTAAGTTGTTTGAACCAGATGTGTTCAGAGCTAAACAAAGTCTTCTTCCTCCCCCTTGGCAAAGGCAGAAGACACAATGAGCTCCAACACTCCTGCAGCTGCAGGTTGGTTGTTTTTTGTTTAATCTGGTGTCTGCAGGAGCATATTTGGAGCTCCTCTGGTTATGTTGTTCCCTGGGGATCTACTGTGTTTGTGGTAGGGAAGCTGGAAGAGCTGGGGCTGCAGGAAAAAAGAGCCCAGCTCTGGTTCACAGTGATGGTCTCTGCCATGCCTGCGAGTGCAAATATGATGGCAAAGGTGCTTCTTGTCCCTGCATCTGCTGTGGCCCTGGTTTGAGGTGAAGCTGTGTCAGAGGAGCTGCCTGGTGTAATCAGTGTCTGGTAGGTTTTGAGGGGATGGTTATGATGGTCTGTGTGGGCGTGGTGGTTTGAGAACCAACTATATATTTGATAGTTTCAAATATATATTTGATAGTTTCTCTGAGCTCTTAAACTCCCTTCTTTCCAAGTACTTTGAGATATGGTTACTTAACTTGATGGATTTGAAATCTGATTTCAGAACACTCTGATTTTCTGTGGGGAGTTGCAGGGTTTTGGCATGTCTGGTACCAAGAATTAGAGGAAATACCCGAGCTTTGTCCTGAATGCCTTTTGATGCACTTGTTGGAATGAAGATGAGGATCCCTGGAAGACAATATGGCAGTTTTATGGATGGCGTTGGACCCTCTGGGTTGATACCTGACTTCAGCGCCATGAGAGAAGCAGGCAAACCAGAGCTTGGATTCCTTGGTTTCTGGACTCTTTGCCAGTCAAAAAGGCAAGTTCATTCATCTTGTGATCCTGAAACCCATCAGTAAGTGATGGTGAAACTTCCAATCTGGGGCTTGAATAAAAATCAATAGAAGCCTCTGAGGGTCACTGAGGTCTCCTTGGGCACAAACTGCAATGGCTGAATGAATCAGAGTAACAAAACCTTCTCTTGTGATGTGGAAACGAGTTTCACGCCTTCCCTCTCTGTGGTCTTTGTGCACAGCTTTGTTTGTGAGTGTCAAAGGGCAGGGGAAATCCAGAAAGGGTGAAGGTATTTCCTGTGTGTGACAGGCTGTCCTGCTTGGGTCATGGCAGAGATCACCCTGTCTCTTTTGACCTGATTTTTGAGGCTTTGATCCAGGAATGTAACACTCTTCTCCTTCCTTGTGTCATGTCTGCCCGTTGTGTTCAGTGACACTTCCATGAAAACAAGGGAGACACATCCTTGTGTGCTGAGGACTGAGAATCATTGGCTGCCATCCCTTGGTGTATCCTGACCTCCCCAGTACTTACAGTTTCATACCCCCACATCAGTTCATCAGTCAGCTCATGCTCCTTCCCCAAATTACCACCTCCTTGGCAGTCACTTAGAGCCACAAGAGATGCTGTTTCCCAAATGATAATTGCATGTGGACAAGCTCATGTAGCTCATCCTACAGGGATCAGACAGCTCCAAGGACAGCCATGTGCTGGCTCTGGTCTAGGAACAGCTGCTTCAGCTTTCTGGGCTCTTCCCTGGGAGTTGCCCCACTCCCTGGGATATTGTTGTGAAGCCTCAGCAAATTCCCTGGAAATGACTCCTGACTCTTGCAGTGGAGTGGCAGACCCTGGTAGTTTGCTCCTCCATGAAGTGCTTGGAGTTCTCCTGCTGAAGGGAGCTGTGTGCTGGGCACATCCTTTGGCTCCCTGAGGAGCAGAGCAGTGCAAGGTTGTGGCTCCTCCAAACTTCTTCCCCTCTGCTTTGGTAGATTTCTGTGCCAGCGTTTGTGGCTTGAGTGACATCCAAGCGAAAGGCTTCCCTATTTTGCTACCAATCCTTTTTCTGCTTCTTGTGTTTTCCACACATTTTCATTCAGGGGCTTCTGATCTTTAACAGGTATCTTCCTTCCCTCTCCTTTTCCATATACTTTTTTTCATCTCCTTCAGTTGCAACACTACAAGCATCAGATGGTGACGATGCTTTTCTAAAGGTGCTTTCTGTGCTCCCCTCCTGGAACAGGAGTCATAAATCTGCATGATGTGATGCCACAGGTCATAGCAGACCTTGGTGCCATGTCACAAAATTGAGGAAAAATGATGCTATGAAGAACAGAGCAACTCCAGAACAAATTGGACTTGCAAACTGGGCCCATTTCAGATGCCTGAGTGCACAATGCTGAACAGAGCTGCACACGTCAGGACACTTCCAGGGAATTCAGAGTGGGTGGTAGACTGTGACAGCTGAGCTCCACGCTTGTCCTGCCCTGAGAAGTCCTCCCTCATTTGAGGATTAAACTAGAGCTACTTCCCCGACACAGAAATGCTGCCAAAATTCCAGTCTGGCTCAAGCCACTCTCCACACTTCATAATGAAGTTTGAAAGAGTTTTAACATCTTGGTGTTGGCAGAAACATGGTTTTAAAATCACGGTGTGGTTGGAGACACGCTGGCTCTGGACACTGGTAACAAGGCTGGAGACTTTCATCTGAAGGTCAAATCCAGCTGTGGTGTTAGTGACAAAGTCATGAACTTCTGACTGATGCTTTGGGGCTTACGTGTGGAAACGTGTCTGGAGTCCAACGCCAGGACTGGGAATTGGGAGACCTGGGTTCAATTCCTGGGCTTTGCCAGAGCTATTCTGAGAGACCCTCAGCAAGCGTCTTTGTGCCTTTGGTCTCTTTGTGAAAAAGCACCGAAGGTCCACCTACATCAGCGTGCTGCAACTCACACAACTCCTGAACACCACTGGATGCAGAAGAGCAAAGAAATAGGTGGGATGAGCTGGCTCTGTGCAGCCCATACCATCCAAGTGCCTGGATCACAGCTGTGGGTAGTAGCATGGGCTGGTGTGCTTTTTGGCAGCTCCAAGGCTGAGGACATCATGTTCTCAGGAGACTGTGCTGCTCTCCTGTCTCTGGGTAAGGCTGTTCCCAGGGCAGGCAGCCCTGTGCAGCCCACCCTCTCCAGTGGCTATAGCAGAACTTAGTTTCTGTGTTTGGCAGCTGGCACAAATCATCAGCAAACAGCTTCCTGAGAAATTAGCTTCCCAAAGACTCTGCTAACCACGACTGAGCTGCTCCCTTCTTTCTGAGACACACATGGGCAGCCTCTCCTGGCAAGCCTTTGTTACTGCTTTTGGAGTAGCTACCAGCCACTGCAGTGCTGTCCTGGGTGTACACCTGCCTCCCCCTGAGCAGTTTTGGATGAGATTCATGCAACCTCCAGCTTTGTTTTCCCCCTGTGCCCAGCTGAGCCTGGGGCAGTCTCTGTCTCCTCTGGCTCTCAGCAGGAGGAGCCTCTTCCCCAGGGACAGGGTGCTCGGGGCTTGTGTCTGCCTGGCTTGGAGAGACAAGCATAAACTGCAGCCTGCAACACTGTAATCCCAAAGCTGCAGACTCTCCCTGTGTGTGCCAAATTCTTTTGGCTGTTAAATAAGGGTAGGAATTTCGAGGGGAACTTGTAGAGTACAACTTCTGTGTTTGCTTTTAGCTTCATGAATAGCAGCAGTGACTTGTTTGGCTGTGTACTGGGAAAACTCTTGAGTTGCCAGCTTTGAGGAGCTGCTGTTTTAAAGGAAAAGTTGTCACTTATGCAACTGTCTGTTTTGTGTTGACTTCAGAATCACTGGTGCTTTGCACAGCCCTGCTGTGTCTGCAGGTCACCCTCCAGTTCCCAGAGGGGCTTGGCAGTGCTTGTGCTGTAATTGGGACCCTGGGGATGCTGTGCTGCTCACAGAGCTCCCAAACTGTCCTGCAGAACCTTGGCTGTGGTCCAGAAGAGTGTGATCAGTGTGAAGAGTACTTCAGACTGGGGGAGAATTGAGGCACAGGTCAGGTAGCTGGGAAAAGGCTCCATGAAGGTCTCTGATGTAGCTGTCATGCTGATGTGTTGGTACATCTCAGGTCTGAGTGGTGGGGAAAAGGAAGGCACCTGGGAGATGGCAAACTATTACTGCTGAGTGAGGAAAGGCTATTGCCAGCCTCTGTTCAATGTCACAGAAGCCCACATGAAGAGAGAGTGTGGAAAACAAGTCATCATCTCTGCTACTTGCAGGGCTTTGCAGTGATGAGACCTGCACAAAGCTGCTGGTGGTACCTGCAGGAGGAGAGGTATGGGGAAGAGCCAGTAGAGCATGAGGGCTTAAGGAAGAAAATAAAAGCTGTTAAATTACATCCACACTCTAATAAATCCTTGCTGATATTTTGTGTGACTCCTTTTCTATGGCTGGGGTTGGCTGGGTGCTCTGGGGTATATCTAGGTGGGAAGATGTGCTGTGAATTAGTAGCAGCACTGTTGGAGTGGGTCACTGTGCTCTGCTGACTCCTTGTTTGTGTTAGTTACAGGACTCTCATCAGGCCCACGTACAAAATGTCCTACAGAACTGTGACCACGCTGGAGTGGAGGTGCTGTCCTGGCTTCACAGGGAGCAACTGTGAGGAGGGTGAGTTATCAGCAATGCCTCTGTCCCTATGGAGCAGCAAGGATGGACTGGCTGCCTTGAGCTGGGGTTTGTTCCTTACTATGTCCTACACCTCTTAAACACAGGAACAAATCACCTGTTCCCTTCCCCATTGTTATCTGAATGTCACACACAGATCTGAAAGGTGGTCTTGGAAAACAGATCTTTCTGAATGCCCGCAAACAGGCTTGAACAGGGAGGGGGAAAGAAATAAAGAAAGAAAAGGGAATCGGGGATGACCTTTTTAGAGATGTGATCATGCTTGGCATCCCTGTTGTGTTCAGAAAATATGCTTTCTCCTTTTTGTGTGTTATTTTCTCCCAGTCCCTGTTGTCACCATCAGTTGCTGTATCTAATAAAAGCTGGTCCCTGGAAGCTGCTTCTGAACGTTTTATGGCTGTAAGGTCTGGACATAAATAATGTGTGCCCCAGAGAGCTTTGAATCAATGCCTTTGGTTCCCCTTTCTACCTGCTCCTTGACTTATTGGTGTAACATTCATGTTGCCGAGCATGTGAAAGCACAGGCTCTCCACTCTGAGAAAAACACAGGGCTCTTTCCAGAGCAGGAGGAAAAAGTATTTTCCTTTTTTTTATCACAATAGGGCATGTTTTATATTTTCCTTCCTAACATTTCCTACTTTAACTGTCACTTCTGGGGATTTGAAACAAGTCCTGCTTCTCCAGCAAGTATCAGGTTTAGGCATTAAGGCATCTGCTGAACCTGACTTGAGAGTTCACAGCTTATGAATGGGAGGAGAAACTAAGCCTGGAGTTTTCTGTTCATTTGCATCAGGTCAACACAGCCTGTCTCTGGCTCTGAAGGGTCAGTGGGGGTGTCCAACATCTGAGTCTGCTCTTTGTGCTCGTTTTCTTTGTGCTGTGATATCTTAATACCAATCACACAATTCAGGCAAATCTCTGACGAGGAAGTTGTCTCGTTACAGTCCCAAAGAGTGCTGGCTGCAGACAGCAGCTGGCTCCAGGCTCCTGAGGAAACAATAGCTTCCCAGAAGCTCCAGAAAACCCTTACAAAGTGGCAAAACTACCCAAAGTTGCATTCTGCAGGAGAAAGCTTTACATTTTAACATAATGCTAAAAGAAGTGAGCTGAGAGAGAAGCTGCTTTGTGCAGCTTGAGTTTTCAGCTGTCCCTGCAAGGAAGGGGGAGCTGGGGGTGGTGGCAGAGCTGAGGATGTGCCTAGTGACCTGAGGAGCCCTGTGTGCAGCCTGTTCGTGCCTGTAGGTTTGGACAGGTGGGAGTTATTGCAGCTTAGTGGTGCTGCTAGTGCAAAGGAGAGATTCCAGCTCCCCCCTGCAGTGCCAGATCTGTCTCAGCAGAGTTCAGTGCAAATAAAAAGCCAACATGAGCTGGTTTGAGAAAGCCGGCAGCGACCTCGCAGGAGCAGGTATGTGCAACGAGGTGACAATTTTATACAGTTACTTTGAAAGGTGGAACTGTTCTTTTGGGTTTGGATATGGTCTGTGGGGTGTGAGAAGAAAGCCAGTAGTAAGCCCTTACTTTCAAGTGTGAGATTCTTTTTACCTTTTTTTTCCCCTCTCCTTAAAACATCTGGTGCTACTGACAGTCCCATATCCTTGAATGAAAGAGGAAAATAAAAAAGACTCCTTTCTAGTGCAGCAGGGTTAGGCCACTTAGTTTTTAGTGTAAATACTGGTGCTAGTGGTCTTCATGGCCCTTCAAGCTGTCAATTTTAAAATGGAAATATTTACTTACTCCTTATGTTAATTCTTAATGTTAGTGTCACTTGGAAATCAAAGTAAAAAAGGCTAAAAATAGGCTGTTTTAGGGTTTTTGGCAACACAATATAAGGCCTTTTGTACTCTTTCCTTTCTGTGCTCTCCCCTACTGCAAGATTGGTTCCTCTGAGAGGGTGGGATGCTTATCTGTGTGAGTTCTTCCTGGAAACAGCAGACAAAAGGAAACAGAAAACTAAACTGAAGCAAAACAGAAACAGTGCAGTGATGAAGCCACACTGAGTTAGCAGGGCAGAACCTCAAAATGCTTTCATCTTTCTGTGGTAGTTAGGTTCCTTCTCAATATTTCATTTCACTTGTATGTGCAGCTGGTGCTTTAGAAGTTGGTGTGAGGTACGTATGACTGGAGGCAGCCTGGACCTGCATTATTTTTAGCTTGCTTTCTTGCTGTGTTGCAAATCCTTCTGTTCTGTGACAGCCACTGTTGCCAAAGGAATGGCAGCTGCAGTGGCTCTGAGCTTCCACTGCAACATCTCCTGGTCCAGAGACTGAAGGGAAACTCTTCCTTTCCCAATGGGTCTTGGAACAGTCAGGGTTTGATTCCCTCAGTGGGATGGATTAAGCCAGCAGAGAATGGATTGATGAAGCACACAGAAGAGTTCTGGAAGCTGTGTGTGCATGGGCATGGATGAAGGTAGTCTTTGCATCCTGATGACATAAATCTATTGATTCCTTCTTTAACCCCCAGTGAGCAGAGTTAATATTTGCTCCCTTTTTGTGCTGTTTTGGAACAGTGTCTTTGGGGGAACCACTGTAACATATCTGGAGGATAGATTATTTTTACTAGCTGTCCTTACATCAAGCCTTCCTTGCCCTTTTAAAATTTATTTCTTTTAGCATTTTATGAGGGAAGACAGGACAGGGAGAGGGTGAACCAAGGAAAGAAGTGAAAAAATTTGAAGCCATTCAGAGGCTGCAGCTATTTCTGGTACCATAACTTGTGATCTCCCAAATGGCAGGTCAGCTTTTCTTTAGCAAAAGCAGCAGCTCAGTGTGGTGTCTAGCCCCAAAGTATGACCGACTCCTGATGAGAGTGCCTTGCTGTAACACACCTTCAGTGGGAAAATCCTATGCTAGAGCAAGCTCTTAAAGGTAATTAAATCGTTGAAGTGTCTCCATCCTCAGCTGGTAAGTTTAGCTTGAGACAGTAACCACTTGTCACCAGCTGACAGGCACCTACATTAACACTGAAAGCTGCACAATTTTGGATTTAAATTATCCTGGGAATCTAACTCCTGCACTGGAGCTGATAAAGAGCAGCATTGCCTGGAGGAAGCCCAGCTCTAGAGGTGGATGGACATTTTGCTCTCAGTGGGCCATTAATTTACTGAGGTAAATTTCCAGCCTGTTTCCTTTTTCAAGCTGACACTGCCTTGGGGCTTTCTCCCCTTCCTTTCCTTTCTTTCTACTCAGCCCAAGGTATGTCAGTATTTGAAAGATCTCCAGTTCCTTCACTGTAGAACTGTGACCTGCTCATTGAGTTGGCAGTCAAAAACCACCAGTTGTACCAGGCCTTCCCAAAGGGTTTCTGGCAACTTCCTTGGATGGAGAAAAAGACTTGATGCAAACTGGTCTGGTGAATATAACTGTCACTAGATACTAACTTTTATTTTCCAGTTTCAGGGGGTTTTTGTTTTGTTTAAAGTGGAGCCCAAGCCCAGGACAGGAAATGAATGCACTGAGCCACCCAGTCTGCTGCCTGCTGATATAAAGAACATATGGATGAGGGCAGTGCAGGGGTGAAGTGGTTTAGCCGTTGCAATCATGCATCAAGCTGATTGATTTGAATCCAAGATGATGCTGACATTTCAACTCAGCCTTTTTTTCTATATGGCTGAAAGTTCAAAGGCAAATGCAACCTCTTGGGAGAGGAAAAGTGTCCCCAGCAAGTTCAGGGGCTCAGCACTGCCCTGGAGCTCTCCAGCCAGGCGAGGTCTTATTTTACTTTACAAATATAGCATAGCTTTCTTCCTTGTTTGTTTGTACTGCTTGAGTTTGGGACAGTAGCCAGTATCCTATTTACCCCAGAAGCAGATTGATGGTAGACAGCTTAGCTGTTTGGGCAAGAAACAGCTCCCAGAGTAACCTCAGCACCTCTAAAGTGATGCTATTGTGATTCCAAGCTTTTTAAAAAATTTCTTTCCTAAGAATGCAAGTAAGATAGGAAATTTGAGCAGCCTTGTTCGAGTAATAGCTTAATTGGAGATTTTTTTCCTTTTTTTAATGTCTCCCCCTCCTCATATCAGTTCTTGCAATAGTCTGATCTACTTCTAATAACTATTATTTGCATCTTTCTTGTCATCCTGATATTTTTTAAACTTCTTAAGATTCCCATGTGTTTACAGTTTTCAAAGCAGCATAAGAAAATGAGGACTTTGCTCTTGGTATGATAAAGTGCGAAAACTCCTTTAATTTTTACTGCTGGTTTACAAAATTTCTTGGTCCCAGGAGGAGAAATGCAGAACAACACTGCCAGGAAAATCAGCAAGCAAATGCAATTACAAGACAAAATTTGACGAGACTGGGAGAAAGGACATCAAAACAAGAGATCTGAAAGCCCATTGAAGTGCTCTGAAGGGAAGGGAATTCAAAGTGGTGTTAATGGGACCTCACTTCTCCAAGCCTTGTCCATCTTCCCCATGAGCCACTAAGACACAGAACTGTCCATGATGTGAAAGTGCAACACCGAGATTATGAAGTAATATTTCCTGTAGTGTCACAGCAGTTCTCTCCAGGAGTTGAGCTTGTGTGTTCTCCTTTCCTCAAGTCCCTCAGTTCCTTCCCCAGCAGAGCTTTTTGCTGCCACTGAGCTTTTTAATCTCCCCTTAGAAACTGAGAAAGTGTAAGAGAAAGCAGTGGGAGTCAGAGCCACTGCAGTGCCTGTTCCTGTTCCTGCTGAACCCTGGTTCAGTGATGTTTGCCCACTGCAGCTGAGTCCAGCTCCTGTCAAAACAAAACTTCCACGTGAACGCTGAAATTCCCCCCAAGGTGGTTTTTTCAGTGCCCTCTGACTGGATGGGCAGTTCTGTGCTGCAGACATGGCAGACTGAGGTTCCTTCCCTTCAAGTTTGGATCTAACAGGATGCAGTTCTCTACTAGAGACTGGTTCAGTAATTCCTTTAGAGAAATGTGACTTATCTCTCATCTGAGACCTTTAAAACCAAGTACAACATTTGATTCCACACAGCAGATTTTTTTTTCTGAAAATAACTTTTCATGCCAAAGTTTGTTTGTTAGATACAGTGAGTGAATTATGTGAATACGTTACAGACTATTAAGTGGAATGTAAATTAATTATAGTTTTTTTAAATAGGAGGTAAAATGTGATAACTATCTCTGTAAATCTGCCTTCAAAAATACTTTATGAAAAAATATAAGTGGAATGTAAATTAATTATAGTTTTTTTAAATAGGAGGTAAAATGTGATAACTATCACATTTCACAAAACATGTGAATCCCCCATGAAGGAATTGCTGACATGTGGAAATGGCTTCCTGAGCACTGATGTTTGTGATGTAGGTCCCAGGTGTTGGACAGTACCTACCCCAGTTTTTTCTTCCACAGGATACACCTCCTGGTGCTCCAGTGTTCCACCTCCTGCAAGTACTTCTGGTGGCCTCTTCAATACAAATCCACCAGAAGTTGCCCAAACCACCCTACAATGTATCACCCACTTGCTGTCTGCTCCCATCACCGTGCTGACCACTCAGCAACCTCTGGCTTCAGGCATAACTTGTGTCACCCCTGATCAAACTGATCAAATTTTCTGAGGAGTTCCTGGAGCGTGTGGTCACTGTTGGAAGTATCCACAGCCTGCTGAGAGCACTTTCTGGCATCAGCACTCTGTGACTACTTGAACAATTTCTAAATGTTCATCTTCCTTTTCAATACATAGATTTAAAAAAAACCAAAATCCCTGTTAGATTTCCAAATATTTTGACACTGCATTCCAGCATCTGAGTAGTTTCATTTTTTTGGACATTTCTAATGTGAACAGGGAGAATTTTATTGAGCACCTAATGTCAAAATATCTGAAGTGCTAAATATCTGCAGATGTTATCTTAACATAAGTGGGAAAGCTGTATTCTGTACCATTACACTGTCCCAAATTTTTTAGCTCCCATCAAATTACTGTGGTATGTGGAGAATCTTTTGTATTTTCATAAGCTATTGGCTTTCCCAAACACATGGGATGCTTTCTGCTGTGTGTATGTCTTAATTCACAAGTGAAGGACCCACCTGTTTATAGAGAACGACTTTCCTATGAATTTGCTTTATTTCTAATCAGGAGTGGGCATAATCTTCCCCTGGGTAGGGCTGGACAGGGCTTGGAGCAACCTGGGCTGGTGGAGGCTGTCCCTGCACATGGCAGGGGTGGAATGAGATGGAACTTTAAGGTCCCTTCCAACCCAAACCATTCTGTGCTTGTTTCAGACTTGTATAAGCTCAGAGACATCTCTAGTGATAGATTAGTTAGATATTGAAAGTTTTGCACCCAAGGGAGCTCCTGAATTACTTTAGAATAGAACTTGGGAGGTGTGGGCTCTGAAGAGCTCATCCAACCTCTTGACATTTTCTTTCATAATCTTTACTGCCTCCTTCAACCCTGAGCTTTTAACAAGCTACTTTCTCATGCAGCTGTTCCTTCAGAGCTCTTGTTTTCCCCCAAATTATCACTTGTTTCCCATTCATCCTCCCAGTGATGAAATTTTATTTGCTTGAGGCTGTTAGAAGGGAGTTGGTTTTTTTCCCCTCTGTGTCTCATTGTTAGAGCCTTTGGGAGTTGCTGACAGTGTAGTGTCCTCTGGAAAAAGGGACATGTGACATGTTATGCTGTGACTCCTGCAAATGCAGTTAGTACCAAAGTCAGGAAAAACATTCTCCCAAAAAACTCCACCCTGTCTCTCTTTTCCACAGCCACTCCCTTGGAGGTGGTGGGGAAGGGGTGGAGCTGTGTTTAAACCAGAAATTAGTACTTTTTGGAGTGAACACTCCATTTCCATAGGGAAGAGCTAAATGAGAGGAATGGTCTCTAATTGGTGGCCAGTGATCAGTTTGATGCTCTTCAAGTGAATTACAGATAATAATGGAAGAAGAACTAAACCCACCTGCTGATGCTGTTCCCAAGTTTCCTTGCTGCTGCACTGACTTGTTTTTTATATCAGGAATAGGAAATGAGGCTTAGGCCTTTGATGTGAAATTCCACAGTTGGAAGGGGTGGCAATGAGGAATCTCTTTCTTTCACTCACTCTGCAAGGCTATTACCCACTTAACCAGCTGGTTTGTGTTTAATTTTTGAGCACTTACAAAATTACAGCTCCCTCCCCATCATTTTCAAGGGCTTAGTTATGAAATGTGTGGATTTAATGTTGCTGTCAAACAGTGCTGAATGGAATGGTTCCTTGAGGAAGAACTTACTGAATTTCTTGCAGGGGAATTCTTGAGTGGCCTGATTTGCAGAGTGCCATTTCTTTTTAGTGTAGTAATTTATTTACTTTTAGTTATCATTGACATCTGACTCTAGAGGCAGGGGATACTTGTGCAGATATTAATGTTGGGGAGGATAAGGGAAAGATGAGGGACAAAGTTCCAGGTTTTCAGGACTTTCACCTCTAGGTGTGATTCTGTGTTCAGAATCCTGCTGCCATCTCTTATTTCTGTCTTGTCAAATACTGGGGGAGAGGCAAGAACATAATTTACACCACACAAGTTCTAAGAGACCTGGGCAGAACTGATCAAATAATGAGTTGTCACTTTGTGTGAGTGATGGAGAAGTATCTTGTACTCCTGAGATTTAAAGACATAGGATAAAGGAAGATCCTGAAGATGGGAGACTTCATCACCAGCTTTCCACAGAGAGCAGATGGACAGGCCAAGGTACTCTTGCAAAAAGTTTTTTAATAAGTTTAAGCCAAGTTGTTGACAGTGCAAGCTTTTTGCATGTGTGAGTGGCAGGATGTGTCTGAGGGGGTGTGAGACGAAGGGGAGAAGGGGAAGGAGGACACAGAGTACATGGGGTGGTGCAGTGGTAGCAAGCTGAACTGGAGCCAAGATTTGAGGGTGAAGCAGATGGACACATTCCTATTTATATCTTAAGGAGTCTTGCCTTCCCCCCCTTTTTTTACACAGGTTTTTCATTAAACAAGTTAATGTGATTGGTACTGTAACACTTCTGTTTTCTCTGGTAACTAATTCCAGTTGTGGGCTGCTCAAAAGTATCATCACAAGGAGGATTTATGCAAGGGCAGGATGTGAGCAGGGTAAGCCTCATCCACACAAACTTTCTTCAGGAAGAAGAGATTTACTAGGTACCTAAATCCCCATTACAACAACTTTGTTGTGTGGAAATGGGATTCCAAGGAATTGGGATCCAGGTGGAATTGGGATTGCAAGCCCAAGAGTAGGAGCAAATGTGGATTTTCCAGAGAAGTTGGACGTTGGTTTCATGTTTTGTAGACTTCAAGGTGAAAGCAAGAGGTAAGCATTGAATTCCCGTGTTGCTGTTGCTGAATCCTAGACTTTATTCTTACTCCATTCCTTGTTATCAAATGGGGAACCAAAAGTGTTCTTTCAAATAATAATTTCTGGTGTAGTTTAATTTCAATTTAACATGAAGTGCTAGGCAAAAGCATGTTCCATGCATTTCAATGTTGTCTTCTCTATGTGAGCCCCTTACAAGGATAAAGGCAATAAAGCTCCATTTGGGAAGCTACAGAAATGTGCAACTGCAAACCACACATCTCACTTGAAAAGAACCCTGTGCTATCATTAGTGAGGGTTTAGACTGTGCCATTTTGGGCAGAGGTGGCAAATGGAGTTGTCCCAGGGACTGTGCTCAGCCCAGCATGGCTTGTTATTCCATTTCCAAGTTAGTGTAAGGAATGGAGAGCCCTCCCTAATCAGATCTGTGTGTGTTGGAGGCTGGGCAGTACTGGGAATATGTGGTAGACCAGGATTAAAATGCTGTTAAATCTTGATTGAATTGTAGAATTGGGCAAGAATCCATGAAGTGAGATTTGATCAAGGACAGACAGAGAGGCAGGAATAATTAAATGCACAGATTTAAATAAGGGATTCTGAAGGTAGTAGGATCCCAGGGGTGGGAATGGAGTTTGTGGAAGATGTCAGATTGAAGTGTTGCTCTAAAGTCAGGAGAAGAAATGCCATGTTGGAGTTTGATGATACAGATACTCTGACCAGGTGTAACATTTACTACTAAATAATCCATGGCACTGCCTGACACACAACACATAAAACTTTCATGGACTGTGGTACCTGCATGTGTTTGTGTTGGTGGGTTTCAGAGAGGTCACATTTGAGCATTGATTGGAACTTCAGCCTTTTAACTGCTAAACTCATGTGAAAGCCAGTCCTAATTGTGCTGCACATGTCAGCCCCAGGGCCTTAAATACTGTAAAGGGATGTGTTGCATCTGTGAAGGAAAGTGTTTGGCTCAGAAAGGAATGTGCCTTTCATGGTAGATGGTTGTGAATATGTGGTACAGTTAAATAATTAGACTGCTTAACTTTGGAGGAGTCAATAGGTGTGTGTTATACACTGTGGAAAACAGCATCAGCACAAACAAGCTGTTCTAAATATGCCATGACTACTGGTCATTTAGGCTAACTCATGGTTTTCAGAAACTGGATGAGAAGTAGGTATAGACTCATTCTAATGATGACATGCATGTGATTACAGAAAGTCTAGGAACTGATTAAATATTTCCTATGAATGTATCACTGCAAGATATCCTGATTGTCACAGCAATCTTGTCAAGAAATCTTATTGGTTCTTTAGCAACTTTACCATTCCTAGGTAAATGAAGGCTGGGAAAAACATACTGGAGAAATGAGCTTTGCTTTTATGTGCCATCAGATTTCGTACAATATTTAATAGAAGTCTTCACCAAAATGCGAGTGAAGCATCACCATTTCACCAAGTTGTACTAGGTCCCTCAACCACCAAAGCAAGAGACACCAGAGGAATGGCTCTGTGCAAATCCCCTATCATGAAGCTCATTAAGGACTGATGAACTTTATTCTGGACTCGTAACATATGCTTCTTGTTCGGGCTCCTGATTTGTGTCTCCTTGGATAGTGCATCCAAATCCACAAGTAACATGCAAGTTTGCATTTCATTTTGAGCCCAGCAGGCATACAGCAGTGAGGTTACAAGACCTTTCCAAGTGAGCCTGGAGGGACTTGTTGGCTAGAGTTTGGATCTCTGGCAAGCAGCTCCCTCCAGCTCTGTTCTGTAATAAACTCAGGGTTCAGTCCCCGGCCTCGCACAGATACCGAGCTCTGTTGCGTGTCTCTGGGTAATCAGTCACTGGGAAGGCACAGATGTTTCAAGATGCACAGCAATGGGTGCAGCATAAAAGAGAGGCAACAGCAGGGTCATGCTACAGATGCAACCACATCTCACATGTGTTCGTTCTTGACAGGAAAATTCTTGTAGCGTTTGCGGTTTTCTGGTTGCTAATCCCATCAAATGAGGACTCAAAGGCTGATAATGCTTAGGTCTTTTATTGCTTCTCCTTTAGACATGCAGAGCCAGGTATGGCTGATGTCTCCCCCGCAGGCAGGTCCAAGAGAATGGCAATAAAGTAACAGAGAGGGGTGCACAATTGCCCCAGGCAGTGGCTGATATTAATTTGGGCAGCAATTCTAATAAAGTCAGAAGCATTAAAGAAATCTGGGGCTAGAAGATGTCCTAGCCTTCACCTGGTTGTGGAGATAAGAAATGAAAAAGCTGCATTTTTTCTTCTTTTCCTGTAGATGAAATACACTCAAGCCTAAAAGAGAAGAAGCCAGACCAAGTCAGGATTCAGTTTGATGTTTCATTTGTGTGCACATAATGACTTTTGTAGTAGTAATGCTGAAGAAGTTTTGGCATGTGTCCACGTGCACTGTGGGAAGTGCAGGGCCTGTGTTCATTGCTAGGTGGTCCTTCATTCTAAAAACCTTGAGGGACAACCGAGGCAGATGGGCTTTAATTAGACTATGTCCTGCTTGCCAGTGACTGTCAAATGTGTCTCCCCAGATCAAGCACTAGAGCTTTCTGTTGAAGGTGTCAGGTCTTGCTCTGGAAAGAGAGTTTCCTGCAGCATGAGCTGTAGAAAGTGCTGTGGTACCCCTGAGACACCGACAGAAACTGTGGAGTATCTTGGTTAATTAGTTCTTCAGCGGCCAATTTGGATGGAGATACAAACCTGTTGCTGTTGTCAGCCAGTGTTTTAGCCTCAATGGCAGGCCTGTGCTAAGTAACAAAGGTTCTGGTTTTCTCTTTACTGGTGTGGAGACTTGTTAAACCCAAGTGGCTAAGAGTACTTGTGTAGGGACGGCTCTGCTGTGTTGCTGCAGGGCTCTGCGCTGTAAAAAGTTACAGCCCATTCAAGGAGGGGGACAAGCTACTCCTAAACTTGGCTTGTTTGATCTTTTCTAGCTTAGCCTCAAGTGATTAAGCAAACAGTGTCTTTTCAAGCGTTCTCCGGTTCTGTGATCTGCTAAACACATCTCGCAGTGGGATCTGCCAGAGAGATGCCTTGAACACTGTCCTTGTGCTGTGCACTGGCTGGTCCTTGTGGGAACATAAATAAGCAGTTATTTCTATTGCATCTGGTCTGTCTGGGTGGGATGCAGAGGGTGGGTATCGGTTTATGTTTAACCTAAACTTGAAGATTCTTGCTTTTGTCTTAATATTAGCACTCACAGCAAGGCACAGCTCTTTATTAGCTACCCAGGAAAACAGTCCTTTATCCTTGCAATGAACTCTTCATCTGCAGTGTGATGTGTCTGTACAAAGGGGTCATTCTTGCTCTCCCCTTATTTTAGGGAAGTAGAATGTCTACCAGCAGTATTAGTTGGGATACCAACCATAAAACTGTAATCTCCTTACAGACCAGTGTTAACCAGATCCCTCACACCCTTCACTGCGAACATGAATGAGCATTTGCATGGCTCCATTAATGCCTAGTGGCCATTTTTTTTTTCTTTGACACGTAGCACTGGTCTCCTCTACCTGAGCAAATGTGAATGTTGTACACACTAGAATATAAATCTTCACCCTGGAATCTATGTTCTGCTACAGATTCAGTTGTTAAGCTTTGGACTTTGCTGATTGATGCAGAAGAGAGCAAAAGTAAATTCGATGCCTCAAACACATTTGAAGTGGTCAGGAGTTAGAGAGGATAGGTTTCCTGAAGTGTATCAAAAGCTGATTATTTATCAGTCTTTTCTCCTTGAAATTTGGGATGATCCCAGAGTAAATGGGTATCCTTTTTCCTATCCACATTACTTTGTATCTTATTTATATCTCAAATCAGCAGAAACTCTGATCTTCACCTGGTTTTTTATGGCAGCTTGTGGAACAGTAAATGTGAATATGCTGTGACAGCAAACTCTAAATCAACCCTTGGTCACTACAAGCTGGAACAATTTGAAAACCTGTGTAACCTTTTGACCAAACCTGGGCTGATATTCAACATCTTTAACAAGAACTGAAGCCAGAACAGCTCTGATGACTTCAGACTTTCATTATGAGCCAGCTGTAGGCTCTAATGTACACCCAGGTTGGGACAGAGGATGTAGTGGGTCAGCTGCACCATTTGGGTAGGAATGTGCTTCCTCCCAGGGGATTCATTGAGAAATTATGTTCTCAGGGCTGCTTTTTGCTTTGGCACTGAAAAGCAGTGGGCACTTCTCCTTTTCACCACTGCTCCTGGGCACCAGCCATGCCAGGGAAGTCCATGCCAGCATCTGTCATGGTTTTCCTTTGTTCCCCAGCTCTCACCATGGCCCAGTGTCACACTGAGCAGCTCCCCAGGAATCATTCTGTAGCTCTGCACAAACCCTGCACTACAACAGTGGGTCAGATTTGCTGGTCCAGGTGTACAGCTGATTTGAAATGTGTGTTAAATCCCTTGTTCTGGCACAGATCCCTGAGCATCTTGATGTCCCATCCATGTGGATTGGAGCAGGCAGGGTTGAGCTAGCACTGGGTCTGCACTAACCTGCTGAATAGGAGCTAACTTCAGTTTGGGTGCAATAATCAGCCTCTGCTGGTGCAGTAGTATGGACTCTCTCCCATTTGCTGTTAGCTGAAATGGTTCCCAGTTTCTGAGAGGGTGTTGGAAGAGCTAAGAAGCAATCATCAAGATTTTTCTGATTACTACAGATGACAGAGGAGAGTTGGACCACTTATGTTTATATAACAAAACTCTGTGCAACCTGTATAGAAAGGGAAGGTGATTTTATTTCAAAACACATCAATATGTTGATGCTACCCACTCACATTCTTGTAACTGTGAGCACTTGTGTGGTCTGGATTGGATCACTTGTGGGACATGGACAAAAAGGGACAGTAGTTGTCATATCCTCTGTCTTTTGAGTCTTTCCAGGGTGTTGAAGAAGGCTGGATTTTGGAGAATCTTTCTTGCCTTCTAAATGTCAGCAATAGTTATGATGTTACCTTTTGACTTAGGAGTTTGCTTCCTTCACTGTCAGTAACTACAACTTTGGGTTCTGCCTGTTGTCTTTGACCTTGTTTTGGCTGCTGTTTGTCTGCCCACTGAGATAACGGGAAGGAGCACAGTGTGTGTAACCTTCATGTGTATTTCCTTCTCAACAACATTAATGCTTCTGTCACAAAAATGAGTTGGGCTTGGACTAGGTGATTGTTGTAGGTCCCTTCCAACAGGGACTGTTCTAGAAAACAATTTTCCTGTGTGTGACATACCTGTGCCTTTTGAGATTCATGTTGTGTGCTGAGTTCTGTCTGATGCACCTGCAGATCCAGGTTTCTCTTTGGGATCTTGGAGTTGCTTTGGATTCACAGAATTCACAGAATTTGGATTCTGGGTTGGAAGAGACCTTCAAGATCATCGAGTCCAACCCAGTCCCAACACCTCAACTAAACCCTGGCACCCAGTGCCACATCCAGGCTTTGTAAACACACCCAGGGATGGTGACTCCACCACTTCCCCAGGCAGACCATTCCAGAACTTTATCACTCTTTCCATGAAAAACGTTTTCCTAATACCCAATCTATATTTCCCTTGGCACAGCTGAAGACTGTGTCCTCTGTTTCTGTCAGTGCTGCCTGATGAAAGAGACCAACCCCACCTGACTACAACCACCTTTCAGGGAGTTGTAGAGAGAACAGCATGGGTGCTTCTCTGGGTTTGCTGCCATAAAGACAGTTTTGATGTGCCCTGAAGCATCTTCCTGAGTGCTCTGCTCCCAGCTCCTGCTCCTGGGCTATCCAGCTTGCCCGTGCAAACAGACCAACCCCAAACCCCCAAACATCATTTCGTGTTCAAATTGCACAGCTTTCTCCCTCATTCCAATGACTAAATTCCACTTTGTTGATGCAATAGGATGCTTCAGGCCATGTTCTCCAGGGCAGTGATTGTAACTCCTCATGTGATTAAAGTCACTTGGCCACCAGCCCTTATCACAGCAGGGCTCATTCCTCCAGTAAGAGAGGCTGGTGCATGTTAACCACACTGGGGTTCCAGATTTCATAGCCTTGGGATTTCTGCCTCAGAAGTGAGAATTCGCTGGGATTTGTTGTGATCCCACCTGAGCCCCACAGGATGTTTGGATAATGTGCATACAGCAGGATCTGGGTGCCTGTAGCCATCAATCTCCACAGGCACAGTAGATGTTTTTATTGTCCTTGCTTATCTGGCTGTCCCTCACTCTTTAATATGAACCATACCAAATAAAGCTGACTGAGGATGGAAGATTATCTGTGGTATTCGTCACTTGTAGGAAGGGGAGTTGGTTCAGTGTTGGCTTTTAGCATTTGCTAGGCCTTGTCTCCTTGACAGAAAACAACAGACTAAAGCCATTACCAAGAACAGCTGCTTAGAAGGGGCTTGGAATATTTTTTCCGCCTTTGCTGACCTGAACCACAGCAATTATAAGTTCTGGTTATTGTAAACTTACCACAGAACACAAGGCATACCTTAAAATGATGTCATGTCTAGACACACAATTCAGGTATAAATTATGGAGAGAAAGTAGCTTGTTCAGTGGTTAAACTGTAAAAATTTAACAAGATATTTCTGTGTCTCTAGCCTTCACTCTTGCATACGTATTTCTTTACCTCTTACCAGGAGAATTCTGTGACTGCCTCTTAATTTTTTTGTGTTGGGAGATGGAATTTCCTCCCTGTTCTCCATTTCATTTCCTATTTCTGCCTCGCTGGGTCTCAAGGGAAGCTGTGTAGCCATCTACTCAGAGTCCAGAGCTGGAGAAGAAGACTCTTGGGTCCAGTCATGACTCAGGCAAGGTCACACAAGGGGTGATGTACAGCAACCTTTCCAAAATTTGGCTTGCTATTTTGGGTAGCTTTGTTTTATGGGGTAGTAGGGGAAAGAGAACTCTGCTGTAGTGCCCAGGTGCCTGATTTTCCAAATACTCAGAATTTGGACTCTCGGCAACATCCCAGTGAGGCTGCATGGGCCTTAGATTTCAGGGGAAGTTGGACCCCATTTACAGCAGCCTCATCCCTGTGCTTGTGTGAGCTGCATTTCTGTCTGGAGTCACTGCTGCAGCTCTCAGGGGAATGGTGGGCACAGCTGATGGGCAGTCTCACACCTGGGGGCTCGGGTCTTGCAGGCTCAGAGGAGGGGTGGCTGTCACAGGTGCTGGGGAACAGCATGTGCACATCAGTGAGCAGCATGTGCAAATCAGTGTCCTGTCCACCACCAGGGACTTGGGCAGAACTCCACTGGGAGAGTTGCCCTGCTGACAGAGCCTGGATACTCTGACTTGTGTCAAAATGCAGCTCTCCGCACTTGGCCTGGGCTGAATTTCCCCATGAGATGGGAATGGTTGGCTTAGCACCTGGTGTAATCTATACCTGCAGGTAGCTGCAGTGAAAGGCAGGCTTTGGAGGTGGAGGAGGCCTGTTGGGTTAGCAAGGCTGTGCAGGGCTATTCTCCATAGTGTATTCTGTTGTGCTTTTCCTGGTCTAATTACACAGCCCTCAAGTGAAGGAATTTGGCAAGAACATTCTTCCGCTTTTATTGGTGTTTGGTCTCAAGTTCTCTTAGTAAGCTTTTTCTCAGTCATCTCCATTAGAACAAACTGCCATCTAGAATTTCTCTGTGTAGAAGCCTATTGTGGATTTTGCTGCGAGGTCAAAATATGATACTTCTTCTTACCTGAGAAGCACCTTGATGTCCCCAGACAGCTGGTTTGCCATCCTTGTGTCCTCTTGAGAGCAAGGATCTAACTCTTGTCTTACCTGGGCATCTCATGGTCTTTTTTAACCCATAATCACATCAGTTTGTTTCCTGGAAGCTGTCTATGCTGCAGGTCTCTGGAGACAACTATTAATGCTTGGCAAGCAGAGATGGCAATTGATTCTAGAGAAGTTGTTCTGTTCTTGTTGCCATGGGGACAGTTTTGGAATACACTGAAGAACAGTTTCACTCTATTTTCAGCTTATGCAGCAATGTTCTCAATTCCAAAGGGGCACATGTTTCCGCAGTCTCATGAACTTGAAGCGTCCACACTGGCAACTGGTGTGGAAGACTTTTCTTTGGTATCCATGAACTTAGGGAGAGAAGCCCTAGGCCTTGGTTCACTCTCAAAACCCATTTTTTTGGTAGAACAGCAATCAGGTCAACTGTCCCTGTGCCATATAGATGTCAGATCTGCTCTGGAACTGTGGATTTCTTGTCCTGACTGTTCTGGAGCTGTTACCTTTCTTGTCCTTTGTTTGTACAAAGGTCCTTTTGTATAAAGATCCGCATGTCCTTTTTGCTGTCCTGCTTTTCAGGATCACAGCAAGACCTGCTTTCATTTGGATGCATTTGTATCTGTTGTTTCTCCTGGCTTCTTTGTCCCCTGTCAGCCAGGAATGACCTTTTTGCTGTGTTATTTCTCTGTGTTTGCCCCCTGCTTTGCTGCTGTCTGCAGGGCAGTGTGTGGAAGGTGAACATTGTGCATCCTGCCAGGTGCCCAGTGTCCTCTGAGGGATTAATGCTCTGTGCAGGGGGCACAAACCTTGAGGTATTTATGAAGGCACAAATTGCTATAACATCTTCAGGCATCCACAAATAAAGTGATTGTTGAAGCAAGGCCATGGAGTAAATGCTGCCACTGGAATACTTCGTTGTTTTAAGAGCACTGAAGAAATTAAAACTCCCACTGCACCCTTGCAATGTCTTGCACAAGCTGAGGTGGCCTTAGGGCCCCTTTTCAGCTTTTGATTGAGTGATTGTTTTTGTACATGGATGCCTTTTTTTTTTTTTCTTTAATGGCTATTAAACATAGGAGGAGAGTGTTATTATAGCTCTAAGTGCTGTCAGCCAAAGTTTGTCCTCACTCCTGCTTCTAGGATATCCACTTGCAGTTGTCCCAGTTTTCCCTATTCATGGCTTTTAAGAGGTTCTTTTTCTTTCATGAGACTCTTGATCAGCTCAAGTACAAACAGATGGAAAGCAGCAGAGATCCAGCTCCACAGCAGCACCCAGGCCAGGGTCTTAACTCATCTGAAGTGTTTGGTGCTCAGGGATGGGGCTACAGCCAGGAATTGCATAACCTGGGGCAGGATGTTGTAGGTTCTTCCATGTGTTGTCCTTCACTATTCTCCCATCTTTACTTCTCCCTCACTTCCCCTTTCACCCTGTCTTTCCAAGGCTCACCTTCTTTGCCCAGGTGGAGCTGACTTCCTTTCCTGGAATACTGATGTGTCCCTCTCCTGGCCAAGTCCAAGAACAGGAAGCTACAGGCTCAGCTGGCACCTGTCCCCTCCCTGGGCACAGGGGGACAGGGAGTGATGGTTGATGGTCTGTGGGAGTTGAAAGTTATGGAGAAACAATTGGTGTTTCATGGAAGAGTTGTCTTGGCACCCTCTTCTCTTTTATGGTGTTTAGGAAGTGCTCTGCAATGGAAGAACAGTTTCTTTGGATAAAGGATTCTGGTCCTGCTGCTGAGTGTGTGTTGTGAATGCCAACTTCTGCTGTTCCTTTACTCAAATACCCACAAAACAGAAGACCTAGTTAGCACAGAAATTGTCACTAATGGGCCATCTTGCCTCGGGGTGTGTGTGTGTGGTTTTGAGCCCCTGGTCACTGCATTACCTCCATTGTAAGGAGGTTTGGCCATGTCCTGACTTTGTGCCAACAAAAGGAATTCTCCAGTGGACCACTGTGTGTGTTTCGCCTGTGGAATGATCACCATGTAACTTTGCCAGGGTCAATGTGAGCCATCTTTCAAACAAATGTCATATGCAAGTTTGCAAATCCTATTGTCCCAGGAAAAATTAACTTTCTCCAAAGTGTTGAAGTGTTGCAGGAAGCAAAACTTCAGACTGTACTAGAATATTGAACTATGTAGAAGTTGGAGAATTTTCCCACTTCTGCTCCATGTGGAGTAACTTAGCTTTTTCAGCACCTTAAGGGCATTGACATACATCCAGAGAAGGGAAAGGAGCAGAAATGCAAAAAATGAAAATGTAAACCAGAGCTGCTTAGGCAGAGACCATGGCCTCGATATGAGACTCTCTTTTGCTTCAGATTTTATAGGATTTTTATGGGGAAGGGAAGAGATATGATCTCTGGGAAGAACACACCTATTCTGCAGCTTTCTACTCCGAGATGGCCTTTAGCAAGTGTGTGTGATAGATAAGCTCTTAATATAAAGCAGAGCTTCTTAAAAGTTCTTAACAACATCTAAGTATCACCACTAGGAACTCTACAGGGAGAGGTTTTGTTTAATTTTAATAGAAATTTTAAATTTTAATAGGAATTTTAACTTGTGGGAAGTTAAAATTTGGTTAACAGTGGGACTAGCTTTTCATGCATTGTAGTTGGGACAGTGCTGTTGGGAATTGAACATGCTTGTTGGAGGTGAGGCAGTGGATGGAGTGTAGTGTGAAACCTGCTGTGATGCTGATTCTGAATAGATGTTGTGTTGTTTAACACAAAACAACAATTTCCCTTTATATAAGTTCTAAATATACATAGAAAAAAAATGTGTGTGCATCTGTGGATGTACTGAAAAGAAGCATCTTTGCTCACAGATTTCCATGTTTTCCTCTGGCTGACAACCCACTCTGGCATTTTGTGCCATGTAATTGCAGGACTCTCAGTCTATCCATTTTCCAAGTAGTGCTCTTGGCCACACCAGCAAGTCAGGCTGTAAACATTGTGAGGACAGACTCTATCACATTTTTCTATAATCTCAGCTAGTTCCTGAAGTGGAGCTTTGAGTGACTGGTGACAGATCTGCTCTACCTTTGGAAGCAAATGCAAATTATTTTAGAGAAAATCTTTTTCACAGAGCAAGCCTCTGCTGGCTGGGGAGGAAGGATCAGATATATTCACCTAGGCTTTCTCATCTAGCCAGCTTCACATTCCTTTCCCTCCTCCTCCCAGGCTTCTGTTTCTTTTGTTTTCCCCCAAGACCCATTGTTCTTGTTCTCTTCCAGTGGTTAAGGCACAGCTGGAGTCAGGAGCAGCCACAGAGCAGTTTTGGGGTGCTGGACTGAGGTGGGCTCCCCATTCCCAGCCCCAGCTGCTCTTCTGTGCCCAGTCCTTGGTGCTCACAGCAGCTCCCACCAGTGTCATCATCCACAACTTCTGCTGGCTCCACAGGGTCAGGTATTCCAAACTCCTCTGCCTGTACTCTGCAAATACAAGGCCTCTTCTTCTGCACTCTTAATGGGGAATAATCACATCAGTCTCTAGCAGTGTGAAAAGAAGGCAATTGTTTCCCCATCTCTCTGGCATCAGACACCCCAAACCTGGGATTTTGTGGACAGAAATTTGTTCTGAGAGCAGCAATGCCTGGGGAAGCCTCTCTCCAACTGGTACTAAACAGAATTTCACTCCTGTGTGGAGAGGGTTGGTAAAGAATTGTCCCCACCTTGCCGTGGGTTTTCAGAATGGCAAAGGCTGCTCTCCTGTGCTTGGTTCCTCAGGCTGAGGAAGGTGAATGAACTGTCACAGCTCTCCAGAGGACAGGGTGTGGAGGCCCTGCCTCTAACTCCTCTGCAGCTGCTCCTCGTGGAAAGGAACCAGAGGGTGAATCCAGCAGGAGCCTCTCCTGTTCCTCAGCTACCTGAGGAAGGTATCTCCTGTGCCTGCTATCTACAGCTGCCTTCCCTGGAGGGCTTCCCTGATGGAAATGCAGGAGGGCTGTTGGCTTGTGAGAAGGAAATTGATACTTTGGAAATCACCAGGCTCCAGGATTTAACTCTTTAGCCTCTGGAGTTCCCAAGCATGGGCTGCTTCAATATGCTGAGTTAGCCCTGCTTTCCAAGTGTCCTGCAACTGAGCTGAGCCTTCTGGGATGTGCAAGCCAGCCCATTTTCTTCCCTGCATCCATAGGATCCCAGCTGTGTAGGCAAGAAATCATCAGGGAACAACACAGCAAGAAAAGAAGGTGAGAGCAAGTGCCTGAACTCTGAAAAGCAAAACTCTGGGAGTGGCTCACCTTCCTCCCCACCTTTCCTAAAGCTCAGCAGCACTCATGGAGCTGGAATAGGGGCTGCATTTATCAAATTCCTGTCTGCAACAGCAATGCAGTTGTTTTAGATTAGTGTACAAATAGACATTAGTGTAATACATCTGTTGTTAATCCACATCTTGGTAGAAAAGAGATGCCAACACATCATTTATTAGCCACATCGATCCTATAATGTCCTTTCTTTTGTCTTTTGAGTATGTAATGGGTTCCAGGATGTCTTTTATTTCATTGTATACCACATTTCCTCTTGTCTAATATAGCAGGACATAATGTGTTCCAGGATATAATTTATGCCATTTTGGAACTGGACACCACACAATGTATCCTGAACCTTTCTGAAAACCTTCAGTGTGTTGTGCTCTGCTCACAGGTCTTTGCACAATTGATGGGTAGAAAGAGCTGGAAAACTAGTAGGAAGGAAAGCAATTTTTTCTTAGTCCAAGGAGAGCTGAAGGACCATGAGGACCTCTGGATGCTGGCATGGCAGGCTATAACTCTTACACCCTTGATTTGTTTAGAAAGTTGGAAAGGGAAATGGTAGTCCAGCTTAAGAGCCTATCCATGACAGCTTGTGTAATACCCTGATACTTTCAGTGGGATTCCACCTTGAAAAGGAGCCCGTGAAGGGGAAGCTGTTTATCTACATTTTTTTGTGAAAATTGAGAGCTGCTGCTTATCTGTCAAATCTCTGTGCCAACCATAGGTGAAAAAATGAAAACCACTTCACTGTCTTTTTCTCTGTTTGGTGGTGTTAATAGGGTTTGAGAAGCAGATGAAATTTACAGGTGATGAGGGAAGCAGGGACACAAGACCTGCTGAAAGTTAGGGAGTTTGGTGGTAATTTTCTTGTGGAATGATCATCTGGGGAAGAATTGGCAGTGGCCACTTGCCTGATAGCTTCTGCAGGAGTCTGTTCCTTTTGCTTGTCTTTGTCATGAATTAAAATCCCACCCAGAATAATGGAATCCCTGCATCTCCTCCCCACTGCAATATCCCAGTGTCAGCTTTGGCCTGTGCCAGATGTTCACTTTGTGGTGGAGTTGGACATTTGAGCAAGAGACTGGTCCAAAGGGACAGCACAGGATTTCAAATCAGCTTCTGCACAGAGGCAGGATCACCGTGAGCAGAACCTTTGAGTTTTAGGTCAGACCAACAGTTGTTGTCAACTCATGGAAAGGTTTTTAAAGATAAAATATTTTGGCATGATAAAATAGATTCCTTTTTTTGTTGTTGTGTATTTGTTTTTGTTTTGTTTGTTAGTTTTGTTGTTTTCTTTCTTTCTTTCATCAAAAGATCTCATAGCAGACAATTTGTCTTGCACTGTCCCAGTTTCCCTGCTGTGGACCCCATTCTCTCTGAGTGTATCTGGCTCCTGATGCCTCAGTCCTGAGGCTGGAGGACTGGAAGGTAATAATGGCCCTGTTAACTGCAGCCCTGAGTTCTTGCTCCATCAGACCTTTTTCTTTATTTTGTGCTGCTTTTAAGCACAGGGATAGTACAGGGAGTCTGGGGAAGGGTTGCTGGGGTAACAGAGACGTAAGACCAGAGGGAATAATGTTAATAAAATAAATTGCTGACTCGGAGCAGCCTGATAACTCAGACGGGTGAGTTCTCAGGCTTGACATCATGTTTTCTCCTTTCCTCCCTCCTGCCCTGCCTCTCTGCCTCTCACTTGCAGGCACTGTCATTCACAGGCCTGCAGTTCAGCTAAATCCAATCCAAGTGTCATGCCATTAGCACACAGGTCTCCTGTGCCAGGATCTCATTTCCAGGTCTCCAGAGAACCAAATGTTCAAACTTTTAAAAAGGCAAACTGTTGTAGAAATAGGAAACTCTTCTTCCTCTCCACACAGCTCAGCACTATTCCTGTGCAAGGGGAGATAGAATATGAAATAACAAACAGCACAGACACCAGTCTAGTGATTAATGCTCCTGCCAAGACATAAGAATACCAGAGGGTGGGAAGGAGTGGAGAAGGTGGAGTTATTTATGTTGTGAATAACAGCTGTAGGTCTGTATCGTGCTATAAACACAGATTAGAGTCTCAAACTGAAAGCTCTTCCTGTCTGCACTGTCTGCTTTAGTTAAAAGATCACAAAATGAGGGCAGTTGTGAAATTGTGTGTTTGCATATGAATGGTCTCCAGATCTCAGTGTCACAGGACATGAACACAGCTGAATTTTCTGTGTGGTTCAGAACTTTTTACTGCTATTGAGATCTCTTCTGGTTGCATCAGAGCAGATAAACCTCTCAGAGCACAGCCCAGCTAGAAAATTGTGGTTCTTGAGAAGAACCTTAGGGAAGAATAAGTTTTTCTATTAATTGCCTGATGTATGGTCCTTTATGCTTTCCTTGATGCCAGCCCTTTTCAAAAACTTGTTCTTCCTGGCACTTCTTGTTGGCATTTACCTTGTTGGTACCTGAGGCAGGTAGCTACTGTTGAGGGCCTAGATGGCACTTTGTGCTATCACCATGAATTTAAGAGCTCCTTAGGAGGAATGGTGTGTGCCTGTACACAGAGGAGGAATTAACAGCACACTTAGGTGCTGTGCAAGTTGGGACACTGAAGGAAACCTCCAGTGACTTTCCCGTGGTTAATAAACAGTGCTCTCTAGAAGATGTTGGTGCTACCCAGCTCTGTGTCTCAATCCAGTTTGCATTTTCTCTCCCTGGAACAGTAATGACAGATATGTGAGTGACAGAAGCTGCCTTGATCATGTAAAATTCTGCCCCTGTCCTTTTTCTCCTAGACCAAGTCCACTTTGTGTAGCACTGCTGAGGGTCTGGTGAAACCCCCCTGCCCTGCACCTGTCTGGCCCCCAGCATGGCCTGTTGGAGGATGTGCTGCCCCAAACACTTGACCTCTGAGCAAACTGGCTTTCCTGGGGTCCAGGTAAAACTGGCTTGTGGTCCTCATCCAGTCCTTGGTCCATCAGCTGCTCTAAGATAAACTTTAGTCACACATTAGCTCAGTTGGTTAGAGCATGGTGCCTGTACCACTGAGGTTGTGGCTTCACTCCCTGTATGGGCCATTTGCTTAAGAGCTGGACTTGATGATCCTTGTGGGTCCCTTCCAACTAAAAATATTCTGTTTTGTACACTTTGGTTTAGTGGCTTATAATGGCCAAAGGAGCCACTCCTAGGCCGTGTGTGCTCCTGTCTGGGCCCTGCAGGCAGAAGGTTGTAATTATTTCCTTGCTCTTACAGCCTTCATTATGCTGCTCCACATGCCTTCATATGGTAAAGGACACTGCAGTTCTAACAAGCTTGGCTGGAATAATCATTCCTTCTTGGCAAATACTTCCCTGACTTGAAGCTGTGCAGTGAGACCAAGGACTCATCTTTATCTTTTGCAGTGGGGTGGGGATGCTGCACTCTCAGCCCTGTCCCTGCTGAGGCAGGTGTCCATTCCTGTGGGAAAGGGAAGGAAATACTTCAATTCTGGCTGTTGAGCCAGTGCCTGCAGCTCACCAAGCACTAGGAATGTGCTGTTGCCACGGTGATGCAGGCTGGTCAGTGCCATGTGCGGGTGCCATGACTCCCCAGACCACTGGGGGACTGGGTTAAGAATCCTATGCCCAATTAAGCACAGCAAGCACCAGCCTACAGAGCTGTACAGGGAGTGAGTGGGATGGCTCTGTGGGAATTGTAGGCAAAGCAACACTTGAAGACACTTAAAATACCTTGGAGGTGGTTGGTTTTCCAGATGCACTTTCTCAGGTGAAGCTGGTGCACTTTCAGGTACCCTTTTACTTGCACAACACACGGACCAGCAGGTTAAATTTGATTCCTTCTTGCTCCTGAAGGCCCTGGAACTGCTCAGAATTTACCCCAGCAGAGCTGAAGTTGGGTTTAAAGCAGATGGAAAACTTGGCAAGCTGTGCAGGCAGGATGGCCTTTGCAGGGGCCAGGCACGAGTGCACATCTGTGTGCTTCAACCATTCTGTGAATCGAGTGAGAGAGGGGGTTTAAGGGGGTTAGGAAAAAAAGGAGAAATCATGGTGTGATGCAGTGTTTTGGCACGACTGAGTTATTTTCCTTAATAGCTTGGAGATGATTTAATCTTGGAGATAATTAAATTGAAGGTGTCATTTCAAAAGATAACAATGTCTGTATGAGCTCTGTTAGGTTTGGCATAAACTTCAACTTGTTTTGTGGGGATTGAGGAATTTTCTTGAGTGGAACATGGGGGAGGAAAGTGGAACATGGTGGAGGAAAGGCAAGGCTAGCTTGATGGTATTTATTTCCACCCTTTCTTGCTATAAAATAATCTGACATAATGCAGAGCAAGAAAGCAGCGCCTGCGACTTCAAAGGGGTGAGAGCAAAATACTCCCCTGGACTTGAGTGTAGCTTCTGAAAAACATCTTACATCAAGTCCCATCTTCATGCACCTGCTCCCATGACCTGCTCAGGGACAGAAACTGCTCTGGGAAACAGCACTGGGGTCAGGAAGCACTGTGAGCTCTGCAGGGACCATTCTTAGGAATGTGGGGTCACAGGGTCCTTCTGTACTCCCAAAAAGTCACTCTCTTTTCTGCTGTCACTTATTTCAACTGGAAGGTCCCTGTATGTGTAGCTGATGTGGTTTGTGGCTGGCTCTGTGCCTTTCCTGCAGGACAGGCAGGTAATAATGACAGCCACCTCTCCTTCCAGCCCAGCAGGGGAAGTTCTGCCCTGTGCTGGGCATGACTCTGTTTGCGGTCCCTGTGGGGACATGCTAATCCTTATGCTTTGGGTACAGGTCGCCTCCAGAGCTGTGTGTGATGTGGGGGACTTACCCAGCCAAAATTTAACATTTAGCCTTCTGGTATGTGACCTACAGGTGACTGGAACACGTGTTCCAGAACTGAGGTGCCAGCCTGCTCCTATAGACCCTCTTTCATGGTTGGATGGAGCCAGCCTGCTGTTTTCCCAGCCAGAATCCCTGTGAGTTGGCAGGGAGCCCTCAGTCCCACGTGTCAGTGCTCTGCTCCATCCCTGCCGTGCCCCAGGCCCTGCCTGTGACACAGGGGTGACCAGGGGAGCTGGGCTGCTGGGGAGCAGGTCTCTGCTCAGGACACCTGCCTTGGTGAGCTCTCCCCTGACTGTCCTTAAAGATGCTCCCTCAGCCCAATCCTACTCAGCAATGGGTTTGTGCAGCAAGAAATTGGTAGCAGTTTTCCTTCTCTTTGAGCACTGCATTTTTAGTGATATTTTGCCTTCTTCCTAAAAGCTGCATTTATTTCTCTGGGTCTCAGAGCTCTGCTGCCAGCAGTTTAACACCAGCTGTGTGACCCTCAGAGAAGAAAGGCTCTATGTAATAAAGTGTGTGTGTCTGTATTTTTTTCACTTTAGCTCTGATGTGAAAAGCCCTGTCTGGGCATTTAAGTGGAGTAGCTTGTGATATACACCAATTTATGTAGAAGTTGGCAGGGTTTTTTTTTTCTTGCCAGCAGGAGAAGGAAGGGGACCTGGGACCTCCTTCTGGTGAATTACTTAGAAAAACAGCCAACATTTAAAATTACAGGTTTGGAATTGAACTATAAATTCCAGTCAAGTAAAAGATCCATGAATAATATGTCATTAGTCTGAAATATAATTTGTTTGTATGTTTTAAGCAGTAGAAAGGAAACAGGATATAATTCCTATTAGCAACGTATATATTTTCCCCAAGCAAGAACCAGCTGCCTGATGGAAAGTTTATGTTTGCTCCATAAATGTTTTTAACTGTTTGGTTGTACTGGGTTCTTTTTCCAGTGGTACACAGAGCTTTAATCTCTCCTGGTTCAGCTGGGCTGATGTGCTGCTCTCAGTCTGGGATTGTGTGCCCTCTGTTCAGTGTGAGCGTGTCATGGGCTGCCACGGATTTAACACAAGATCCAGAAATCAATAGTCAGTTTGTCTGTCTGCTCTGATGGGCATCTTGAGAATTACAAGTCAGACTCACAGAAGATCTTCTCACAGTTTTGCTCAGATCTGACCAACTCTTCTGTGATCTGGAAAAGTCTGGTGAAACAGGAGGAAGTGTTTTTACAAGGAACTTTTTGCATTTCTCGCATAGTGTTGGACCCAACGTAATCACAGAGCACTTTTGGTGGTTTTATTGGGGACCACATGATTTTGTTTATGCCCTTAGATGTCTGAGTGAATTGGATCAAAGCTGTTGCATTTGCTTCTGTTTGAGGCAGAAATTGCCACAGATTCTTCCACAAAAAGGTTTAAGGCACTTGTGGTGCCCTTCAGTGTTTGCCCTTTCATTGAGCAGAGGTGGATACCAGCTGAAGAATCTGGAGTGTATCTAATTTTCTTTTATCATTCTCTGCTCACTGGGATGATGGTGACATTATGGCTGTACTCCCACAGCAGGTAACTGTGGAAGGCAAAAGCTTACAGAAAACTTTTCTTTTTTTTTTTTTTAGAATGATTCCCGTTTAACATTCTTGGGTCCTATCTTATGTTTTAAGTCACTTTGAGTTTAGGTTGAGAGGCTGGAGTATGGGACTTGGTTTGAGAAGTTATGCTGGCTCCAAAGGGTGCATCCCAGGGGTGAATTTGGGCTCACAAAGAGCTTTTGTGGGATCTGAAAAGGTTCTGAGCTTCCTGCAATCTTAATGACCTTGATAAGGGCTTGTTGTGAATTCAGCTTCAGAGAGATTGAGAAATAAAAGAGGACAAATGATTCAAACACGCTCTGTGTTGACACCTGGCACTGCAGGAGGCTGAAGGAGCAGTGCCTGTCCAGCAGCACCTGGGTACAGTAAATCTGTAACTCTGGACTCCTGGGCCATTCTCACTGCTTGGAACTGGAAACAACTCAGCCAAAGGCAGTGGAAGAGCATTTTGACAAAGATGGCATAAACAGAAACATGGTGGAGACCTGCAGCACTCCTGTGAGTCCCGGGCCGAGCCAGAAAGAGTTAAAGAGCTCCTGTCCAGGGAGTAATGGCAGGAGCTGCCATTTGGTGCTGACAGACAGGGAGTCACTCGCTGCCTGCAGCTTCTATCAATTTCCACTCCGTTGTCAGCAGGTTGTAAATAAAACCTCTGCTGGGCTGCTCTTTGTGCTGGCTCTGGGACTGCAGCTCCGACGGATTCGAGGCCTGATGGACACCGAGGCCTGGCGGGGCCTGGCGGGGCCTGCGGCCATGGCTCGGGGCAAGGGACACGTCTGAGGTCCTGCTGGCATGGCCCCAGAGCCTGCCAGGGGCAGGAGGAGCCCCAGGGCACGCTGTGTTCTGTGGGGATCACCCCAAGGAAATAAACTGCTGTCTGATGTGAGCTGGCCTTGATTTTTTGGCAGCTTTGAGAGAGAGAAATAGGATTAAAACTAAACGGAGGAATTCCTCTTTTCAAAAAGAAAAATGGAAGAGGAGGGAAAGGGTCCAGCTTGAAATTGAGCTTAATGTTGCTGCTCACTCTTGGAGTTGCTCAGAAAGCATCCAAAAATGAACTTGTGTGTTTTTGGGAGTACCCTGGCCCAGCACAGCGAGCTATGGAAAGGGGGCCCCAAGCTGTGCTTTGTGGCTCCACCACCAACTCCTGCTTGTGATGGGGACCAAAGTACTCAGGCCAACTTTTCAGAGGCAGTCAATAATTTTTGGGCTGTCTGGTTTGGGAGTTTCCAAATCCAAGCAGCTTCCACTGGCTTCTGTTGGTGGTTCGGGTAGGCAGAGCCTTAAACAAACAAACAACCCCTGCTGTTGCTGCTCAGACATCCCAGCTTAAGACATCTGAAGTCTCCAGTTCCCAAGTCCTTTTTCCACATCAGAAAATGTTGACTTTCATCTTTGTCTGTTTCTTCATCCATAAAATAACAATTTTACAACCAATTGCTTACACCTGATAGCTGATGTAAGGATAAAAAAAAGTTAGCTTCCTCAAAGGAAACAGTTGTGAAGAAAACTTTACAAATGTGGTGCCAAGGCTTTCATGATGGCCAAGTCTCTATGGGAGGCTCAGATGCTGTGTAACTCTCTGTTTTGAACTAATTTAGAACATTTCAGGCTCCTGCTAGTCTTCTCTTTTCTGAACATGGGTGTTCCCATTTTCCAGTTTATTTTTCACATCCATGTGGTCATCTGTAACAGTCCAGTTCCCAGGACAGGCTGTATGGAGAGCATTGGATTTGAGCAGGATGGTGTTCAACCCCAGAAAATGCTGATTCGAGATCACTCCACAGCAACAACCCCACGAGGACACTGCCAAAGCTGCAGCTTTGGGGGTTTGAGTGGTGGCTGTGGGCCTTGGATCTCTGAAATGAGGCTGAAAGCTTTTAGATTCTATTAAATGGGCATTTTTACTTGCATTGGCTGCTGTGATAAAGGCAGGGGCTGTTCATGTCTCCTCCTGCCTGAGGGCAGAGTGTTTGGTGCTGTAATTTTAGCTGTTCAGCATCTGCTCTGTTACAACCCTGCTCGAGAAGGGGACTCAGCACTAAACTTTCCAGGTCTGTCTGCAGTTGATCTGCTTCAGTCATACTGGCATTTTTGATGGGAATTTTACAACTTTTTTCTTGCAAGTTTGGTACACATTTTGTTTTCTTTGGAGCCAGTATTGGCAACTTGTGCCTTTCTTTTGGAAGCTCCAGTGATCAATGCCTTTGGTTGTGGGAACTCTTGCAGAGAAGAGTCCTGTCATCATTTATGGGGGTACGGGAAAAACAGATGAAGATGTGTAATATATGCCAAATATTATCCTCAGAACTGCTCTTACCTGATATCTACAGCTGTACTTGTTTAATGTTAATAATTATTTTGCTTAGCTGGACCTTTCTGTAGGGAATTTTTTGTTAAAAAGGTGGAGTTCTCTGAAATCAGGCATCTTTGTTCAGCAACTAGAATTATCTGTGTTGGTGTCTGTGTGTGTGATTCACTTTTACTGCATTGGGATTGGTTTTGAATACTCTGTGTTTTCTAAAATCCCATTCTGGTGGAAGCCATCAGCAGGAAAGGAGCTGTTGTGGTTTCAGATCTTGGATGCTCTCCACTGGTTGGCTGGATAAGATACATCACCTTATTTTTAATCTGGCACTGCTCTGCCACCCAGATTGGCTCCTTAGGTAGGTTCTTGAAAAAAACCAGGAATTCTTGGGTAGCACGAGCCAGCATGACAGATTCTCCATTTGTATCATTGTCACATGTGATGTTTATGCTGCCTTATGCTCAGTCACCATCTGCTCCTGAGCCTGTTAAGTTATCTGAGCAATTAGTCCGAGGCTCATTCATCAGCCACGGATTGTTTATGCTTATTTTTGGATCTCCTTCATCACAGTGCCTGGACCTAATGAAGGGAGTGTGGTACAGATGCCAAGGCAGGTAAATGAAATAAGTAAACCTCAAAGTTCTCAGATCCCCCAGTAACTTTCGTAACCAAACAAGCTGATTTTGGAGATGGAGCACTTGGCCTTTTAAGGGAAAACTGTTGTTCAGTCTGGTAATTCAGACTAACAATTAATCTGTAACTCCTGCATCACTGTTATGACCCACGACAAGGCATCCATTCCTTTTGCAAAGGAACTGTAATCCAAGCCCTGGCCATTCAGGATAGTGATGATAAAACAGGAGCTATTAAAGCACTCACTGCATGAAGCCAACAGTTAGAAAAACATTTTTAATAGGTGTAAAAGTGCCTAAAAATATTACCTGCCTACACAAATAAGTTTAAATCAGAGTAAGGAGTAGAGTCTCTTAAACACATCAGCCTAAGATTCAGAAAACTTTTTTTTTTTTTTAAAGTGAAAAGCTTAAATAATTTCCCCAGAAAGCCAGTTTGTAACTTAAGCCTTCCCAGGGAATGATCCAACGTCCAGTCTAATCGTTTTATGTGACTATTTAATCTACTGTTTAACAAACAAAAATACTTGCAGTACCATAGCAACTACTGCACAGATCAGTGCCCTTGGGACAGAGATCAGCTTCCTGATCCAAAGCAAACCTGCCTACTCGAAATTCTAAGATACACTTTAGGGCAACATTGTGGAATCATAAGGAAGACTTTCAAATGCGGGTTAAATGCAGGTTAAAGTGGACCTATTTTTTGGGTGTGGATGTTTCATTCAGTGGCCCAGAGATGCTTAAATATGCTGCTTGCTTTGGGATAAATATGCAGCCATATTCTGCAAAGCCTCAAGGCCATGAAGATTTCCAGACTTTTTCCTGGATGTAGGTGTATTATAGCTAGAAACCACTTTACTCTTTGTGCATAAAACCTGTGTGTGTTGAGTTTCAGAGGAATGCCCTGCTAATGGTTTTATATTTAAGGTAATAAAGAACCTCTCCTACTCTGACTGTGGCTGAAAAGCTTTAGGAAACTTTGCAGAAGCATTGGTTTTGATAAAAGGTTCTCTTGTGGGTCTACACTCCAATACTCCTGATTCCCTTCCTCTCTTCTGGATGTTTATTCCACAGCTTCACTGCTGCAACTGTCCCAGTCTTTCATATGCTTTGCTCTGGTGCTGTTGGATTTGCAGCATATTGAGGAAATTAACCTGGACCCCAGCACAGCTCAAAAATTAAAATGAATTGTGATCAATCAGCTACATTTGTGACCCCTGATGAACACGCCCTGGACCTATGGCTGTCCTCCTGTTATTCTGTGAACTTTGATTTCTGCTTTCCCCTCTCCTGTATTAACAGCACAAACAAAAGCTGTTAGTATGTTTGCCCAAGAGAAACAATTTATCATATATGTGTGTGTCAAGTTTGAGAACCTTTTTGGTTCAAAACATAAATAAAATGTTGAGCTACCACGATCCTAAAGCAAATTACTGTACTTCATCTAAAAGGAATCTTCCCACACTGCAGGATCTCTGGGCACTCTATGTAAAATGATACCCTACTAAGAAATAGAACTTATTAATGAAAGTTTTGACAGAGAAGATTTCACTTTGAAAATAATGTTCCCCAAAGCTTTTATAATAATTGGGTTTGAAACAAGGCTGTGCAGACAAAATAATTTTTAGGCTGAGTGATCAGATATAACTTTCTTCTATAGTTTCTTTTTCCCCCTTTTCCCTTAAAATCCCTCCTCATAATTGGACCTGCCATAGATTTAATACTGGAAACCCTCAATACAGCATTACAAAGACAAAAGAAAAAAAGGAAGGAAAAAGCAGGAGGACACTTCCTCCAAGCTTTCTTGGACTTCTCCTTTTCAAATTATCCTTGGTCTTGAGACAATTTAAAATCAAAATTGTACTTTCCATTGCAACCCAAATAAACTTGCCTTTATCAGTGAGCTCTGTCTTCCCCTTCTGTCCAATCTCTGCCTTTGTTCTGCATACAACTCATAATACCTAAATATACTTCATAATACCTGAATCACATCAATACCCTGCCTTGCCACTTTATTTACAGTAATTTATTCTTAAAATCTTTTAAGTGCATACTTGAGGACTGTGCTTGTTTGTTGTACTGAGAGCTGTATCTGGGTTATTTACTCAGAGCTGGTTTTTTTTTGCCATTTATCCCTCGGGACATGATGGGAAAGGTTGTTTGAATGATATCCTGTCGGGTTTTAGGAGACAGCAGGGCCCATCCATCTCCTGCTACAGCAGAACTGCAGGGGAAGCTTGCAAGGCACCATGAAAGCTCATGAGGTCAAGCAAAGGGAATCTTAAAGCAGTGGAGAGATGGGGATTAGATCCCCTGGCCTTAGATTAGGGATTGTGTCTGTGACAGGAGAGGGTTGTACCAGGTATGTAGCAGTTCACCTAACTCAGGTTAAAATCACTGGGAGAGTTCACAAATTGATTTTCTCTTATGCATTAATTGGAAATAACCATTCTTGCTCACTTTGATTGAGGGGATTGAGGCTGTTCATGTCACTTAGAGATTCTAGAGGAAATTCTCTTCGAAATCTAATGATTGGTACAGGTATCTTTGCCAGTTTGTTGATTGGGGAAATCAGCTTATGGTCATGAAAAGCATTGTTGTAGCAGGGAGAAGGAGCTGCTTGTCCCCTCCCAAATTTAGATGATATCCACATGCAGATATTTAACTCAAAATTGCTTTGATAGTCTGGTACTTTGACTAGTGCAAATCCCATGTAGGAATGCTTATTTTGGGTTGCATTAGGAGCAGGGATGTGTATGTGCTCTGCTCACTGCAGGCTGATGAGTGTCAGGACATCAGTTTAGCACGCTGCTACCATTCTGTGCCCTCTGCATATTGTGGCACAAAGGACAATCTGTTGGCTAAAACAACCTGAGTGTGCTAGGAAATGGTTCACCTGACTTTGGTTAATCATTGAATCCCAGAATGGTTTGGGTTGCAAGGGATCTTAAAGCTCATCTTGTTCCACCCCCTGCCACGGGCAGGGACACCTTCCACTATCCCAGTTTGCCTCAGGTACCTCTAAAAATACCCTCTTTTCTCATTTCCCATTCAGCCCCTCAGTCAATTCTTGGCCAGAACTGCGATGGGGGCGTGCACAGAGTCTGCATCCTCACAATCTGCACACCTGCTTTAAATTCTGGAGAGTACCAGGGTTTTTAGAGATAATCCCAGCACTGACATAGCTGGATGCTGCCCTGCTGGAAAGGTGCCCGTGGGATTTGGCAGTGACATCTGGAAAAAAGCTGAGTGTTGTGCCCTTGCAGCACCATGAAGAAAAAGCTCTGCAGGGTGGTGTTACAGTGATGCAGTTTTGTGCTTTCCAGGTGAATCAATTGTGGATACACTGAACCTATCTTGTTTTTAAAATGGTTTGCTGGCATAAGCCCTTGATATTGGGATTTATCCTGTACCTTGATATGGAGTAGCATTATCTTAATTGTTCTTGGCGTGGTGCAGGACAGATCCAGCCCTTCAGGCTTTGGGTGGGAAGAGTGAGGGCCTTTGGGAAGCACAGGGGTGTTTTTCTGTTGTCTGGCTGCTTGATTAAATTGCTGGGAGTTCAGCTGCCTGAGCAGCTGAGTTTTAGTGCATGATTTGTGTTTTGAGGGTTGTCAAAAGGCTAAGATCCTTGAACAAGCATGCTTTTTGCTTTTTTCTTTTTCATCTTAATTTTGAATAAATAAAACTAAATTACAGTGACAATTTCTGGAATTTCATCACTCTCAAAGCTTCTCCAAATACTCAGCCTGCTCAGGTCCCAGGCAGCCAGGTGAGGAACATCTGTCTATCACATAACATCTGTGTATGAGTTAGATAAATTAAGAGGCTTTCTTATTGCTCTGCAAGAATTATTGGTCTTAGAGTTGGGAATGGAAACTGAGACCTTTGCTGTGCTCCTCAGACCACCCTTCCAACTACATGCTTATGTTTCAGTGCTCAGGCTCCTCTCAAACACGTGCAGTTAGTGATCTGTGCTGCTCATGCTATCAGGCATCTCCATTAAATTTATTATCCTGCAAAAGATCTAAGCTTTTGCATAGTTATACCCTGGCTGTGTTCCTTTGTGAATTATTTACGGTAGTATTTTTGGTCTTCAGTCATCCAGTTTTGGCTAAAACTCTTCTTCCTCCAGTTTCCTGCCATTTATCCTTCATGCTTGAAGCCAAGCTTTTAGATTGTATGATTACTGCATTTCAGGTGTTGTTGTTCACCTCTCCCTTAGAAGGAACAGCTTTATCCAGCAGACATTATTGAAGCTCTAGGTAGCAGATGAAGATTTTTTCCTTCTCAAAAGGGATGGCGTCAGAAGCTTTGTATTGAAAACCAGGAATTAGAAGTCTCTGCTTTTAATAAGCCAAGGTTATTTTGTAACATAGGGAGGAGTCTTGGTTTTTAACAATTGTGTTTTTGCCATCGATTTTGTTTGCTGCCATTTGAGTTTCTCAGCTGGACAATGAAAAATATTCTTATTTTAGCCAGATCTTACAGTGAGCACTGCTTTTCTCTTCCATCAAGAGAAGTTATGTGTGGGAAGGCAGTAAGGGAGCAGATATTTTCTTTATTGATGTTGTTCTCTTTTCACTTTTCATGCTCCAGGACAGACCTGTGATCTTTGCTTTGTCAAGCAAATATTGCTGATTTTTAAAAACCCAGCAGAACATGTCACCAGAGCGACAGTTCTTTGGAATTTCAGAACAGCAGTGAAAGCTCACCTGTGGAAAACTTATGATTGAAGGCAGAATTTACTATCTTCCCTCTAATTATAATAGTGACTGCAAAGGTGCTGGAGACATAAAAGATTAATGCATTGCCTGTAGTGGCTTTACAGCCAATCCAACTGCAGAAAATAACCTGGTTTCTTAGTGAAGGTGAAGAGGGATAAAATTAACTCTTCTGGTATCTGATCAGGAGTTGCTTTGTGAGTGTGAAAGCTGGTCCTTGCAAATGGAGATTTTCTCAGTATTTTTGACTCTAAATGCAGATGTTATGTAGGCAGGATAAGAGTAAGTGGGTGATAATGTTTCAGTAAGAAAAAAGGAATTACTCTGAAGGATCTGTGGCAGAAGGGCAGCAGCAGAATATATCTGTGTGTATGTGTGTGCCTGTGTCTCCCTTCATTCTTGCCCAATCCCATACAAATTAAACCTATTTAATCTTCTTTGCTCCATTTTACAGGCTGTGCACAGGTTCACATATTAACTGTACTTTGTCTTAGCTATAACAGCAATACAGATGATGGATGGACTGTCATGCATGTCCTTGTTCATTTAACAGAGATGGAAACATTCTTCCTACAGGCAGGTTCTCATTTCTCTTTCTGCTTTCTCCATTGCTGTCTGGTTGACAAGAAGATCTTTGTTCTGTAGGAGTTTATCTGCTCCTGCTGTTTATTCTGCACCTGGAGTCAAGATATTGATTTGTGGCACTGTGTAATCCCATCCACAGCAACCCTCTGGGACAGCTTGAGCAGTGTGGGGATGCTCCAGGTGGGAAGGACACAGAAGGGGGAGGATCTTTGAAAACTGGAGAATCCTCCCCTCCAAATACCCTGCAAAACAGAAATGTCAGTTCAGCCCCATGGCATCAGTCCTGTGGGTTTGAGTCCTGAGATTTTCTTCAGCAGTGCCTATAATAATAGTAAAGAATCTGTTTTGGGAAAACTGTTGACAACTTCTAAATGGCCAGTGTGGTTTAGAGTTTCTCTTTGAAGCATGGCTTTGCCTTGAACTGTCTTTTTGGGCATAGCTCTTCTCCCCCTCCCCACCTGCTTACCTCCTTATCTCTTTCATGCTAAACTGTAGGGCTTGGTTAAAATAACAATGTAGTTTTTAGGGCAGCCAAAACAGCAACAACAAAAAAAAGCTCTTCACTCAAGTGACTACAGGTCCTTGATTGCTTCCATCCCATTTTGTCTTGGGTCTGTTATTTTTGCTTTATTGGGTTAGATGCTTTTATGGATATTAGCATTCCCTTTCATCTTGGAAACTTGAATATTTTGGTACCAAAGAGTGCTAAACTTGCCTTCATATGAGAAGAAATTTTGCTCAGCCAACAACCAAGGAAATCTGGCTCAGTTGCCTTTTGTAATATTTCCTGATTAACTTCCAGTTTGCTTTATCTTCCTCAGTTTTATTGCTATAGGTGTCAGCAGCAAACTTGTTCATGGTTGAGTTTATTCCAGTGATACACTCCAAAAAGGAAGAGGCTTTTTCAGCCTTGACCTGCAATAATCCAGCTAACCAAATGTGTGGAGGGGAGTTCAACCCTTAAAACGAGACACTCAAAATGTTCAGGGTCAGAGGGACAAAAACTGTTGTGCATTTTTTGCTGCTTTAGCAGAAACAGCTCTGTGGACCTCTAGTGGTCTAAGGATCAGACTTTTAGCCACAGCTTTTATCTGGAATTAACACATTTCAGAAGCTGTTCTAAGTTTGAAAACCTGGTCTCTATATGTTGAACCACTTTACTGAAGAAATGCTGGATTCTTTGGCACTTTAATGTCAAAAGCTGAGCAACATTTGAAAATCTATCTAAAAACCCCTTGCCCAGCAAAAGGGTAAAAATTGTCCACCCAGTCAAAAGAAAATACAGACATAAAGGAAAAATCTAAGGTCAGATTTCACCCCAAATTTAGGGTCTATGTTCTCAAGAAAACATCATGCAACATTTCTCTCAGACTTGGACTTGACAGAACATTTTTTTCTCTGAAAAATGTTCTACCAAGAGAAATGTTTTTCCTCCACCAAGATGCGTGTGTGTAATACAGAATGTGGTATCCTTTACATCCTCAGCACTCCCACATTTTCCCAGCACACCAAGAACATGTTCAGTGAGACAGGATGGGAGCTGTCACCCAGAACATGAGGGAAGAGGGTTCTGAAACCATACAGTGTGAAAAATGAGGAAAGAGAAGAGTTTTTCAAATTCTACATTTCAATAATGTGAGTGGATCCAAATAATTGATGGAAGTGTTGATTTCAGTTGTCAAACTGATGTTCTCTCTGCTAGGAGGCAGTTTTTGAGGCAGCTGTGGTGTGCAGGATGCAGAGGCTGCATATCCCACCTGGCCCCCTGCTCCCTGCTCTAATACAGACCTGATGCTGTGGAGACACCAGGGAAAAAGGGAACCAATCCCAGTTTATGGTGCACTGTCCCAAACAGCTCATAAAGCAGTGCTATTTTCTTTAAATTGCAAGTTAATCCTCACAAAAGAGCATTGTATGACCACTCAGTTGTATGTATTCTTCCCTGCATTTGGTTGTCTGCTTCTCTAAAACCAGATTTTATTGCAGCAGTGACTACAGAATACTCAGAGCATCACAAGTTAGGTACCTGAAAGGACAATTCTGGGTTTTTTATATGTGATTAGGCTGTGACAATCCCCACAACAAACTGGAAGGGGGAAAATTCAGGTCATCCTGTGCTTTTCTAGCTGCAGCAGATAGAGAAAATGCAGGAGAAAGACAGACTGGCTGCCCCATCCCTAAGGTGCAGTCATGGCAGAGGAGAGGACTGTGAATCTGGCCTGAGACCATAATTTCATTTGAGAATGTGTTCATAATAATTACAATAAATTGTAATTTTTCACAGACCTGATCACAAATTTTCCAGCAATTCTCTAAAATGAAGCTGCTGTTGGAAATAAAGGTGCAAGTTGTTCAGTGTCAAGTCCTGTTCAGAGGATTTGGAAGCAGCAATTGTATCCAGATTGCCAGTGTTGTTTCTTGCAGGTACCAGTCACTTCACAGCAAATCTTATTTAAATGGAAATGGGCTAGCAAGGCTAAAGGCACAGCATCAGGATTTCTTGCACCTTTATCTTTCAAATTTCAGATTTTCTGGTGGAATGGAGAGGTTACTTTTTTTAATCACTTGGGGTTGATAGGAGGTGTTTGAAACCATGATGAGGGACCAGGCTCCCTGGTGTCCATGGCATGTCTGTGTGTGCAGCTGCTCTTACCTTGCAGAGCTCTTTGGGCTCAGCTCTTGGGATGAGGGCAGTGAAGCAAAGTGATGCTGCCTGAGGAGCATCTCAAGCAATCTGTGTGCACAGAGCCCCAGATTTCAGATTTTTCTGATGTTCATTGTCATTTGTCTTGCTGTTGAATTTTGCTTTGCCATTAGAAGAGTTCACCCTCACCTTTAGAGGCACTGGCTTGGTTCTTTTCATCCTGAGGTGGCTGAGTTCCCTGTGTAGCTGTGGCCACTGCTTTTGGAGATGGAGTTTGGATCTCAGCCCATTTCTGCTGACTAATTCAGTGTTTGTGATGTGAGGAGGCCACAATTAGTAGGTGAGAGTTGGATGTTGGCACGTAGAAGATGAGAGAAGACAGTGGAAGGATAGGATGCCACTCAGCAATGTCTGAAATGGAAGACAATGATCTGGTGTGCAAGATGGGGTCCCTTCCAGCAGGAAAGTGGGCCTTTGTCTTGTGGGACAATGTTAGGGCACAAAGCCATCCTACATGCTCGGAGTGGGGAGCTTAACAAATGAGCTCATTCCTACTGAAACTCTAGCACTCTGAGCATATTACTACTATGGATTAATGCAATTTATTTCTGTCACTGACTGATTCATAGGGTGTTCTCCTGCAATTTGCAAAAGCACCTCGTGAATCATTTAAGTAGGAATTATAAAATTAAATGCTTCTTTCCTCTTCTGACGCTAGTCCTTGGAGCCAGGCTATCTGGGGGAGGTGTGAGGGAAGGGTGTGTGACTGTGCACAAAGAGTCATGTCAGCAGTTTCTCCTCTGCTTCTTTCACATCACAGCTTGGAGGACATTAAGATGTTGAGGAACCCTCTTGCTCTGCTTCACATGCTTACGTTGGAGAGAGGGCTGGCTCTCACTCCACAGCTTTGCCCAGGTTTGGTGGATCAAGTGCTACATCCATTTTATGTGACCACCTCTATTTTGTGTTTAAGACCCACTTACGCTGCTCTCCTGGCAGATTTTGGGCTGCCTGCAGCCAAATTTCCCAGACAGGCACCAGCTTTGTACCGTGGGTTTGGGTGTCTGGCTTCAGCAGATAAGCCTGAGCATGGCCACCTCTTTTGGACACAGGCTGTGGCCACCTCAGCCTGCCCAGAGCACCCACCCAGGATGGACAGGTGTTATCTGCTCCTCCTGTGAGCCTCCCAACCTCCCTGTGATTTCCACCATACTGTGGTGCTAAGATCAGCTAACTGCTCCTCCAGGAGCTGTTCTCCTTCCTTCACCTCTGGAGTCAATATTTCAGGAATTACTGGCTTATTCTTCCTTCCTGCCTCCTCTTGTGGGTCAGTGGTTGATTCTGTCTATGCCCCAAAGTACTTCAGTCACTTGGTATTTTTCCCTTTGTTACCACCCTGACATTTTGAAGGGGGGTTCTGGGGCTGGCTTTGGTGATGTGAGTATCCCTCACTGCTGCTGGTGTCATCTCAACCCTAAAGGGCACTTCTACAGTCTGGGTATTTAAAGAGCAATGAGTTGGATATTTAATTGAATAAACTGAGACCTAAAAGGATGGCACCTTCTAGCAGCTGGACCAGTGAAGACTGCAAACTGTGGGAGAGCCAGAGCACTTCTGCAATATGATGTCAAAAATGTGTCTGAGATAATTTGATTCATTAGCCAGAAACACTGAATCTGTTTTACCTATAGCATACCTTTTCCAAAGGGGCTTAGCAAGTGAAAACATCAGGTGTTGTTTCATTAGAGTATTCCTCAATTTGCAGGGTTTTCTCTTTTTTTTTTTTTTTTTTATTTTAAATGACTATGCTGTAGCTTTAAACCCCTGGAATATTGTAAACATATTGCAAGCATATGCTTTCCATGCAGAAAACCACAAAACAATAAACCTAATGTTGAAAACCACATTAAAACAAGGGAAAATCACTTCACTAATGTTTTGTTTCATACTATTTTTTAAGACTTGGAATGGAGTTGAGTCCATTCTCTTGGCTGCTAATCAAAGAGTCAGCATGCTTCACATAGAAAAAATGTAAACTTTAGAGGGCCAAGGATTTTACTTTCAATGCCCCTTTCAGACAGTGGTTTTTATGGGTTAACAAATGTTAGCCAATACTTCTCTGACAGAGACAATCAGTACTTGGGTATCTGAGAGTAGCTGAGCTCCCTTTGGGGGACCTGGAATCACTTAGTTCTTGTTAGCCCAGTGATTAGAGTTGTTGAGTTTTCAGTGTGTCACCATTTTTGTAACCTGTTAAGGAAATAAACAATATTTACAAAGGGAAATAAATTAATGTGGATTCCTCAGATAATTGCATTCATGTCTTCCTAAATCAAGATGCTTTATTTGGATTTGCTGGAGGGCTACAATTCTTGTCAAAGGCTGATTGATTTGGACTTTTCTGAGCCTTCATCTGGATCTGATTCCCTCTTGTAAAGTCGACTAACAACAGAAACATCTGATAAAAGGGCTTTTCACTTGGAGCCCTTTACAACTGTAATTGCAAATTATCAGCCTGAATTAAGATAGGGGAAAATTATTAGTAAAAAGGTACTTGGCTCACTAAGTTCCATACATCGTAATTTTAGCTAAGAGTCTTCTGGCTGCTTTCACATCCCATCCCCTGATTATTCAGAAGCATGCCTGTTGGTCTCAGACTCAATTAGATGATCTCCTTTGTCCATGAGATCACCTCTGGTTTTAGCATTTATAAAACTTTTGAAGGTTTAGAAGACTTGGTGAGGCCAGGGTGCAATGCCAGCCACAGGGGCCATGCACTGCTCTGCCTTCCCTGGCTGGATCATCTGCACTGGGGAGAGCTCAGGTGATTGCACAGGAACTGGGAAAGGTCACAGGGGAGCTTTGCCCTCCTTAGTGCACAAGGAAATCACAAATGGGAGCAAACCAGTGCTCCTTTGGCATTTCTCAGTGCCTGAGGGAGAATCGCTTGGGAAGCCAGAAGTGAGGGAATGTGAAGTGGGGTTCACAGTGTGGAGTGCAGTCACTAATCACCAGGCCACTTCCCTCTTGCCCACTTCTTCCACTCCTCCTCTTGGGAGTAGAATAACAAAACCAAAGCAAGTCAGGGACACTCCTTGCCACTGAAACTGCTACTGAAGGGTGCTCTGGTGCCATGGATGAGTGCAGCGTGGGAGTGGAGGCTGGTTTAGCTCTTCAGTGTCTCCCTTTAAGAGTTTTCATGGGGATGAGGCACCTGTTTCTCCCTGCACTGCTGGATTTCTGTATCAAACATCCTTCCTTGAAGGTATAAAGTGATTTGCTCTGTGTGGGGTGTGATCCAGAGCCTGTGAGAACCTTGAACTGAGCAGTCAGTAGATGTCAGTAGAAACTGAGCCATTTCTCACCCTGTGGGGCTGGACTCTCCTCTCAATTCACCAGAGCTGGAAGTGTCTTGGTTGTCTTTCAGTTCTTGGTGATTCTTCTCCTGGTCAATGCTCTCTGTCCACACTCCCAAGCAAACCAAGTAAGCACAAATTCTTAATTTCCTTGGGTTTATTTCCCAGGCACCAAACTTCTGCCTGGTCCTGCAGCTGATCTCTGCCTGTGTTGTTGACTGACTTCCCTTGTAGAAATGTTAAGGTTGGAAAAGACCTCTGAGATCATGGAGTCCAAGCAAACAGACCCTCCAGAGGCTCTGCTGCTGCAGTACAAGTGTTCAATGTCCAGGGCTGTAGCTTTTGTTCTTGGCCATTGCCTCCCTTCCCTCAGAACTGCCATTTGCTCCTGTGATGTGTAATCCATATAAACATGCACTATTCCTCTGCATCCATTTAGTCTGGTGGAGTTCTGCCTTCATATTGACTCCTAAACCTGCGTGGATTTCAGTTTTAATTGCTCTAGCTGTTCCTTAAGTATTTCCCACTTTTTTTTGGTGATTAATTTCTAAGACATGCTATAAGAGTCCTCATTGATGTTCTCCAGGGCATTTTCAATCTACTGCTCAAAGGGAGAAAAATCTATACATTCCTTTCTTGAGTCCTTACAGTCTCCTCAAGAGCTCCTCAGATCTGCTGATAAGATCAGAATGCTCCTAAACATCTGATGGATGTAATTATGGCCAGCTTGATTCTGAATTGTGAAGATTAGGAACACAACATAGCTTGATAGTGTTGGCTGCTCAGCAAATCACACCAGGGAGTTCCTCCTCTCCTGACACATGTTCACCCCTGCCTTGCTGTGCCTTAGTGTCATCTCAACCAGTTTCTGAGTCATTGGAATTTTGGAGTGATTGGACTCCTGGCTTCTGCCTCAGGGTTTGGTTTTTTTCCTTTTTTTAAAGATGTGTAGCAACATCCCTAATCCATAGCCCAAATTTAGTATCCTGAATCTCTGCCCAAAAAATCGTCAGATGAAAAGTTTTTAAGCTGTTTCCTTTCCTCTCTGGGATCTGTTTTCCCATCTGTCTCTCCAGCAAGAGCCATTTGCTCTCCCTCCTCCTCCAGAGAGTCTCTGCAATGCTAAGGTGGGGCTGAGGAGGGAATGCTGTGTTTTTGCCACCTCTTTAGAGGATGGAGCCAAGCACCTGGCAGGCTGGTGCTTCTCATCTGCCATCTCAGGCTGCAAACATTGATTTTCCATTAAAAAATCCACAAGACATTTAGTTGCTTTGATTGAAAGTGCTGTCAAGGATTGAATGAAGTGTAACCAGTGCAGAAGAATGCTCTTGTCTCTGCAGGGAGCTGGGAGCAGGTGCTTGGGAGGGAGGACAGGCTGCTTTGTGCTGCTGAGCACAGTCCAGGGAAGCTGCTCAACCACAAACCACTGCAGTCTGGGAGGGTTTCCAGGTCAAGTATTGCTTTGTGCTTGTCCTGTACACTTCCACACACAGCAGCTATGAAAGTTGGGATCCCAGGGAACCTGGGACATGGCTCTGAATTCCTAAAGTGGTATTTTATGTGTTAAGTTCTTTGTGTGGAAGAGATGAGATTCTGTTATTTACTGTGACTGGCACCTCGTGTAGCAGGTGACAACCTGAGCTGTTGCCTCTTCCCTCCCACCCCCTCAGTCCATGTAAGCAGCCTCAGCACAGCTCCTGGGCTTTATCTGAACCCCTCCTTCTTTCTTCATGAGGCAAACCAGACCAAACTAAGGGGGTTGCTGGCCCCCAGTGCCTTTCTGAGTACAGATTCCAAAAACTTTTCAGGGAGGACTTCTTTGTGTGTGACACTTTGACAGTGTTGGCCTCCTCTATCTCATTTTAACTCTTTCTTTTCCCTATGAGACGTTATAGGTTCTCTCCTCTTCTTTAGCCCATTATAATGAGATTGTCATGGTCTCATAAAGAAGGAAATTTGTGTGACCTTAGGTAACCCAAAGTCCTGCAATTTGGGCCTTACCAAGTGTTACTTACATATTTTTGAGCAAAACAGTGCTGGCTTAGGTCTTGTATGACAAAAGAGAGCAATAGTGTGCTGGAGGAGCCACTGAGTGGCAGCTGCTTGATGGAAATGTCATAATTCCTGAGTGTCCTCATTGTGATTTGAGGCAGACCCAGATCTAGTACTCTCAATCACAAGGATATTCAAAGCTTAATGCAGGAGATGTAGTTCAGATATATGCTGTGCACCAGACATAGAGCAGGGTGGATTTTTTCCATGCCACAATTTTCCCCTCCTATCACATGGGATTGGATCAGTGGTCTTTTTTTTAGCACCTTTCTTTTCAAACTGTCCTTGCCCTGTGTCATCCCACAAGCCCACATGCCTGAAACAAATACAGCCCACATGGAAGCTGGTCAGGAGGGCTGCTCTGCCTGTTCCCCTTGCTTGTCCAAGGACAAGGAAATCCCCTGTGGAAGTCTGGCCCTTCTATGGCTCCCTTCTCTTATTCCAGTTTGACTCAGCAGGTTTCAGAGGAAGCTTAGATTTTCATCTGGCATGGAAGGAAAAGCAGTTACCTTCCCATCACAGCTCTTTGTAGAAAGGCTCTAAATTACCATCACAGCTGTGTGGAATGTCTGCAGAAGAACAAAATCCATCCTGCCCCGTGCCAGCTCCCTCATTCCCGCGCAGATGGATCGGAAGCCAGCTGGGAAGTGACAGCCTGCTGCACCCCTCCACAGCCTCTGGGAGCAGCTGGAAGTGCAACACACCATGGAACTGCCTTGCATGGAAGAACAGCCATCATTTATTCCCTCCTGGATCGTCTGCCTGGGTCGCTCTTGGATGTGCGGTTCCTCTTTCATCTGAGACTTGGCAGGCGGTGCTTTCCTGCTTCATTGAGCTCTTTTTCAGAGAGAGACAAAGATTTCACTCTTTTTTCTTTAAGGGGGTGTGGAGGAGAAGTCATTTGCAATCCATAATTTGGTCCCAAATTGAGAGCAGCAGAACTTTCCAGGAAAGGATGAGTCCCCCTTTGGCATGAAATTCAGTGGTTTTCATTGTTCCTGGTTCATTGCCTGACTTTTCAGAGATTGCTGAGCATATGCAGCTCTGCCCAAATTCACTGGGATACAGAGGTTGAGGACTCCTGGAAGTCACACCTTCCTCGTTTAACTTAAGCTCATCTTACTGGATCACTGGAGGAATTAAACTTTAATAAGTGGCAGATTTATGTCATCCTTTAAATGACTTGCACCTCACACTGCATTTTCTTTTGATTAATATCAGGCAATGATTTAATCAACACTTTTAGTTACAAGCACATTTCATTCCTGGCTGGAAGTTATAAATCAGCAAACTCTTCGAAAGGATGTAAATAGAAACCTACAGAATTAATTTGTCAGCCAAGAGGTTCTAGTTTGTCACAACTGTTACTTAACCATGAGAACGTGTTTTTACAATTAGAAAGAAATGTTGACTTCAAATGGTATATTACATTAAATAGAAAAATATGCTGTCAGATTGGAACTCGAGCTGGGGTTATGGTGGAAGCAACTGAATAAACCAATGAGGAGAAACTGAAATATCTGTAAACCCATCCAGTGAGTTACCCAAAAGGTATTGTGTGTGTAACTGAATATAATTCAAATACAAGGTAAACCAAATAAAAACAAAACAAAACCATAATCAAGGTGGCAAGGAATAACATTAAAATAAATTGCCAAATATATTGAGAATTTAGGGAAAAACACCCCAGCTGGTGAAAAGTACTTTCTACAGGAAAAGCTTAGAACTTCTGACATGGTGGGTCTGGAAGTGCTTCCCATAATTCCAGTTGCTGTGTTTGTTTTAATTATATGCTGTGTATGTTTTGACCAAATGCATGGAACAACACAAATTATATGCTTCAAAGGAAATTGATTAAATTTAATTAGACTTTGACAGAAAGAAAGAAAGAGTTTGAGTTAGATAGAAACAGCAGACAATAATAAATAACTGGGAGAAAAATGGCTAAACCCATATAGTAGTGTAGCTCTCTTTAAAGAAATGAGAGCTTTAGCAGCTCCAGCCTGAGGTGGGAGAGTCCAGAATCCAGGGAAGTCTCCCCAAGGCTCTGGAGATGGGAATGGAGAGGTGCTGATGCACAGAGACTGAACCACAGGGATCAAAAGAAAACTGCAAGAAGTAAAGGAAGTCATTGCCTTGTCAATGACCTGATTGATAACTGGAAATCCTGGAAAACCAGCTGATGAACCATGCAGATAAAGAAATTACATATTAAGGAACTGGTTCACTGGATGTATGAATCCCAGTGCAAAGCAAGGAGATGGAACATTTGCAGGATGCCAGCTCAAACTGCAGATTATAATTTATGTTCCCAGCATGGTAAAAATGTGAACATTTCTGTGGAATGAGATAAAACCCTCGGGGAAGGTTGGTACCCCCCCGCAGTGGTGGTCCTCCTCAGCAGAAGGGAAAATTACTGTATAATTGAGGCTTAAACCTCTGAATGGTTTTGAATCACTAACCTAAAGGTGCTTTCAATAACTCTGTGTATCTGCCTGCTCTGCAGACATCTCAGGGTGCTTGGGCTGGTGTGCTGGTTTGCAGCAGTGGCTGCAAGTGCTTGTGCATTCCTGGGATGCGCTGGGAGTGCTGCTGGGACAGCGGCGTAGGCGGCGGGCACTTGTGGCCATGTGCTCTCCAATCTTTCAACATCAGCATGCATGTTTCAGACGTTTTTTTTGGACCTAAGTGAGCAAAATTAAATGTAGCATTCAATTTGAGATGAGCTGCTGATTTATATAAAACACACACAAGATTGCCTGAAGTGGTTGTGGAGCCTCCAGTGTTGGAAATCTTTAAGAACCACTTAGGCAAACATGTCAGGAATGATAAGAGCTGAGCTGATCCTGCTTTGGGATGAGAGGCTGGGCAGATGGCCTCCCGAGGTCCTGGCCCCACGGCTGGAGGTCAGAGAGGCATTTCAGAACGAAATAAAACACAAGAATCAGACCTCTGCAGATCAGCTCTGGCCAAGAAACACGCCCATTGTTAGCAAGTACAAAAGGAGAATTTGAGCCACTTGCACTTCATGAGCCTTAAAAAAAAAACCCCTCCTGAAATAGCATCCAGTTGTTTAAGTGACTCAGATTTTTTTGCTTTGACAGCGTGCTTGGTAAGCTACATTGTTTTGAATGATTTGCTGCTCAGTTCTGTGACATTTATTGCTTTTTGGATGAAAAGGATAAAACTCCCCTAGGTCTGTTTAGAATTTGTTCATCTGTAATTTCCACGTATGTTTCCTTATTTAGCGGTTGGAGTTGGAAGTGTGTGTTGGCATTCCCTCCCTTCAAATTTATTGAGTTACACTCAGAAGAGCCTCTATTCCTCTCTGTTGGGCAATGTGTACAGAACAGCTTATTCAGCAGTTGCTAAATAGGTGATAGGTATGTGTGGTTTCTTTCCCTTTACTCCTCTGCCTTGTTCCCAGCCTTGCCTACAGTCACATTTTGGGTTGGGAATGGGGAGCTTGCTCTGAGAGCTGCCCCAGCAGGACATGCCTGGTGCCCAGGTGCAGCCCACTCATGGTGTCCCAGCCAGATGTGTCCCAAATGTGTCCCAAACATGTCCCAAACATGTCCCAGACACCAGGGCAGTGGCTGGTGGGGCCATGGGACTGGCAGTGGGGTGTGCTGGGAGGGAGCTGCTGGCCAGCCCCAGCTCCAGCTGCAGGGAACGGGGCCAGCAGGGACTGGGGAAGAAGTTGATGTCATTGGGTTGACCTGGGACCCACCCACACACGTGCCCAGCCCCACGGTGGACATGAGGGAGATGACTGTCATCTCCCACCTCCTCCCTTCTGCTGTCACAGGGGCTGTGGCTGCTGACTTGCTGCTGCCAGCCCTGGGAAAGGGTTGGGATGAGGCTGTGGCTTCAGGAGGGTCACTGTCTTCTCGTGGAGTGATCCCAGACCTGCTGTTCTTTCTCCTTGGTGTTTTTTGTCTAGACAATCCCTCTACTCTCTGACACATGTCTCATATGTGTCCCATGGCACCTGGATTGCAGGTAGGACAAGCAGCACATCTCCTCTTGATGCTGGGGGTGTTGGAAGTGACCTCCTTCACTGCAGGCCTTTGCTGCAGTATTTTCAGTCCATCCTGAGTCACAGCTCTGGCTGTGGATGTCCTGCATCGCTGTCGTGCTGCAGAAGGAAGGCTACATATGGCTTCTCAGACATGGAGGTTGAATATTCTTTTTAATAAAAAAATTTTCTTTTTCTTCATACTTAAAGATCCTTGAAGAGTTCAAAAGTCAGATGAACACTAGCACAGAAGGGAAGTTGGTTAGATCTTAGTTCAGCTACCAGTGTTCACAAAGAGCCTGTCCTATTGATAAGGAGCAAGAGCAGCGGGAGCTGTACAAATCCCTCTAACAAGACTTGCTCTTGCAGAGAGAGAAAATTAGGCAAATATTTCACCAGTAAGGTAAAGTCACTTCAGATTAAGAGTGTGGGTGGATGTGCCCACCTTCCAGCTGGCTCCTGACTGAGGAAACGTCAGGCGACAGAAGCAATGAGCTCCAGATAGAGCCCGTGGGCTCCAAAAACCTCTACCAGAATCGTGAGCAGAGGTAGAAAAGTGCCAACATTCAAGTAATTATTTCCAAAATGCTGCCAGAAATGATTTAATAATGTTCCACTCCTAGCAGTTCTTCCCTCTTGCCTTTCATTTCTGGAGGAAGTCCTAGTGGCATTTTCTGGACCAGTTGTATCCTGACTGAGATCAGGCTTGAATTTCATCTCTTCCCCTGTGTTGTTCCAGTCCTGTTCCAGTTGTGAATCCTCATTCCCAGCCCTCTGCAGACTCATGAAAATTTCCGTTCTGGCCACAGTGGTGTGAGCAACCTGGGGGTTGGTTACTCATTGAAGCTCTTTTAATTTCCTCTGACCCCTGTCTGGCGGAGCTGAAGGCTGCAGCACAGACTGTGGCCCTTTTTCCATGCAACTTGCAGTGTTTTTTCTCTTAGGTGAGGCCACTGAATGGGTCAGCCAGGAGAATCCAGTATTGTTGGAGGTTATGTGAGATTTTAAGCTGCCTTTTATGCCTGTGGGCTTGTAGTGTTTGTTTGTAGGTCATTTCTGACTCTGCAGATGTTACTTGAACAAATCCACTGTATGGTTCAACTTCTTGGGTTAAGCTGGTAGATGGTGACGCAGAAGAGCCAGTGGATGGTCTCAGGCTGTGCCTTGTGCCTCCTAAAAGATTCTCTGCAACATTTGCTGGTCTGTGATGATGAAGATGGGAGAGATCCCTCATCTCACATGGTTGTGGAAAATCTCTGCTCTGTTCAGACACAGAGCTCCCAATTGTGTGTCTGACTTTATTTAGCCACGGCAAGGTTGGAACCAGCTGTTGAGTGAGTGGCAGACACAATAATTTAACAGAAAAATAAGTGAAAAAGCACAGTTGATGTAGGGGAGTTCACCTTCATTGTCATGGTTTGAAAACACTAATTCAGTTATCCTTGAGATCCTGCACAGATCATAGTAGGCTACCTGCAAGCTTTGAAAGAGAAGTTGGTTCCAGTGTGTGTGTTTGGGGACAGTCCCATTGTTTACACACAGATTTAGGTTCCTCCCTTTCCTTTTAGTGTAGCTGATAAAATGAGAGAAACAGTGGTTTTAGTTCACAGGAATTCACACCCTAAAAACCTACTGCAAACAAGAAAGAAATGCTTTGAATTCCCAATGTGAAGTGCACAGGGCATTGTAGGAGATCCAGGAATGATCCTTGTCTGTGGGTTAACAGCAGGAATCTGTGTTTTCAGGGGAATGTTGCCCTTGTGTAAGGATTGAGGAGCTCAGATCTGATCTGTGTTTTCAGGGCAGTGTTGTCCTTGTGGAAGAACCCAGCAGCTCAGATCCGATCTGTGTTTTCAGGGCAGTGTTGCCCTTGTGGCAGGATCCAGGAGCTCAGATCTGATCTGTGTTTTTAGGGAATGTTGCCATTGTGGAAGGACCCAGGAGCTCAGATCCGATCTGTGTTTTCAGGGCAGTGTTGCCCTTGTGGCAGGATCCAGGAGCTCAGATCTGAGCAGCCTCTTGTGCTGAACCCTAGAAAAGATGGATGTTGGTGCTGAGTGAGCACGGCCATTGCCACTGCTGGTGGCAGTGACTGCCACCTTTGGGTCCCCTCAGCCTGGACAGTGAGCTCCAGCCCCAGCCCTCAAGCCCTTGTGTGCCCTGCTGGAAGCTGTGGGGTGGCTGCCCTGGCCTTTCAGCCTCTGCAGGGGCACTCCTGGCCCCTCTCCCCGGACTCCTGAGAGCCCAGCCTTGTCTAGCAAGGCTCCCCTTCTAATCAGAGCTGGAGGAAAGGAGTCCTCAGGGGTCTGTTCCGAACAGGAGCTGATAAAGATCCAGAAGGTGATTTCACTCCTCTGTCCATTGATCACAGGCAACCCAGGGAGACCAGACCAAACACAGACATGTCGGCTGTGTCCCAGGGTTATGTGATACAAATGCTCTTGCTTAAGAGGTGGGGTGTTTTAAACTCCCCTTGATTATGTGGTCAGTGTGTTTAATTCCTTTCTCTGCTACATTATGAAGTGGGATAAAATCTCAGTCTCTTGCTTTCAAGAGTATTTCCTGCATCTCCCTTCCTCCCAAATGCCCATTTCTTCTTGCCTAATGGCTGGGATCTGTTGGAATAGGACTGGGGCAGTGTGTGAAACCACTAATGCACAGCAGCCTTTAGGAGGATCAGGGATCCGTGGTCCAGAATGCAAATACATGCTTTAAAAGTGTTCCACCGAGCAGGAAGGGAGAGAGGATTAAAGTTTCACTTCCTTTTCATTTTTATGGGCTGAAGTTATTTGTCAGTTGGAAACATGATAAATTAGACAAACATTATCCTTTCCCTCCTCCAGGTTGCATGTTCTGCTTTGCATTTCACAGTGCAATGAATAACTAAGCTTCATTATCACCAGGCTGTCAGCACTGAAAAGCTATTGCAGAGCTCTTTGCCTTTAATTGAATCGAGTGTGTTGTGCACTTCGTTCATGGCTTGGTGCATTTGTCATTCAGAGCGTGAATGGCAACAAAAGATGGTTTTGGTTGGAGCATTGCTGCTGCCTGGTGTTCACAGGTCACTTTTCAAAGCTCCACCAGCCTCAGGTATTTGCATTGTGCAGTCAGGATAACAGTATCATGAAATAAGTACAGCAGGGACCATTTTATCATTTCAATTATGTGATTGAAAGGTGTGGGGAGCTGCAAAGCCACTGAGGTTAAGAATGCCATGATGTATAAATAGCCTTGGATAAGTGTAAGCATCAAATTGGATGCAGATGGGTTTGTGGACTTTGCAAGTGGTTTGCTCAAGAATGTCTGCACCACACACCCAACCATGCATCCATCATGGTAAAAGTGCAGGCTTTGTCAGCAGGTCTGAATTATGCTAAAAATACCTAATATGTGCCTAATATTTTGTGAGAAGTGCTTTATTGCAAACGATGGCATTGTTCTTCCTGCCCTGCATTTACAGAAAAGGTGGCACGGAAAGCCCTGGTGGTAGAGCAGGTGAGATGGGAGCTGAGGAGAAAACCTGCTTTTGGGGCAGCCCTGTGCCTGGGCAGGAAGGAAGGTGTTCAGGAGAAATGTGGTGTAGAGTTTCCTTTTGGAGCTTCTTCCTACAGCAGCCAGCACTGGAAGTGAGCTTTGAACAGAGGCAGTGAAAGGACCCAAGGACTTTTCTCTTCTGGGGAACTGGTGAAGGGTCCTTTCCCTCTGCCTCCCTCTCTGGAGTGGCATTCCAGCACTGGGTTCTCTGGGATTTGGGACTTCCAGTGAGGGATTTTGGTCTGAAGGCATGGCAGAGCTTGGGCCACTGCCTGGCACATGCAGCATTCCCAGCCCAAAACCAGGGAAATGTTCTGTCAGCCACACCAGGGGGAAACAGGCTGGGGTGGAGACAACTTCTCCTCATGAGTCTGGGTCACTGACTGGTGCCTTGCAGAGGTTTCATTTCTCACCTCAAGATTAAATCTGAGATTTAATCTTGATTTTTTGCAGTGACTTAGTCTTCCCAATGCTTTTGGCAAAATGGTCAGCTTTGATGTTGGTCTTAGCCAGACGCTCTTATGACATGAAATGCTGCCCATCCCAAACTTCCCCCACAGTTCCATTTAGCAAAGGAATTTTTGAGAAGGATCTTAGAGTTGGCACTTTTGAGTGCTGAGTGTAACCCTGAATTTATAAACTTTTAAGTCTCCACCAGTCACAAGTCCTTTTAGTGTGTGACCTCCTGTTCCCAGCCTGGAGAAACAAAATGGGGCAGGATGGAGGATTCTGAAATTTCAGAATTTGAAAGCTCTATAAAAGGGCCATGGCCATCTCCATGTGGGAGAGAGTCAGAGCTGTGGAGGGGTAGGTTTGGGTTAGACTTTACTGAGAGATGACACTTTGAGACTAAAGCCTGCAAACATGTTTTTTCTTTCTGCAGTCTTGTTTTCCAAGATGTTGTGGCAACACAGCAAGAGGAAGGTCTTTTCTCAAGGCTTCAACCATCTGACCAGCATTAAAATTGCTCTTTTTGGGGTTTTAATTTGGCTTGTGAAGAAGGGGTGTGCTCTAGCAGCTGGTGTGGAATATAGAAGCAGCTGAATTTTAGAGTTGCAACTCTGAAGTAATAGTTTTTATGCTTCTCTAAAATGTGCTATTTTTAAGTGTCAGTGCAGAGAAATGATCTGTACAAAAGGAACTTGGTGATCAGTACAGGCTGCATAGCCAGGACATGTTATGTGAAAGAAGAGAGAGGTAAAACATAAAATTGAAAAAGGGAATTATAGGAAACCAGTACAGGAGCACTTGGTGAGCAGTTCTTTAATAATTTAGGGAAAGTTATACCTGGTCTAACTTAGCATTAAAATAGAAATCGTGGGGTAAGACTTGAACTGTAACATTCCCCTGTGGTTAGTAGCAAAATTTATTCCAACAAGCTCATGGGGTTTTTTAGAGATATCTTTGGTCTCCTAAAGTCAAACTCGTGGCTAGTTCAAAGTTTTATGGCTGTCTAAGGTACCAATTTTCATTTTCTGTATGTTTCCATACTGTGCAGTTTTTATGGCTACACTAGAATTACTGATGTTTGTGCATACTTACTAAGTTATTTAAATATCCTGGTGACTCTTAGCCCAAAACACACACTCAGGCTCTCCAGGGAAGTGCCTGCTACTCCACACAGTTGACTCATGTGGTATACATTGCTGAACAGATTTGAAGTACAAGCTGAGAACAGAGGCCCTATGCTGAGTGACTAAGATAAATTACAAAAATTGTGTTATTTTCAGCCTACATGCAGGAAACTCTGAAGTCAATGAACCTTAGGAAAGATCAACAAATGCAAGATGCTCTTTGTAATTTTTTTTTATTGTTCTCAGTGTTTTATTTATTTCTTATAGTTTTGGATTTTTTTTTGCTTTGTGTCCTCACTTTGTCCTCACCCCAGCCACTGCTGAGCTATCTTGGTGAGAGGCAGTGGGAGAAGGTAAAATCTTGGGACACTTCTTTTCCTTCATCTTTGTCTCACTGTTGGGATGCAGGAGAGTTCCCTCTAAACTCAGGGAAGAGCCATCTGTGATGGAGGAGGAAGAGTGAAACTGTTCAGGCATGGACACCACAGGAGGAGGCCCAGGGGAGAAGTTTTCCACATGGAAATGGGCTGCAGGTGTGGGATGTGGGTGCCCCACAGAGCCAGCTCTCAGCTGGAGAACTGGGATGGGCTGTGGATGCAGGGATGGGACTGTGGATGGAGGGATGGGCTGTGGATGGAAGGATGGGCTGTGGATGCAGGGATGGGCTGTGGATGCAGGGATGGGCTTTGGATCCTCCTGCAAAGAGAGGCTTCCTGAGATGGTCATTGAGATTCAGGTCTGGAGTGTTAATGGGTATTTGGGTGTTTCTGTCCTATAGATCATAACTGTGAATGTGGCAGGGGAATCCTTGTTCAGTGGATAGTCATGTTAAAACCCCCCTAAAATCCTAATTAGTCTGTCTTGCAATGCTGATTCAAAACCAGGAAAAATTTGCATGCTGGCTTTCATGGAAAAAAAAAAAAAAAGAAAAAAAGAAAAGTGTCTCCTGTACAGTTTTCTGAATCTGGAATTAAAAAAAAAAAATACAGCTATTAATATCTGAAAGAAATGAGCTGATGTCTAACTAATGATGTTTCAATGCTGCTGGGAACATGGTTTATATTTTTAATTTTATATGATGTCAGCAACCACTTCTGGGGGCTGGCACGTACAGTGGGCGAGTCCAGAACATTTCAGAGACAAGCCAGCATTTTCAAAGCAGCTGTAAGAGTTTTGACTCCTGGGCACTAAGGAAAAAAATGTTCTTTATGAGCTAAGCCCATCCACAGAGCTTGTTTCCCAGGCTGCCTCGTTTATTCAATAATTTGAGACAGTGTTGGATTAAATTTCATCTTCCAAGCCCCGTCTGCTGAAGCTGCTCACCAGCTCTGTCATTTATCAAGGACACTACATGTGAGCCTTGATTTGATTGCTGCTTCTCTGGAAACCACTAACAGAGGGTGAGAGTATAAAGAAACAGGGAGGGGGAAAAAAAAAAGGAAGGAAAAAAAAAATCTGTGTTTCTTGGAGGCAAAGAGTCCCTGGCTAATCTGCTGAGCCCTGCAGTCCCCAGAAGCCAACTCCTCAACTAGAGTCCTGTCAAAAATGAGTCCTTCCCTAATGTAGTACTGAAGGAAGAATAAATTTACAGCTTGCTCAGGGAGGACAAGAAGCCTCTCTGAGATGTCTGTGCTGGACCCACCCTATCTGGTTTTGATTTTTTTGTTTTGAATGCATCTCCAAACAATCACTGAAGATAAACAACACGAGCATGGAAACTTAGCCAAGTGGCTGAAATTACTGAACCTTTGAAGACTAAACACATGCAGGATCAATCTTCCCTGTAGCCTTTCCTACTGAAACTGGATCATTTCTTGCTGCTACAGGAAAAATTGTCTGGAAATCCCACAAGGCCTCCCAGAAAGACTGGTAATCCCTTACCTGCAGCAAACTGTAATGTGTTTTCCCTCAAACAAACTTTCAAGCCTTCCTTGCTGGGCTCCTTTTCTTTTTCTTACCAGTTTAGGAAAGAGTATGGATTAGCCTAATAACTCATGGGGTCATCCAGAAGTTGTTAAAGCTACTGATGTCTTTGAAAGCCTTGTTCTCTGTAGCAGCCAGAGCTTGTGCTTGGCTTGAAGTTGGTTCCACTGTTACAACCCCTAACTTTAGTAACTGAACAAGGAACCTTCCTGTAGCGACCTTCATCTGCATTTGCCCAGATCATTTTCAAATTCATAAGCAGGCTGTTTTCAGCCAGGTCACAGAGCTGTTTGCCAGGGTGTGTGTGCTGATTTGGGCAGTGCTGCTGCTGTACAGGGCAGTTTCAGTGCTGGCATGGGGAGAGCTGAGCGTTTGTTTCCAGCAGAGGAGCTGCTGCCATGCTCTGCAATGCCTCCTGAGGTACTGTGCAGTGAAGCTCATTAATCAATGTGTCACTAATGACTGGAACCCAGCTGAGCTGGATGCTGCTGCTGCCTGCTGAGAGCAGGGCTGGAGCAGGGAAAGCAGACCTGGGAGGTGGGAGCAGAGAGTGTGAGCAACCTGTGGCAGATCCTTCTGCTTCGCTTCCCCTTGTGGCCTCTTCTAACTGGAGGGTGTCACCAGTGTCCAAAATAATTGTGATTGCAGCTGCAGTCAGCAGAGTCCTTGGCTGTGTCTCTTTGGGAATGCTGAGATGCCACTGTTTCCCTCCCTGAGGCAATCTGGGAAGCAGCAAGACTCCACAACAGTGCTGTGGTGCACCCCAAAAATGACCAGAGGTTTGTTAGTGGTGTCTTCCTTTAAGTGCCACATGCGTTCAAACTCATATTAAAAGCCATATTTAGGTGAACCACATGTCTTGGTTCATCCCCAGTCTGGAGTTGGTGATGCACCCATGCTGTATTAGGAGCAAATGTGTATTTATTTGTGGGCAGTTTTGGCCACCCACAAACTGTTTTGCCATCCACAAACTGCAGCTCAGCTGTTTTATTCATCTGAGCTGCAGTTTCCTTACACAGCACTATTTAGCATTACAGTGCCTCAGCCTGACTGTGCAGCAGCTAAAAGATTCCAGCAGCAGTGTCTGACCTACACTGCTCAGCCAGGGCTTGGTCTGACCCTTCTCCCTGCAGCTGTCCTCCCTGTCCTTGTTCACTGAGTGCAGTCTCTGCCTCTGCAGGCACTGTTCTTCCTTCAGGAACTCATGTCTGCAGTGTTTCCACATTTCCTTCCTGAGCAGGTTCATCCCTCAAGGAAGGAGCAAGTTTTTTTGGTTTGGTTTTTTTTGCTGGATGCTAAACCCTGGGTGACTCCCCCTCAACTGAATCCCTGCAGGATGTGTGTATAAATTCTGGGAGTGGGTCACTTTGTGCATAGGCAGAGAGAGATCTGTTCCAGCATCATCTGCTGTCTAGAAAGCACTGTCTAAACACATCAAAGGGAGCACTGTGATGTTAAGGCTTGGCCACAGTCCCAAACCCTTATGGTCTTCAAGCCCATCCTCCTGGAGCAGCTGCTTGTGGAGCTTCCACCAGGTGCCTACAATGAGGATTTGACTTGGTGCCACTTGGCACTCAGCCCTCAGCATTATGGGCTAGAAAAAGCAGCAGAGGCTTAGTCCTGCTAGAGAAGACACTTTCCAGGTATTCTTGCCTTAATCCCTGTGTCTGTCTTCTTTATCCCAAAGAGCAGGAAAATCATGATAGAATTAAAATGGGATTTGCTTGCTGCAAAATCCTGAGCAGCTGTCTCCTCAAAAGCTGCATATTTTAGCAACTCTTCTGTGATGGTCCAAGAGGTTGGTGGTTAGATGCAATTGCTGCTTTTTGATGGGATAAGGACCCATCATATCCCTCTCTCTTTGTGCTGTCAACTTCCAGGCTCTGATTTCCATAAGAGAGAATCCTAGGTGGGTTAAACAAGAACCATGTCAAAGATTTCTGTTCTTCAAAAGTCTGAGATAAAGAGCAGAAATTCCTTATCATCTACCCTTATCTTTGAAGCTAGGGAAAGCAGATGGAGAATGAAGGCACAGGGATCACATTGGTCGTGTTGGATCAGATCAAATATCCATCTATCCGCTGGTCTTGTCTCTGACAGTGGCCAGGAGCTGATTGCTGTGGGAAAGTGTGAGTAAAAAGGCAAGTGTGTACTAATGCTTCTGACTACCCTGCAGGCCTGAATCCAGCAAGCTATGGCTCAGGCATGTCCTTAGCTGTGAGCTGATTTTATTCCTCTTTTTAGCCCTCAGTGGATTTTTCTGTAGCTTCCTCCAATCTTTTTGTGAACCTGTGAAAAATTTGGTCAAGGGCAGTGTCCTTGGGATGATGTTACAGTGCAAGGTTCCTGGCAAACAGCTACCCAGCTTCACTGCCTGCAGTGTGGAAGAGCAGTTTCCTGCCACAAACTCTGTGGTCTTGGGCAAGGCATTTTGTTTCCCTCTATGTAAAATGGGGATTATGCATTCCTGTTTCACAGGGAATTGGGAGGATAATATTTAGAGGTTGTTCAGATACTGGGGCTGAGAGATTTATAGAAACATACATACTAAATTAAGCAATTTGGTCTCCATCTGATTCCTTTCTGACTTCCAACAGCCCAAGCCACAAAACCAGGCTGTCTTTCTTTTAATTATTTTTAATTTGGTTTCTCTCTCTCTTAAAGAAAAAAGAAAAGGTGTATCTCTGCTGTCTTTATTATGCCCAATATTTGTGCTGGACATGCTCTTAATGTGGGCTTTCCAGTGTTAAACTCCAAGATACAGGATGCTATTGTATCTTGAATGGGATATCATTAAAAATCACTGTAGAGTTAAGAGTTCCCAGGTTCAGCAGGAATCCACAGTCCTTGTCACATTGGAACATGAGTTCCAAACTCCATAGCAGAGTTTAAGATGAGTCTGGTGTTTTCCTGATTGAAGAGTCTGAATGTCTCCTTGCCGGGGCTGGCTTGGGCTGAAATGCTTATCTCCAGAAAGGAGGGAAGAAAAAGGAGAGGAATAAATTCTCCTTGGTGCCAGGTCTGTCCTGATAGGTGGAATGTTCTTCAGGATGGGTGGCACCTGTGAAATGGTTGAACTGAGTGTATTTCGTGATATGAAACATGAGACTGTTGCCTTGTCTCCTGTGTTCATGCAGAGCAGAAACTCTGAAAAGGCTGATTTATCCATGTCTTCTGTTCTCTAAAAACAAGAAATCATTCCTGCACCTTTTCATTTGTAACTTCATGGAACTCCACATGTGTGGCAGAAATTAGATCATCTAATTGATTTATAGTCAATCAGTGACTGTAAAGCCCTTGCATTCCTCATGAGCAATTTATAGAGGTCTGAAAGCTCACCCCCTGAGCTGCAGTGCGGGCTTTAGCCTGGCTGCAATATGGGTTTAAAACTGCTAAAAATCCCTGGACTTGTGATCCTCTGGTGTTTGAGATTAGGTGTTGGCTGTGTGGTGGGAAAGGGGGTGATGAGAGAACAGAAGTGAATGCCTGCAGCCTGAGAGCTCTGACGCTGCAGAGATGGAGCAGCTCTGGCCAGGGGTGGGAGCTGCAGCCATGGAGGCATCACTGCAAGGGACAGGAAGGCTTCATTGCAGCTCTGTTCATTTAGTCCAAACTACTGCAGCTCTGTGTCCATTTAGCCCCAAACTACTGCAGCTCTGTTCATTTAACCCCAAACTACTGCAGCTCTCTGTTCATTTAGCCCATAACTGCTGCAGCTCCATGTTCATTCAGCCCATAACTACTGCAGTTCTGTGTTCATTTAGCTCAAACTACTACAGCTCTGTGTTCATTTAGCCCAAACTACTGCAGCTCTGTGTTCATTTAGCCCAAAATACTGCAGCTCTATGTTCATTCAGCCCATAACTGCTGCAGCTCTGTGTTCATTTAGCTCAAACTACTACACTGGCAGGAGCACCCTGGCTCTTGCTCCTGTTTGAGATGAGAATTTGGGAATATGGAAGTAAAGGTGAGATGGATTGTTTTTCTTTATTGCTGTTAGTGCATCTCGTTATGTTATTGGAAGCTATTGCTTCAGTTTTGATCACTTAAACAATTAACAATTCATGTACAACCAGGAGTAGTCTCTGTTTCTTCCCAGATCTGCCGTTGGAAAATATTGGAAGAAGCAATTAAACCCCCAACCCTCAAATGACCTCAAAATCATCTCTTTCTGGAAAAAGAAACAGGGAAAAGGAATATATATGCACTGGTGTAACAGCAAGCATCAGTTTTGGCTCCAGCCACACAGATGGGTTTGGTTGCTTGGTGTTCATCCCCCGTTGCCAGTTATATCTTGTGAATTTCCAGTTATCATGATCCACACACAAATCCCCACAACCCTTAGTTATTAATTCTCCCTTCCCACTGACCTGGCTCTCCATAAATCTTAGGCCTGGAATCTTTCTTCCTTTCTTCTCCTCCTGCTCCCACCTCTTTCTCTCTTTTTTCTCTTTTAAATTAAACACATTCCAGAGAGAGGCTGGGAGCTGTTAGGAAGATCTGCATTGATGGGGTTTCCTTTGGGATGTGCAGGCTGGTGAGATTCCTGCCAGTGCTTCTCCAGCTTGCAGCAAGGAGTAAGGGGAGACATCAAGTTGTGGCATCCAGCACTCCCTGTTCTGCTCCAGAACCACTTTTGTATTCTGAGTTCACCCGGAGAAAGGCACTAAAAATAAGAATAAACCCATACCAAAATCAAGATATGTGCAAACTACTATTGTGACTCTTTTCTCAAGGGGCCTGGCATTTTACCACAGAAGAAAATTAGATTAGTTTGACATAATTTGTTCTGGGCAGAAGTATGTTGACTGTAAAGTGACTTGATTGTTATCTTCCAGGTGCTTATAAATAGTCTGTTTATTTACTGCTTCATTTTTTTGGGTATTTATGTAAAAATGGCTGTCTTCTGTTCTCCATTTTAACAGTAAGCATCATCCTGCCCTTCTGCTCACAGGATCACAGGATAGCCTCCAGAAATTCTTGAACATGTTCACCAGTCACTCACCAGAACACTCTCTAAGTGCTCTCAAGATACTGTGGCTCACATAATCAGAAACTTCAGAATTGCCTTGATAAGTCAATAATTTAATAATTAGCAAGATTTTTTCCTTTGGATGCTGGAGATGTTTGTGAGAGAGACATTGTAAAACTTTTGATTTATAAACTTTGTGCACTACTTTGGTCATGCCCAGAAACTCAGCTTCCTAACTGGGTGAGTCTGAATGTGGATTCCCCTCATACCCAGAGAAGAAAGTATAAAAGAAGCTGGGAAACTGGAAAAAGAATCTTAAGGATGATTGAAGTCAACCCAAGTATGGCAAGAGAAAGCCCAGGGGTTTTATGTAGTGCAGGCCCAACAGAGAAATAAGGCAGGGAAGCAGCGGATATCCCACCTATTAATTTTGCACTTTGTGTTTGGGTTTACCAGATTCTTTCTTTTAGCTGTAGTGCTTTAACACAATAAGTGGTGTAAAATGTTTTAACTTTCTCAAAGAAGCCCAAATACTTTTAGCAGATGACTTGATCTCTCGTGCCAGTGAGCGTGTGCTTCAGTCTCTGAGCAATTTCCCTTTGACAGAGTGCCCAGTCCTGCAGCAGAACAGCTGAAGGCACAAAGTAATTTAACCAAAATTTTAAGACATCTTGAGGGATCTACGGTTTGCCCATCAAGAAGAACCACTTTTCCCCTTTCCTTCACTTCTGCCTCTTAAAAATCCATAAGGAAGAAGAAAAAAATTCCCCAGTCCTTAATTTATATTTAGAAACGGACTGTTTTCCTTGAATCCCTTTCTGGCTCAGCCAAACTCAGAGCCTAGGCTGACAGCTGTGAGTTTGTACCATCAATTTCCATGTACATGTTCCTCAGATAATTACCTGAGGGAGCAGGTTTCAAACCACAGCGTGTGGCCCACGGCCAAGGCGATAGAGATCTGGCATTGCGTGGGAAGAAGGGTCAGTGCAAATCAAATATGAGCCCCATTCCCACATGAAAAGGAAATAAAACCTCCACGTGCAGGCATGTGGAGAAGCTTCTCCTAAGTCCCTCAGCTTAAATATAACCAAGCAGGAAAAATAATGCTGGCAAGGAAATACAGCTGTGTTTATTGGCCATTCGGTGCCCAGCAGGTCTCAAACCCTTCAGTGCTGGTTTTTCATTAGTGCTGCACTGGAAACCCTGGCTGCCTGCTTGTTTTAGGAGCTGAAAATCTTCTGTAGGCTGGAGGCAGGAATAAAAGTTTGCAGCAAAGAACATAAAAGGCAAAAGTTGACATGACTGTGAGCAGCTTGGGTGGAAAGCTGGATGTTCCCCACACAGAGTGCAGAAACAGGTTCCTCCAGAGTGGATGAAGTGTACTGAATGTCAGTCACCAAGGGATGTGAGCCCCCACCCTTTGCCTCTGAGCACGAAGAGAGGCCAGGGTGACCACCTATGGCTTCAATGTCTCACTTTCAGGTGCCTAAATTAGGGCAGGTAAATCCCACACTTGCAATGCAGGCAGGGACTCTTGCAGACAGTGGGAACAGGGCAGTCTGAGGGAATACAGTGGCAGGAAATGCCATCATGTCCTGCCATGCTGGTGAAACTCAAACTGTCTGGGATGGCTCCAAAGGCCCTGTGTTCTCTTTGTCCAGGACATTGACCCCAGTATGGTTCCTTTTCCACAAACAAGAGCAACCCAGTTTCCACAACCAAACTGTTTCAGTAGCTTGTTCAACAAGCAGCCCCCATGGGCTCAGCTGTAATCATCCCCAGTGCCACCCTGTCAGAAACTGCTGGATTTTGATGTGTGTGGAATGGCTCTGTGCTAACAGGGGACCTGCAGGTGTGGCCATCAAGGTGTCCTTGTGTCCCATGGGCTGCAGGACAAAAGAGCTCAAGCAGCACAGTCACCTGAGCCAGCTGCTGGGTTTATTCCCCATGCAGTCTCACTTGTCCCACCCTGGAAAGCCACAGACCCCAGGCCTGGTCACCTCAACATCCTGGTGACATCCACTCCTGTGAATCAGCTGTGGATGCTCTTGGGAAGTCAGGAATTCTTCCCATACAATTCCAGGCAGTGTAATCCAAATTGCTATATTTAGGCATTTGAGCCACAACTCACTGAGTGCCCCCAGTGTAACAGAGCAAAAGGAGTGTGAGGAAGTAGCAAAGTATTTGTCCCACATAAAGACTAAATATCCATTATCAGCAATCTCTTTGGCCTGCTTCCTCTGTTGTTTCTTTCCCTCTGGAGATTTGGCAATTGGATTGATTTGCTGCCTGACTCACTGTCTTAGATTGAGATACTGAGAATTGCTGACAGTATTAATAAAATTAGCATTAGGGAGGATGTTTGAACATTTGCCTTTGACGTTTTTAGGGGAGAGAGCTGACATTTAGTCTAAGTTGAAAAGTTACTTAATTGCCATTATTTTTTTCCCTGACCAAAGTCTTTGTAGTTTTCATGTGAAAACTTAGTCCAGAACTAAGAATTTCAGATTGCAAGTTTTGGTCTTCTTTTTGCTGAGAACCTCTGATTAGTTAAGAAAGCACTAGATATTTAACAGCATTCTTGGGAGAAATATTTTCATAAAACCATAAAATACATGTACAAGTATCTCCAGCAGTATTGTTTTATGATAGTGAGGATTATTTTGTTTTGTCTTAGGTGACATAAAGATCAAACTGAAACAATAATCTTAATGTCAAAATCTAAGGACAGGCAAATAATTTTCAAGAATGGTTTGCATCATTACTTTTAAATGCAGTTGCCTGGTCTTTAGGATTTGTGGTTAACTTTTGCTCCCTGTGGGAAATGACTGAATTGAGGAGACATTTGTTTCATGTCATGACTGCTCTTTATCTACACACCCTGCACTGTTTTCACGTGGTACAATTAATCCCCAGGGAACAGCAGCAGGCTGAGCTTGGGTTTGCTCTGGTCAGCAAGAGGATCACTTCCCAACAGTCATTATAGGCAATTTTCAGTAGTCCTTAAAGGTTTAATTCGGGTGTTCATTATTTTGTGCTCTTTGCCTGACTAGTGGAGCTGCCTCGTGTCACTGAGAGTCTTCTTGAATGTGAGAACTTCCATAATCACTGGGGCAAAGTGTCGGAGATGCTGCCACTGCTCAGTGTCCATGCAAGGTGTGGAATAGTGTGAAAGATCTTCCACATGTTAACACTCATTTATAGGTTGTATCCTTTTAAATAGGATCCTTTTTATCCTTTTAAATGGGGCACTGCTGGTCACCTCCCTGCCCTGTCTGTTTTCTGCTGGCCTCAGCCCTTGGCTGCTGGGAATGCCATTTTTTGAGGCTGGAACTGCCATTACTTTGTGCCTGTGCCATTTTTAGGCCCTACATGCTGGCTGTGTGCTGCTATTAGCAGACCCAGCTCCTCTTCAGGGGGGTTTTCTGTAGGGGAATCCAGCAGAAAGCTGTGCCAGTCACAGCTGTACATGTGTGAGGTCAAATTCCCACTGCCTTTAATGAAGAGCGAGTGCCAGAATCTAAAACAACTTTTCCTGCTCTCCCATAGACAGCATTGCTTGTTCCATCCCACAAAAAGTTGCTATTCTCTTATCCATTTTTCCCTTTCTCTGACTGCAAAAAGAATAAATTATTTTAGTGCAAAAATTTTGGAAGGTTTTCTCCCTCTTCCCCATTTCCTGAAAAGCTTGCATACAGAGTGAGACACTCATAAGCTTTTCCGAGATAAGAATTTAATTTATTTATGCTTCATTGTTCCAAGCATGGCTACAGACTGGTTTGGAAATTTGCTGTTCCAACTTTAACAGGTCACTGCATGGAAAGGAGCAGCTGGATTTTCCTCCAGAGCAGCCGTCAGCTGTTGGAAATCTCTTGATACTCCCCTGGCTTCTCCAGATTCAGCATTAACTTCTCCTTCCTGTAACAGGAATTATGCTACGTGCTGTAGACTCTTTAGCTAGAAAAAGGAGGAAAGCACAGGAGGGGAATACAGCAGATGCTGGTGGGGCTGGCAGAGGCCACACCATTGCTCTGACTCCTTTTCACCTCCATAAGGTCAAAGTGTAGGAGGAAAAACCCTCTCTGAATCCAACATGTCACAGTCTGTCTGAAGTGACTCCTGTAGCTCAGGCAAGTGGGCAATGAGTCCAAACTCCAGAAATGTGAACTACTCCATGTTTTTACACTGCTTTTCCCTCTCACCTCTTCCCCTCTTAGGAAGTGCCTCCTCCACTGCATATTCCAGAGCTCTGGGGTAGCTGAGGGATGGATGCAGCAGCCCCATCCTGCATGGCAGCAGGATTCTGCTGACTCTGCTGAGTTGGTCCCAATTTGTGCAGATGGAATGACCCATATGTGAAATCTGTGTGATGACATCTGCAGGAGATGTAATGCAGCCAAGGAACTTTGCCATGAGAACAGTTTCAGTGTTGCTTGACTTTCTTTTAGAATACAATGACGAAAACATCATATTGCATTAAGTAGTACTTAATTAATGTAAGCCATGAGAGAGAGAAATTCAAGCAACTTGCTCCTTTGAGCTGGATGTTTCACTGAGAACTGAGCCAGAGTGACATAACTGGTGACTTTTTTCAGAAGTTGAGCTGTTGGTTGCCTCTCGTCTCAACTTTACTGAGATTTGTCCTTCAACACCAGCTAAAAAAAATTTGAAAGCAGGTTTTCTCCTTGATCTTTTGCATTCTTTGTATCACAGCCCTCATCAGAGTGCTCCTTGCTTTAAACTTTGTTCTGTAATTTATCAGTCCTGAATGTCTCCAGAGGTTGTGGGACAGAAACTGCACATACAAGAGTGTCCCAAGGCAAACAGAGCTGCAGGCACTGGCAGCACAGCACTTAACCTCTGCAGGGAGTTGGTTGATAGACATTTTGCATCGTCACAATCAATAGAACTTTTTCATGTAACTAAAATTGATTATGGGAAGAGAATAAAGTGAGAAGGGGAAAGGACAGGGGAAAATGCCACACAGTTACCACTGCTGGTTATCAGAACTTGCAATTTATGTCCTGTGAAAAACATGGGGAAATAACTGAAAGTCAGAAGGGAAGAGTTACTGGCCATGACATCATTAACTCAGTTAATATAAAACATTAAATGCTCACAATGGGAGACTTGTTTGTTGAGCTGTTGGAAGAGGGGTGGATTCTGCCTGGTATAAAATGACACAGTTCCACTTTGACATGTCAGATTCATTGGACTTTAGTGTGGTTTTGTCTGGACCAGGAGATCCTCAGTTCTCTTATATTAGTGTGACCTTTTCCCCTTAGCCTTTCTGGTTAAGGTGCAAGAGAGAGGATATAAATTTGGCTGTAGGACGTAAGGAGCCTGAAGTCACTCAAGATGAAATTTCCAGATCCTTTTGATGCACTGTTGACCATTTTCAGGCACTTTTCCTCTTCCCTATGTTCTGAACTCTGAGCTATTCATTAAAAGGGAAGAAAGAAAAAGCAGTTCCCTCTAACTGAGGCACTTAATCATGCTTGGGAGATGCAGATGCAGCCCCTGACCGAGCCCAGTCTGAGGCTGGGCTCTCCCCGGGGGATATTAGCGGCTCATCCTTCGCACATCAAGCTTCCGTAATGACGAGTGGGATTATCAGAGAAAATCCCCCCTGAACCAGCAAATCTGAACTCCAATTCACAAAATAAAACAGCTGGATTAGCACAGGCAAGGCCAAGTTATCTGGGGGAGGGGTACATCATGTCCTGTGAGCAGAGCAGGCATGGCCCAGCAGCATTCCTTGGTTTGTCTGACCATGAAACGATCTGAGATTGTCTTGGTTTGTGTGGGGGAAGGTCTTCACAAAACCCTCCTGAAAAATGGCTGGGTTTGGAGTTCTTGTTGATGGTCCTGTATGGGAGAAACAACTGCTCACTTTGAAAATTTTAAGAGGTTTATTAAACCTTGACAAAAATGCAACAAAAGGACTATATAAGGAAAAATTTGCAGCGCTCGGAACCACCCTTGTGGATACGATGTCACCAGTTCACCTCAAGATGGGTGCTCAGTCTTTTATACCCCTGGGGGTTGTTATCAGCCAGCCCTGGCCCCTCCCAAAGTCTGTCAGTCAGCTCTTCTTTGCCATTTATTGCTGGAGACTGCTTTCCTGTAACTTGACTGGAGGTCAGGTGTTGCCATGCCTCAGCCCTAAGCAACAAGCTTTTCCATTCCCAACTGCCCCAGGTAAGGGACACATGTGCACGTCTTCTTTTTTACCTGTCCTACACAACCCAGGCTGTCTGATGGCAACAATACAGGGGGGGAAAAGGGAACTATGGGGAGAACAGAGGACGTCTAAACTACAATAACATAACTATACATCACTAAAGCTTTTCTAAATATTCCCACAATAGTTATCCTTTAATTGCGAGAGCCAATCGTCTCATTATCCATCTATAACATGTATAATGTGTGACTTTATGGTAGAACTCTCCTGACATTCGGTGAGCTCACAACCTCCATGTCTTGGCCAGTGCAAATCATAATCACTCGTTAATTGGAAAACGGTGAGGGAAATTGGTAGCCTGCTATAGAATGAAATATTCCATGGACATCTGGAGTTAGATGCATATATCCAAGGGGTGTGAAATAAGAAAGCAATTGTCTGTGTCCCCAGGGAGCTGTAACCCTGTCAGTAATATTTTTTTTTTGTCCAGAGAATGTAGCAGGAAGGATGTCTTCTCCTTGGAAAAGTATGGACAGCGTTGGTATTGTCAGAAAAATTAATCCACAAACATCACAGGTTTATGTCCAAAAAGGAGACAGAGAAGTCCTTTTACTTTATTTGAATAAAGGGAGAAGCCATGGGACATTCCCCTGGGATCTCTCAAATTTTTGGAGGATGCAGCCTCCCTTTTATCCCAATTTCCTGGCTGCATTTCCCTTCTCCGTTTCTCCATTGGCTGAGGTACTTGAGAGGTACAGACTTCCCAAAAAGCCTGATACCAAAGATTTCCCTCTAATGTATAACCCTCCCTTTCAGTTTTTAATTCTTATGAGATTTAGGGTTTTTCCCCACTGTTTATTTAATCTCTCAATGTCCAATTTCATTTATCAGCAAACCTGCAGTTTGTTTGTAAAGGCAAATACCTTTTTCCATTCATCAATAAGTGGAATTCTTCCCATTGTTTCTTTTATCTCTCAGTGCTGGTTTTATCTACCAGCAGACCCACATCTTGTTTGTAAAGACAAATCCCTCATTCCTCTCAGTACTGAGGTGAAGGACCCTCCTACCTGCCCCACAGGGGGTGAGGGCCAAGGACACAGAGGACACGGTGTCTCACCCAAGGCTGATGAGAGTGGAGCCCACCAAACATGGGCAGGAGGTGGCTGGGCAGGCATTTCACTACCTGAAATGTCAACCAAGCTTCAGAGTTTAAAAACATGTCATCTGCCTTCCACAATGAGAATTCCAGATGCATTTCCATCCCATGATTTCCAGTTAATCTTCCACTGGTTTGTGATTTCTGAGGAGCTATAGATTGAATCCAGGCATGCTAGCTCAGCTGAATTTCTGAGTGGTAGGGGGTTTTTATGTTTGTTTATTTATTTAGAAATAATTTTTTTCCTTTGAAATTCCTTCAGTACCAAAGGGCACATGGATTTTTGGGCACTAATTTAAGATATTGCTACTAATAATAATCTAATGCTTGCAGTTTGCCAAAAGCTGAGAATCAGCAGTGATGAAAGATGAAACTAACCCAAGTTTCTTGGCAAAAGTGATGGAGGCAAATATTTCAGAGGTCATTTCAATTTTGAAATTTGCTTCCTCAGAGATTGTGCTGTGGTAACATTTGCCTTCTAGATGTTATCAGAGAAACACTGGAATTTCATAGTAACTGAAATGAAAGAATTTTAGGATGTAGAGTCTGGCTGTTGGAGATATCCCTGTCCTGCTGTTCTCATTAACCTTGCTGGTGTTGCAGGCAGTCTCTATGCAGTCCAGGTCCAGCCTTTCTCAGTCAACATTTTACATCTCAAGCTCAAAATGATTTGGTTGTCCCCATTCACTGATAACACACTTGACTCTTGTCCTGTTTGTTATCTGTTGGCTCTTCAATAAGATTGTGTGTATTTTTTTTTTTAAAGCAAACATAACCCCAGACTTGCTTGTGCATTAATTGACTTTGCAAGTTAAATAGTGCTCTCTCATTTAACAGCAATGCTGCAGGAGCACCAAGAGACCACTCAGAGCAGAGCCCTCTGTGGGCATGGAACAAACTCACAGCTGCAGCAGGACCTGCCAGGTAGCAGCTTCTGCAGCCCCAAACATTCCTTATTTTGCATGGGAATAATGGAGGCTCTGAAGAAATGCTGCTACAGCTCAAGGGCAGCAACGTAGGAAAACATAATACCTTTTAGCTTTTCTGTGCACCTTTTGATACTATCCTAATTTTGATATTGAGTGATTCTTGCACAGCATAAAACTCCTGTTGCTTTGGTTCTTAGATGAGTTCAGCTGTTCCAAATTTGTCCCCTGTTCCTAGTCTGGAATTCTGACCTGTATCTTACTGGGTGGAGCAGGAAGGCTGTACCCAGACACCGGTAGGAAATTTATTTGTGCTTTTTTCAGCTAAGCTGAATCTGGCAGCATTTGAGAGCAGCTGTTGATGTGCTCCTGTAGTTGGTGCCTCTCCTTGGGGTATCTTGGACCTCAGGGAGAAGAAATTGAAATACCTTTTCATTGGGAAAATAGGGCTTGTGTGGGAGCTTGAACTGGGAGAATGTCCTTTTGCAGAGGCTGTGAAAGCAGGTGGCCTGTTCTCCTACAAGTCATCAAGTGGCTGCTCTGATCCCAGATCAGAAATGAAGTGCCTGTTTCTGTGAGCAGGTGAAAATACCCCAGGATATGGTCAGATTTCTAAGCAGTTTCAACACCTACTTACTCTGTTTCTTTCCTTATCTCCCTCCAGCAATCATAAGCCATGTGGAACACCTTTCTCATGGAATTGAGCTGCAGGTTGAAAACCCCTCTGCAGTAGATTGTGAGCAGGTTGCTGCTTTGACTTTTCAATCTATATCACTGAAGACAAATTTTATTAGTAAAATCTTGGGCAACTCAGCAGTGGATTTTTAGGCTCTGACTGGGTGCCTGGAGCTGCATTTCTTTGAACTGTCTTCTAGAGGAACTGCAGCTGTATAAATGGATGAAGACTGTGGAAAGAAACTATAAATAAGGCTTTATTAAGGTGGGTTTTTAAATCAAAGTGACTTTTTGAAATATTTTAATGAACCCTAAAAACTATTTTGCAGTTCTTTCCAACAGTTATGTTACTTTTCAGCTGTGGAGGAGGAGGGAGATGTTAGTGAGGGAACTGTGGCCATTGCATCTGTGGCAGTGCCTTTTCCATAGACTTGGCTGGATAGAAAACTTAAAATGTCCAGGGGCTAGAATGCCTCTTCTGCTACTAATTTTCATGGTGTAAAATGTAGCCAGGTTTCACGGGGATACCACTGGCATGGTGTTGTGGAGTGAGGAATTTGGGGGCATTGGAGACATTTCCTGTTGCCCTGAAGCTTTTTCAATGGGCAGTGGTGGATTGTGCTTTACCAGGAATGTGACAAACCTACTCAATATATGTTTTCCTTGCTGGAAGTAAATTGAAAACAACACTTTAGAATATAAAAAAAAAAAAAGTGCAAGCATTGCTTGCTGATGGTTTAGTGCCTTCTATGCCCCTCGTGTTCTTGTCCCAGACAGTTTAGGATCTGTGCTTAAGCACACATGGCAGGTTTCAGAATTCCACAAGCCACCTGGTCCTTGGTGTTGGCTGTCCTGGGAGTTAATGGTGGGCTCAGTAAGCACCACTGAACTGTGCTTCCTCAGCAGCTGGAGCTGGGAAATTCCATGGTGGGGCTTTACCTCAGAAAAGACACATCCATTCCAGCTTAAACACAGATCTCCACATCCCAGTGACTCCAAATCTGGCTGCAGCGAGCTCCAAAGGGACTTAGAGTGAAACAGGCAGAGAGTGGAGCAAAGCATATGTGGAGGGATATGGGTGGTCAGTGGAAAATCAGGGCTAAACCTCTGGCAGTTCTGTCTTGCTTGTTCTCCACCATGACACCATGAGGAGAAGACTGGGCAAGGTTCCTCACTGAAGGCCATAGCATGAAGGAAATCATTCAGAAAGCTGCTCAGTAGTATTGCAGAGTGTAGAAATTGCTGTGATGGAAGCAGTTTTCCTCTGGGTGTGTGCACATTGTATGTCTGTGTAAATGAATGTGTAAAAGGAAAGGCACTGGAGTGCATCATCCAGAGGTGGTCTGAGCTGGGATTTCCACTCAGCAGAGCCTGACGTGGGGAGGCTTTGTAGCAACTGCAGTGTTCTGTTTGGGGAGGCAGAAGTGTTCCAGATACACGGTACCATCATGCTAAAAATGATTTTGGCACAGAGGTAAGCACCTCTCTTTTAATTCAAGTGTCACATTTTACCCGCTTGCAGTTTCCTGCTTGTATGTCTTGGCTTTTGCCCAGCACCTCTGGCTATGTGTGCTCATCTGGTTTTGATACAACATTGGACTTAGACAATACATCTTCTTGGACATTTCTTCCTGTTAGATTCAAGTGTGATACAAAGCAACCAGCACTTGATCAGTAGCAGACACTGTTTTTATCAAGCATTGTTGGATGTTCATTAGCCATGAAAGGACTGTAGAGAAAACTTGCCACAGGACAGGTTGGTGCTTCTCCTTCCTTAGCCACCTCAGTGGCTGCTTTTGGGTGCTCTTTTGAAGCCCATCTTCACATACCAGGCTACAATATCCAAGTTATTTGGCTGGTGTTTATCTTGCCTCTTTCATAGTCTAGTTAGTCTGCTAAGAGAGATAAAAATGCCCATGAGATTTTGAACAGTGGCAGATGAATGGGAGTAGTAACCTCATTAAAAATCATCTCCTCATCCTGACATTTAGGTAGCATTTGAGAATGCAGTGCAGTAAAACGTTGGGTGAAAAGATGAATAAAAATATGGTGTGCCCAAGGAGCATCTGTGATCTCTGATATGACTGTGAGTCACTCAGGCTCTGTAACACTCTTCATGTCCCTGATATATGCAAGGAAAGGATATAACACATCCATGTTTATTAGACAGTGACCTAAAACATGAAGAAAGGCATTTATCTCCCTGAAGCTCATCTGTCTGCCTGTCTCCTTTTCACCAGTCACTGGGCTCCCCTTGGAGGAGGGAAAGGAGGGATATCTCCAGAGGCTGAGCATCCCTGCCTGATTTGCATGCCTGAAAAGAACACCAGAGGTTGCAGTGTCACCACATGGTGTTAGTGGTGCTCAGGGGGCTTGGGATGGCTGCCCTGTCCCTGTGTCAGCTCCATCCCTCGTGGAGAAATTGTCCAAATTCCAGTCCCAGGGGAGTTCTGCCTTGCAGCAGGGCACTGTCCCTGGCCTGTCCTGCTGCTGGGGATCCCTGGTGTTGTGCCAGGACAGCTCCCACAGCCCTTGCTGTGCTGCTGATTTCCGTGCTGGCACCCAGTGTCCAGCTCACAGCTCTTCCAGCAGGAGGGAAATGGGTGACACTCCATGAAAACCTCCTGGATAAGCTGGTCCTCGCGCTGTTGGGAAGCCTGAGTTGCACAGGGAGATAAAAGACACTCAGACTTGCAGAGCAGCGTTGTCAGAGGCTTTGGCCTGACCTCAGGCTCTGACAGACGTGTTTATCCAGCATGAGGGAGGCTGGAGGCTCTGCAAGGACCTCTTTGTTCTCAGCTTTTTTATCTCTTCATGTCTCATCTCCCTTCCTTCCCCCGGTGGACCGAGATGAAAGTTGTGTGCACCCCTCTGCAAGCTTCCTCAGAGATCCAACTGGAATACCTCATCCCTGGAGCATATGGGAGGGTTGAGCCATTGAACCTATTCCACTGGAGGCTTACAGTCCCAGAGCTTTTTTTTGTCTTGTTTCTGGGATTATGGATATTCAAAACTGAGATTGAACACTTAAACTTTTATGGGAAGGGCTGGTAGAACTTAATGTGCTCTTTGGTTTTCAGCAGATTTTTTGCTCAATGTGGATCTGAGTTTTGCCATCTTGCTGCAATACTATACTCCAATAAATAAATGCAGTAGAATCCCATTTAATTTGTATGAGTTGCACCCCCTAAAATCCTCTAGGCTATTTGAACAGATTACAAACCAAACCCCAGAGTTTTCCCCTAATTTTCCAGCTGTGCAAATCCATCCTTGGATATTAAAAAGACGAAGTCTCATTATACATTTTCTGTCTTCTCTATCATGAGCAATTTGCTAGAAAAATCGAAGATCTGGTTCTTGGAATGTTGTAACTAACAAGTGGTTTTTTTAATCATATCTTAATCCTTAAAGGCAGGAGATAACTCAGAGTAAGAGCTGCCTGCAGGTTTCCCAGTGACACTGAAATACCTGATAGACCCTTACTAAATCTGTCTCCAGGTCCAGGGATTTGAAGGCAGCTGACAATTTTCATTAATGATATGTAGGATGAGGGGGAAATCCAACTTACACTCCCTGTATTGGTTGTTGTGATGATTGAAATGTGGTTTTATTTTTGCCTTTATCATATGTACATGGAAAAGAAGAAATACATAGCAAAGGTTCCATTTTTTTGAAGTGTCACTCATCTGAGCCATCTCTGGTGTAAAAAATGAAGTTGCTTTTACAGAAATCATACAAAACCATTGTCAGGGCTTATATGAAATACTGTTGTGTCCTAATAATAACTTCTAGCTGAAAAATCTTGGCATTCTGCAGCTTAGGAAAGGGTTTTAAAATTCACCTTCAGTTTTTGGGCAACAGGCAAAACATGTGGCTCTGTTTAGGAGCTATTTTCGTTAAAGCTTGACAATACAGGATGATAAAATACAGCTGCATTGTTTAAACTTTCAATTTAATTTCTGGTTTGGGTCCAAGCTGTTTCATCAATATGGCGCCATTCATTTCAAAACAAAGCCCTTGGAAGGGTCTCCATTACCCTACCATTGATCAAGAGGGTGTTAAAATGTAGAGCCTAATTATGTTCCTGGCCTGCTTGGAATTCCAAAATTGGATTTTTATAACTGTCAAATTTGCAATCAGGGTAACTTTCCATGACAATTACTCAGAATTATTAGTGCTTTCCTTGCCAGGGAGTTATAACTAATGGTGGTGGCTCACTTTTCAAGGCTCAGTAAGAGTCAAAGGCAACATATATCTTACAGAAGAGCCATTTGACTGCAAAATTGTCTGCACTGAACTGCACCCGAGCCTCTACTACTGTTACAGTCATTTTTATCAGTCCTCTAGGGCTGAGTTGTGGCTACAACCTTCACTGCAAGCTCTGCACATAGAATTAGCCACTGGGTTCTGTCTTATTGCAAGATGGGACTCAAGAAATTGTGACATGAGGAAATTAATCCTTGAGTATTTCACTCAAGCTTACCTTGGTAAGGGCTGGCACTCAAAAGGTTGCTGATTTTGGTCAATTGTTGCTTTGAATCTTTAAAATGAGCTGAGAAGAAACATCTGTACAACCTGTCTGAGGAAGGCTAAATCCTCTCAGCCTGACTCGCAGCTAAAGCTCCTGTCTGTGTGTAAGGCTGAGTTTGTGCTAAAGCAGAGATGTTTGCCCAGGTGGGAAATCCTTCTTGGTACAGCTCTGCAAACGTTATACAAAATATTCAAGGGGAAAAAATAAAGAAGAAAACAGCTACAACAACAAGCAAAGCCAAACCCAAAGACATTGAAGACATTATCTACCCCGTGCTGTCTAATGCAGTACTTTGCAGACGCGTGGTTCCTAGCCCAAAAGCTGGTGCATGAGGGTGTTTGCTCACAGGAGAGCCAACACTGGCAGAAAAGAGCAAACCTGAGCCTTGCCTCCTGTGCTACATCAATTTTGGAGGCATCTGTTCGAGATGCAGATGACCTTGTGCTGATGTGGGCAGATTTCTGATGAGCTGCCTGGCCACGGCAGGCAATGACCATGTCCTCATCCCTGAAGGAGTTCAATGAGCCCCTTCCCAGGGGCTGCTCCAATCACCCCATCCATGCTCCTGCTCCTCCTCCCACTCTGCTCTGCCCTTTCTGTCTCACTGACACAAGTGGAACAGCCACGTGGTTTAAAGAATTGATCTCCTTGAAAAATAATCAATTGCTATCTCCAGACTGGATTCATTTTCATCTTTCTCCTTCTTATCTGGCAGTGTCCCTCCATGAGCTGCAGACACTCATTCTAAAAGCAGAGGTGGCAACTCCAACCAGTTAAACTTAAGCACAAGTGCTGGTGTCAAACTATCACCTCTGGCTTTCCCCAGGCAGCCAGAGCCTCCCTTTTTCTCTTAGGACATCTCTTTTTCTCTTTGATTTTTTCTTTTTTTCCTTAGAACACCTCTTTTCCTCTTAGAACACCTGGAACATCTCTGTGTCCACTGACATATATTTACCTGGACAGCCATGTGATTGTTTTTGACAAAAAGATCTGGAATTTAGCTTTATTGATACAGGTTCCAAGTTGCTCATACACCTAATCCTGCAGAACGTTTGCCCTGGAAGAAAGAGGGATTGTGCTCAATTTTGCTTAATTAAATCAACCTAAACTAATTGTCAGCTAATAAAATAGTGTTGGTCAGCTCATAAAACAGAAATGAAGATTAAAAGAGCAGTTGCCATGAACAGGTGGTAACTCTGTTTCCAAGTTAGACCACATTACTCTCTGGCACAGAATCTCTGAGAATACCTCATATTCCAGGTTTTTTTCAAAAAAAATGTTTATGAAACTTATAAAATATAGAGCTCATTTTATAACCAATTTTCTATCTCACCTGCCAAGAGAGTGGGGGTTGAGCCAGCACAAGGCGGATGCAGAGTTTTAGGCAGATGTCCAGAAATGGATTCTCTGCACAGGGCTGTGGAATACATTTCTACCTTTGACTGGCCTTTCTGTTACAATTCTTGAGGCTTAGTTTTTTCTTTCTTGTTGCTATTACAGAAAAGACCTAGTAAACATTTTTTTAATGTCATTGATCTTGACCTGACACTGTTGTGCAAAGAGAGAAACTCTGTTCTCACTGTGGATGCTGTTTAACTCTAGATGGATCTTGAGTTAGTTAACAGGATCCCTCTGGATTTGGCCTTTAGTATTTTTGTTGACTCTGCAGATCTTGCAGAAGGCATTAAACATTTATCTAATTTCATCTGGAAAAGACTAAACTGGAATCTTTCTCTGCTTCTCAAAGTAGAAGCAGAACTCGGTGGTTTGAAGTTGCTGTTAATGGTTGAATGATGAAAGAAAATTTATCACATAGTGATTATTCTATTATTGGGATAAGAGTGCAAAACCATATGGTTTTGAGCATTTTGTTATGGTTTGCAGGTAATGTGGATGCTCTGTAGTGGTGCAGGGCTTCCAGCACCAAAGAAACTTGCCATTTTCTGTGATTTCTGTTTCTGCCATTTTCCCAAAAATCTCACAGAGGATGTGCTTGGTTGATCTTATGTTAAGTCCTCAAACACGAATGACAAGATTAATTTTCCTGCCCTTCACTCAGGATCAAAGTGCTGCCTTGATGCAGTTCCTCAGGCTGCACTCACAGTGTCACAGCAGAGGGGAGGCTTCTGCCAGACTTGGGGTTCAAAAGCTCCATTCTTGTTTCTCTGCACTCCTCTTGCAGCTGACATGTCCTTCCCTGGCTTGCAGGGCAGGCAGCTGTTGTGGCCAAGGGGAACCAGATTTGAGGTTCTTTGGGACTTGGCTGTGCTGGATGAGGGAGGAGAGGAGAAGGATATGAGGAGAAGGATGTGAGCCTGCCCTGCTGACTGCCCTGGGAGGGGGAGAAGGTGCTGGAGCTGCATCCCAGTCCTCAGCTGCAATCCTGCTGCAGCCGAGGCGGGCAGCAGGGTGGGTGGGACTGGTTTTCTGTGAAACAGGGCAGTACTGTGGCTTGCTGCAGTCTTAAGGCAGACCTATAAAAAGAAGAAAGAGATTTAGACACAAAGATGAGACACAAAGAGATCCCGGCACATCTGACAGGATCGGGAGCTGGAGCATCTGTGGGACTCCCCTGGGTGGTTCCTGCTGCAAAAGTGGTCCTGGCCATGTAACAGGAAGGGCTCACTCAATAAATGCCATGTATTCTATGTTTGCACTTAAGGGGCCCTGTGATCCAGCCAGGCTGCCCTGCCTGGCTGTGTCCCAGACCCCTCCTGCCCTCTCTCTCCCCTGCGCCCAGAGCTGGGCTTGCAGCAGGAGCTGACACAGCTTGGAGCACCGGGGATGCAGGAAAGGCTGCAGCATGGCCATCATCTTGGCCCTACAGCATTTCCTAGAGGGAAATGCTGCTGCCTGGCTCCCACTGCTTGGGTTGGTGGGAGGAGAAGAGCTGTGAGCAGTGCAGCATAGCCTGTGGTTGCTCATCTGAAAAAAAACACGGTAGGAATTTATGGCAACATCCCCTCAGGGATCTGATTTACCATCTCCTTGCTGAATGAGCATCACTGAATCCCAAATCTTGGATTAAACTAGCTGAAAAGATTCCCCACACTGGCAATCCTGTGGGGGTCTTGGGGCTGTGTCCTGCTGAGACAGGATTTCTTTAAGGGAAAGGGAATAAGGTAGTGCTGGAGTTCATTCTGGGCAGTTTTCTGTTCATCCACATGTCCCAGATTTGCACAACATTATGAAAACATCTGCTGGGAGTCACACCAGCAGCCAAGTCTCTATTTATTTTCCTCAAAGAATAGGTTTAGGGGGAATGTAACACTGACTGTGGGACTGGCTGGGCCCATTATCACTGCTTGTGTGCTTTAGAGGTTGAGTGACACAGCAGAACTGGAGGAAAGTTAAAGCATCATCCTCCAAAGAAATGTGTGTGGGCTTTAGTGACTCTGTGAGGGTCCTAAAGGGCTCTAGACATTGTCCAGATTTGCACTGGTGTAAATGCACCAGCATCTCCTGTTCCTGCCAGTGAGGATGAGTAGGAGGACTGTGAGCAAGTTGGCTGCTCAGCTTCCCAGGCCTTTGCACAAAACCATTCAGGACCCCAAACTAACAAAAAACACATTCAAAGCAATTATCTGATCTTGTTTGGTTGGTTTTAATGTGATGTTTCTAGACAGTGGTACGACAAACACACTCTTGTAACAGTTGTTTGCGGTTAGTATCTTCAAGATGGTTTTATGTGTGTGATCATGACTAATATCCATCACTTCAGTGGGACTGTCACCCTCTGCTGCTGGGGGAAGTTTTTCCTACTAAGACAATTATTTTCTCAGCTTGTTTAGCATTTTTCTTTTTCCTTTTATTACCCTTTTAGTCACAAAACACAGATACAGATTTGCTCATATATTTCCAGATGAAAGTGCTTTGTGATTCACAGACTTAAATAATTAGGTCTTCACAGACCTCAGACTGGTTGTAAAGGCAGTTGGAGTCGTCATCTCTGGCTCTACTCTTGGAAACAGAAAAAGTCTGTAGAGGGAAGGTGAGCAAACCAGCTGAGAAGCAGAGTTGGGGGCAGACACCCCCTCTGAAGTGTACTCTATTTTTCTAAGCATTAGGAGATGCTGCTGTGCCCATACTGCTGAAGGCCTTCCCCTCACCTTGATCCCATCTCTTCTTGTCACAAACATAATTTTCAGCCCATGCACGAGCAGCTGGAAAGGTGCTGGATTCTTCTCCCCATGGCTCACCCAAAACAACAGCAGCTGCCCTCCCTCCTTGCACCTGGAACCATTTTTCCTCATGGTGTGTGATGGAAGCAGCAAGTGCTGTTACCTCAAAAAAACCACCTCAGCCCCAACCCCTGCCCCTTTTACACTGAGCCAGGGTGGATGCTGCAGCCTGTTTCCTCCAGGAGTTTGTCTGAGGCTGTATTTCCTGGAATTGTCACCACTGAGCCACAGATGACACCAAGTCATATCAGAAAGCAAATGGTAAAAACCTCAATGTTTATTTGAGCCTCTCTTCTTTTTATACCTTAGTTTGCTACAGGTGGACCTCATTGGTCATTTAATCAATACATTTCACATGATTGGCTAATTAACAAGACACCCATTTGTAAACAACCTAATGAGAAAAACAGCAAAAACAGATGGTTAAAAAAACACCACCTGCAGATTATTTTAATATCTGACTATCACTGTTTATCTCCACTTCCCTAAAGCTTCCCAGGCTGATTCATGGGAAAACTTACCTGCTTTCTCTCTCTCTGACCAGGCTGTCACATCCACACTGGAAGCTTGGCTAATTGAGGAGTTTTGGGGCTGTTTTGGGGCTGGTGCAGCCCTTGGGAGGGCAGTGTGTGCTGTGTGTGCCAGGGCTGCTGCTGGCCATGGGGCAGTGGAGGTGCTCCTGTTCCTCACCCAGGTTTGCTCTGCTGCCCCAGCTGAGGGAGCTTTCTCCTGGTGCAGGGTGAGGCTTTGCCAGGGCAGTGATAATTCCTTGTCTCCCCCGCAGGTTCCTCTGGCCGCCAGCACGGCTCCTCTCCCAGCCAGGACCGTAAGTGGGCACCAGGACCGGGCTGTGCTCCTGGGGGAGGGGGGCTGTGCCAGCCAGGGCTGCCCTTTGCTCCTGGGAGGGGGGGCTGTGAGTCTCTGCCTGCTCCTTGCCTCAGTTTCCCTCGAGGATCTGGAAAAGGGAGCTGGGAATGGCTTGCTTCTCTCTGGGAACTGCCCAGGAGGCACCTGATGAGCACCTGGGAAGGGCCACCCTGCTTTCTCTTTCCTCCTCCTTGCTTGGTTCACTGTCTGAGAGAGGACACCAGGCTCCTGGGGCTGTCTGAGGGGACCTGTTGTGCTGTCCTTGCCATTAAAGCTCATGCCTCTGTTTTCCCCAACCTGCTTCTCATCAGTCTTTTGGGGTGGGATGCTGAGAAGAGCCAGGAATGTGTTGTATTGCACTAAGACATGGATTCTTACAGGAATGGGGTTATCTGAGGTGGGTACTCAGAGGGAGGGTGGCTGTGGACTCATTTGCAGTTGTAGGCTCTCCTTTGAGGTTCCTCAGCCATTGGCATCCAGCAGCTTGGTGTCTCCTCGTGTCTGAGTGTGTTGGAACAGCCTCCCTGAGAAAACCAAGCTGGTTTTAAAGGTTGAAAGTGAATGAAAGCTGATTTGTTGCTAGCTGGTATGTGAGCTGTGTGTCTCCAAAATAATGTTTAAAAAATCACTTGAAAGTTCTCTGGTGCAGATGCAAAAGCCCAGCCAAGGTTTTAAATTCTAAAATGCATCTCTTGATGGCTAATCAGAGAGAAGCAGGAATTTACATGGGAGTCTTGTGTGGTTTTGTGGAAGGTGAAAATCGTGGCAGCTCTGAAGCAGCACATGCTGAGTTATCCCAGGCTCTGGGTTGTGAAGGCAGTGGTGTGACAGGGCATGAGGAGCTCTCACTGCTCTGCCTCTCTGCTCTCCTTGCTGGACACACTCAGCAGAAAATCTGTGTCCCACAGCCCAGAACCTCCTATGAAGCCTCAGATTAGGACAAGCCCCAGCCTTGTGCCCCACCATCTGCTGAGTGTGTTTCTTGCTGCAGCTGCAGTTCATCTCAGTGTGCTCTGCCCAGGGGTGTCACAGATTCCTCATGGAATGGGTATTCAGGCTGGAGCTGGCCCTGGGTCTCAGGCACAGCTGGAGGAGTGGGAAAGAGCCAAGCAGGGCAGAGAGGGCAGCCTGGGAAGGATCTGTGTCCAATCTGCAGGGCTGCATCCCGCAGGTGTGACCCTGAAGATGCCCAACACTATTCCCAGTGCTCACTATGGAGACCAGAGGACATCTGGGGTGTGTAACAGCTTCCTTGAAATTCTTAGTTCTTACTGTATCAGGAAAAAAAAATCAATGTCTGAGTAGAGAAGCCAGCCCCAATTCTTCTGGCAGGGAAGGATCCTTCAGGTCTTGTTTCTATCCTCATTCCGTTTCCTGCTCTCTGCCATGTTTTGGGATGCTATTGCTGACTGCCCTCTGTTAACTTGGGCATGTCCTGGCACACAAAAGCATTTCTTTGCCACAGTGACCCTGGTGTTGGAGCTGCCATGTGCAGGAACTGGTGACATGTCCAAGGACACACGGGAAAGTCCTGTGTCAGCAGAAATTATATCTACATTTTCTGCAGTCCTTATTATTGGTCCTGCCACAGATCACTCTGAGTTCTGGATTGTCTTTTTAAAGTGGTGATTTGTTTCCTTGGCCTGAAACTTTGTGCTTCAGTTTCTCCCTTGGTGGCTGTGCCCTTTTGAACATATGTCCTGTTGGGTGTTCAGGCAGAGCACCAAGAGTCCTGTCCTTGCACAGCACAGCCCTCGGAGGGGGAAAGATATTAAATCATTTGAAAATGAGGTTTACTCCACTGTGCACTTTCACACCCTTTAAAGGTTTCATCCAGGCCAGATCTAGTGCTGCTGTTATTCTGCTGATGTGACAGCAGGTTAGAGAATATGGGCTGGGTGTTGATGATGGTTGTGATGGGAGTTTAGGAGCTCTGAACACATCTCCTACAAACACAGGCTGAGAGAGCTGGGGTTGTTCAGCCTGGAGAAGACTCTAAGGAGACTTTAGAGCCCCTTCCAGTGCTTGTAAAAAGGAAGGAGAGAGACTTTCTATACAGGCAGATAGTGATAGAACAAGGGGCAATGGTTTTATACTCAAAGAGGGGAGGTTTAGATTAGATTTGAGGAAGGAATTCTTTCCAGGTGAGGATGAGGAGGCCCTGGCACAGGGTGCCCAGAGGAGCTGTGGCTTCCCCTGGATCCCTAGCAGTGTCCAAGGCCAGGCTGGACAGGGCTTGGAGCCACCTGGGACAGTGGAAAGTGTCCCTGCCCATGGCAGTGGTTGGTTGGATTTTTAGGGTTTTTCTGACTGTTGAAGGAACCCTTCATCTTGGCAAGCTGGCCTGGGATTCCTCTTGTTGCCTGATGTTTGAAGGTTTCCTTTCATGATTTAATTTTAGTCATTCAGCTTCCAAAGGATGCTCTGATTTTAGGATGTGAGCTAAACCCTTTGGAAGTGTGAGGCCAGGCAGCAAGGCAGAGACAGTATTACTTGGACATGGTTATGGGCTTTTTCTACACCCTGTCGTGTGCATCCCAATACTTTGGGATTGTCAGGCAAGGTGGGCAGGTAATAACAGTGTTGTGTTTAGCACTGGGAGGCTTTCAGAAGTGTGAGCTGCTGCTGTGTTTCTCCAAGGTACAGGAAGGTCTGTGTGTTTTCTTTCACACTGCAGTGTTCCTCATGGGCTCCTAAGCACTGCAGTACAGAGAGATCTGCAGATGCTCCTGGCTGCAGTCAGGCACTTCCAGCCCTTCCCAAGGTGGGTGTCTCTGCCTGGCCTTTGCTATTGGCTGTTTCTGAGGCTTCAGCCCATTAGAAACTTTAGTTTCAGGGAGTGAAGTGGAATTTAAACTATCTGAATATAGTCCTTTGTGTCAAATCAAATGATTTGTTAAAGTGAGGCCAGATTTGTGGGGAGAATCAATCTTTTTTATTAGATCAACTGATGTGGAAAAAGCAGACAAACTTTCAGGCATATTAACCCCTCTGCTTGCCTGTGTTTGTATTGCAAGAATGAAGAGACCTGTGTGCCAGGGGAGGCTGTGCTTTAGGCTGTGCATTCACTCTGACTGTTCCTCAACAGTCTTGGTCTGAACACAGGCATGGGTGGTATTTTTGGGTGTGCTTGTACACTTTTTGGGGAGGAAGGCTTTTCTCCCTCTGTATTTGGACACTAGATGTTACTACAGAACAAATAATGGGCTCTGCTCTGCAGCTGACTCATTGTGCAAGTCTGGGGCTAATTACTGAATCCCTGTGTGCCTCGATTTCCATCTGTAAAATGTCACAGATGCCCACCATTCATAAATCGCTTTCAGATTTCCAGATGAGGTGCTGTGTAAGTGTAGAACAGCATTAGTTTATGCATATTGTGCTAGAGGATAATACAAACCACATGCAGCAGAGGAGCCTCACAGATGTGTCTCCTTCCACTGTGAAAGGCAAGGCCCAGGCTGATGATTTAGCACAGCACTAATTGGACTAAAACAGGAGATTGCTTTTGTACTGATGCAATTGTCACCATTCAAGTCCTCATTTACCAATGGTTCTTGGAGGTAGCCCAGTGCTTCCCTTTGAGTTGAGGAGAGCTGCAGTGCCTTGCCTTTGGAAGCACAGCAATTTACAGCGGACACTGCTGTGCTTCCAGCACCCCCCGTGCCCCCATTCCCACCTCTGGACAGGGACTGGCCATGCTTTGGTGGGAATCTGCATCTTGCTTGGCCTCCAGCTACACTTAGCACGTTTTTGCTGGCATTTCCTAATCTCCAAGCAGAGGCATTTGCAGTGCCATTCTTGGGTGTTGCACCCCCAGGAATCCCCATTTATCGATAAGAAAAGCTGTTCCCATGGCTGCAGGCAAGTGAGGGCCTGGCAGCTGTTCAGCATTAAGTCGGTTCTCAAAGTTTAAAGGATTTGTGGGCTGTGAGGGTTTGGGTTCAGGCAATTAACTCCCGTGAAGTGCCTGAGAGTGTCTTGCAGACACATTTCATGGAGAAAGATGAACTTAAACAGTGAAGAGTTTTGATTTGATTAAGTTTCTGTATTGTTGGGGCTAATTTCAGTGGGTACAAAATCTAGGAGCTCTCTGACTGCAGGAGAATTATGGTTGTTGCTTCCCATTGCAGTCTGGCCCTGTGCTTGTTTTAAAGTGCCAAAATCACCCCCATTGCCAGCAGCATCCCATGGCAGCAGGCACCAGTGACTGTGCATTGGCCTCTAAAGCTTGAGCTGTGTCATTTTAAAGCCCTGCTAGGAGCTTATTTGCCAGTGTATTGTTGCCTGGTGCTCAGAAGTGACTATTGATGGTGTGGGGTTGGAGAGATGGAGGTGTCTCTGGAGGTATCCAGTTCCTTCTGGGTGTATTGCAGGCTAATTGCACCATTCTGGGTTTGTCCATTTTGGACTCGCTGGCTCTTCTCCCTGTTCCTCATCAGTGCTCAGAGGGAGGGTCAAAATTCATTGTCAAAACCTCCACAGCTGTAAGAGTAACATAATACTGAGGCAGAGTGTGTGGGGTGACAGGCTGGGAGAGAAGATTGGCTGACACCCAGCTTTACCCAATGCTTGCCATGTTCCAGGAGAAATCTCCCCACAAGCCAGGCCTTCATTCATGGGGCTGAAGTTGCCATTTAAGGCATTTTAAAGGAGAGTTTCAGGGTGGAATCATCTAGAACCTCAAAATGAGGTTCCTCAAACTGCCACTAGGATGAGGACTCTTAGGGGATGTCCTGTGCTGTTTGTCACAGGTCAGAGAAAGTGCAAAAAGGCAAATGATGATTAAAACCTTGATCCCATCAGAAAGTGAATAGATCCTCACGTTTGGGAAGTGCTTAGTGAGGTTTTGATTAAAACAACAGAATGCAGAAATCCTGGAAAACATTTTGATTATGAACATCCTTTGATTTTTTTTCAATCTAAAATGAGTTGGAGGTGTAGCTTCTTTGGAAGAGTTAAAAATCTGAAGCTGAAACTGAAACGTGCCTGGCTAAGCCCAAGCAGATATTTCCTCTACTAATTTTTCTTCACCTAGAAGTTAACAAGGCAACAACAGAAAGCAAACCCAAACAAAAAGTCCTTTGCACAGCTCTGTGCTCCCCAGTAATGGGATGCAAATGTTACCTTGTTCTTCACATGATGGAGACCAGAGGATGTGAGGGATTTGCTGGGTCCCTGAAACCCCAGTGTCCCTGGGTGTCCTGGAGAACAAAACCACAGCTGCAGAGAAATGTGGAAAGGATTGCTCTTCCTGCTGCTCAGATCTGTGAGGACCACTGCAGAGCTCAGGGGGATTTGGGTAAAGGCCAGCAAGGGGCAACCAGCAGCATGAGGCAGAGAGAGGGTCCTTGAGGGATGTCCTGGACCTGTGAGCATTTCAGCCCGGCTCCCAGTGCTCACTGGTGCTCACTGGTCTTGTGCAGGGCTGGAGGGTTGGGTGAGGGCTGTGGGGGCCCCTCAGAGCCCCAGGGAGGGAGGGAGGGAGTGGGGGAGAATGGACAAACCATGGTATGGTTAACCTGAGGCTGAAATGAAACCTTTGCAGAAGTGCCCCTGGCAATAGGAATAACAATCATCATCATCATCATCATTGTGCATTTGCTGGAGGAAGAACGTGCAAACGCAGTATTTTGATGTTCAGGGAGCCAAATTCTTCTGAATTCTGACCATCCTTTTCAGTGGCTTAAAAAGTTGTTTTCCTTGTTGGTCTTTCAGCTTCTTTTTTATCTTGGCTAAAGGAAACCAGTGCTGAATGTTCTGGATGAGGAACAGCTAGAGCTTGACTGAGCATCCTGAATGTCACATGTTTGTGGATTGCAGAGAGGAGGTACCCAACCCTAGAGCTGCCCTGCAGCTCTGCAGCTCCAAGTAATAAAACTCAAAGCAGGGGTAGAATTTGAGGTCAGCAATCCCAACTGGAAAGAAGATGCATATTTGCTATCCAATGGTTAACTTTGGATGCAGTTCACTAAGGAAACCTTGGATGTCTGGCTCTGGAGTGTCTTTTTGAAACACAAACCCCAGCTCAGCACACGTTGCTTGGCTCCAGACTGTGAGAGATTCCCTGTCCTGTGTTACACAGGTGCAGAACCAATATTGTGAGAGTCCCTGCAGACTTCACAGTGAGCCTGATTCAAATGTTTCCTTTTGTCCTGTCTGCTTCCTTATTTCATGTTACACTGCACCATACTTTGACTGCATTTTCCCTCTGATTGCTTCTCCCAGTGGGGAGAAGCAGTCTGGTTTGTGAGGGATGTGAAGCCATCTCAATGTGAGATGAAGTTTTGAGTGTAGTGGAGTTTCTGTGTGTTCTTCACATGGGAAACTTCCCATGAAGTTTCTCTCCATGTCATAGAGCAGGGATTGAGGAGAAAAGAGTTCAGCTCAGTGATGGTGGTATCAAATAAGGGATTTTGGCATAGTGAGGACTGGACTCACTGTAGTGTTTTCCCTGGGAAGGAGCTCCAGGCCCTGTGGACCCTCAGCTTCCTTGGCTGGAAAGCCTCTTAAAATTTGGGGGCTTTTAATCTAGTTTAGATTTGTCTTGCTGTGAGAGGTTTCTATACATATCATTCCTCCTACCTGTGTTTCTTTATTTTCTGTCCTTTTATTTGCTTTGTCTGCTTTGCTGCCATGCCCTGCTACAGCTGTGAACCAGGGGAGGGTTTGTTTGGTGCAATATCAAAATTATTGAGTAGCCTCAGTGCCACCAGCAAGACTTGGAGGTCCAGAATCAGCAGCTGCAGTCAGCAAGGCTTTAGCAAACTCATGCTGGACAGGTAAAGTTTTGCTTTCAGGGTAACTTCAGTCAGGCTGTGTTAGTGAAACGCCCTTAGTGCTTGTAAAAATAAAGATGATGCATTTCCATCCAAAAATGTTGCATCAAAACCCAGCCATTCCCTGCTGAACCTTCCTCTGGCAGATAGAGGTGGATTGGACATGGATCTCAGAGCTGATGGTTCCCTGTGAATAAATTATCCTGATCAAATTCCAAATGCTGACAGAGCACCAGCCTCACCAGCAGGATGGGGACAAGCACAAATCCCCAGGCTGAGAGGATAAAATTGTGGATAAAATTAGTGACTGGGTGGGAGTGTGCATGTGTGAAATCTTAAATAAAACAACATGAGTGATGTGAGCTGTTTAAGAATAGGTCTGGGTATAATGGAGGGATTGATTGTTCAAATTAAAAAAAAAAAAAGGAAAGCAAAATGATTTGAGAGAATATGAAATGGAAAATTTTAAGGTTTTGACACAGTGTAGTAACTAAAATATGGGTTTGGGTGAACCAGAATTGTTTCTTTTGATCCAAACTAAACCATTTAATTTCACTTAAGACTATTTAATTTGTTCATTTATTTTTAATTTAAGTGAGATTTGACAACAATGCTATGCAAAACCTAAGGCTGAAACATTTAATTCAGAAGGTACGAAAAATCATTTAATAAAAAACCTCTATAGATAATATTGCAAAACTTTTAAAAATGGCACCTATATTTTTTCACTTGAAACAACGTACCAAATTTTGTATAGCTTCTTGAACAGTAGTTTTTACCCCAACAACTTGGAGTAACTTGGATTTTGTCATCAACCTTCTTTTCACTCAGTTTTGCTGAAGTTTTTCTTACAGACATTTCAAAATCAGCAAATATCATGATAGTGAAAAACATTTATTGTTTGTTTATGAAAAAAAAGGCTTTTCCCCTTTTTTCCTCTTTAAGAAGGAAAAGAAGAAAGTAGACACGAAAATGAAGTATGAACACTTTACAAGCGGAAAAGGATCAGATAGCAGTTCTCATAAGAAGGGAAATCTGAGCTGCTCTTTAAAGATAGCCAGTAAAGTTAAGGGTAAGGGTTGTTATAATAGAGATATGAGAGACATTACAAATGGGGGAATTTTGGCAGTGATTGGGGTCTCATAGCAGAGATGGGGAATTATCTGGAATGAAGGTAAAAAGACAAAAATATTCTGGAGGTGTTCTGTTTCATATTGATAGGCAACCTAATAACTCACAATTTCCAGGTGAAGATAAAACATTCCAGCCTGCAAAATCCTGATGTGAAAACTGTGGGAAAGAACAAACCCTCTTTGATCAAAGAGACCATCTTTAAGTTTCTCTGAGCTCCAGGTTCCTGATGTGGGAGATGTTTTAATTGTGCTGATGACCAGTGAGATGTCTTGGGGCTCTGCCATCCCAGAGTAGAACTGGACCACAGAGTGGTCTGAGCAGGAAGGACCCCAAAGGATCACTGGGTCCCACTCCTGAGGGAACAGAAGGGCACGAGATGTGCAAATGCAGGGTGGAAGGTGAGGCTGTGGCCAGGCTGGAGCCTGCAATGTCTGCAGGTCAGCCAGAACACAGATTTGGTGCAGCTGGGCATGGGAAGTGTTGGGAGGAAGAGGCACTGAGGCACAGCTCCTCCCTGGGTTGGGGGCCCTGGCCTTTCTGTCCCAGCGCCGGGGCTCTGCCAGCCCCTGCCCGTGGGGCCCTTCCCTTGCCACTGCCTTTGCCAAAAGGGGAAGAGCAGAGGCAGGCACTGATCTCTCCTCTCTGGTGACCAGGGACAGGATCTGAGGGAATGGCCTGGAGGGATATCAGGAAAAGGTTCTTCCCCAGAGGGTTCTGGCACTGCCCAGGCTCCCCAGGGAATGGGCACAGCCCCGAGGCTGCCAGAGCTCCAGGAGACTTTGGACAGTGCTCCAGGGATGCCCAGGGTGGGACTGTTGGTGTCTGTGCAGGGGTTGAAATGGATGATTTTTGAGTCCCTTCCAGCTCTGGGTATTCTGTGATTCTGTGGTTTACAATGCACACAGCAGGTAAATATCAGGGCAGTAAAAACAGAGCAGTGGAGTCTTGATGATCCTACACTAAACAAAACTCAGAGAGCTTCCCCTTGCAGAAACAGCTCCTGCTCTGCCTTTACTGGGACTGGAGCTGTGGCCAGGGTCAGAGCCCTTCCCTCCTTTTGATTCCTGAGCCTTTGCTCCTCAGGCCAGAGGCTACTGGGTGACAGAGGTGTCCATCCCCTCCCTGCCTGCTGTCAGCCCTCTGCCTTTCACGTGCTCAAACCCCGGTCGCACACAGCCTGTTCTAAACAAGCACAATTAATAAAGCCTATCTAGCCAACATCTGACTCTCATTAGAGGAAATGTGTTGAAAAAACAGATCCCAGGTTGGCTGTGATTTATGGCTTGGGCCTGCTATCCTTCACAAGCACTGGCGAAAGCTTTTGCAAAGGGCCAGAACATAAACTACTTAAGGAAACTCAGTAACCATGTAAAAAGGCTGGAAGGGTCAAATCAGACAAATTAAAGAGAGGTGGAGATGCAAGCCCAGGCTGGCTGTCCCCCAGCTGAGGGCCACCTAGGTAGGCACAGATGATCTGTGTTCATATTTCTGCTGTGGAATTTGATCTGAAATTCCTCTTGTGCCAGTGTCAGAAAGTGTCACTGTTCTTTTTCTGGCTCAAGTGTCCATATGTGTGTGGCAGTAAGGGGATGGTCTGGTGGTTTCTCTCAAGAGTGTCAAATAAAACATCAGTGCATGCGATCCTGGGTCCTCACTGAGGTGATGGTTCTTCCTATTTCCCTTGGGAGTTTTGAGTTCATCTCTGCAAAGAAACGTGGTTGACTGGATGAATTTAGCTGAGTTCTTCCAGATTTACTCAGAGACTGCTCTGAACTTGTCCTAGGGGAAGGTGTCTGCTGAGGGAAGCTGGTCTCCTGCTTACTTTGACAGACAAAGTGTTCTTCCAGCTGGACCTTCTCGAGCTGTATCACTGATGTGTCAGGGCAGTGCTGTGGCTGTGGTGGTGCAGGAGCTGATGCTGCAGTTGCTGCACGCTCAGAGCTGTTGTGTTGAGTTCCATGGAGCTGCTGTTGCCTTCCCAGTGCTCCACCATGGGCTGTTGGCAGCTCTGGTTTGCTCCCCTGCCCTGGGGATCACCCGGCCTGTCCTCTTTGTGCATGGCCATGCAATGGAAGTGCTGGACTAGATCAGATGGAGAGGGAAGAGCTGCCAGGCAAGTGGTGTCACAAAAATCAAGTATTTAGTTTGTTCCTCTGCATATATGTTACATTTGGTCCTTTTTCATCCTTTGACCTTGGATCCTTTACAGGTCCTTTACATTAAGCTAACAATGGATGAAAGGAAAGTGATCCTGGGAGGAGGGAAGTGTGTTGTTTGGAGTCTGAGCAGGTTGAAGCATGAGCTGCAGATGTGGTTCTCATGTCCCCGAGCCTGCCTGTGTGCTACGCCCCATTGCACTGCAAGGTTGAAGTTTCTTGTAATAGGAAAATATGGTCTTGAAAAAAAACTGGCTGCAAAGACTTTATTTGTTTAAACAAAGGCTTTGTGATTCCAGAATTCTCCCCCCTTTCATATGCTATAAACCACCTCCACTGCCTCCCCTCTGAAACACAAATTTTGGAGCAATCCATCAAGAAAAAGAGAGACAGAGCCTTGATCCCTTGACTTCAGTTGAGCTGTGCAATTTATATCTACTGAGCATCTGGCTGTAGGGAAACCAAAAGCTCTTTTAATATTCTGCAGAGACTCTGGGTGTACAAATGAGTGTGGGCTGTCAGAGCTGAGAAATGGGGCAGAGGTGCCAAGAGGTTTCTTTGCCTTCTCACACAAAACTGACCTGTGGCCCCATGGTGAAAGCTGGGCTGGTTCTTCTTTTATTGCCCTCAGTGCCACTGTGATAACTGTGCTGAAATCACCAGAGCCCTGCTGGTATCAGGCTGTTACCACACTGTTCTTGTTAGGATTTGAGTGAGGAGTTTGAACACTTGTGGGGCTTCCAGGCTTGAGAAGCTGAAGTGTGCAACTATTTAATAATGAAATTATGCAAAGCAGGAATACAAGGTTAACACAGCAGGACTGCCAGATTAAGAAGGGACCTGAAGTCATCACTCACTGCTTTAGGTCACTCACAGGGAGGATCCAGACTGGAAGCTCAGGCACAGATCTGATGCCTGTTGGCAAAGCTGCAGCACAGGAGGCTGATCTTTAATCAAAGATGGGTTGAACATATCAACCTTTGCGTCAGGGTTAAGGGGGTCACAGCTGGTACAGCGTACCTGGGTTCCTTCATGTCTCCTCTGCATTAGAATTCTCCATCCCTGCAGTTGCATTCCAGCTGAAAGGAGGAATGGGAAGGGAGAGATGTGCGGGGACAGTCTGTTGTGGAGACAGACTGGGTGTCATGGGATATGCTGGTACTGTCTCATGTTCATTATCTCAATTATTTATCCTCCCTGCTGAAATATTTCTTAAACAAATCCTACCATGTGTTTTGAGGTTGGGATTCATAGAGTGAAATCGCAACTCCTTTCTCAGAGTTTAGCTGGAAAAATACAAATCTGCCAACTAGGAATAGAAGAGAAATAAACTGTGGTTCTGTGGAGCAACAAGTGATGGATTTCTGCAGATATGGAAAGCGTCTGCTCTGCAGTCCCAGGTCAGAGAGTGTGTGCATTTGCCCCGGTGTTATATTTGTTCCATGAGAAATAATGATGTGAGATTCTCAAGCTCTTCTAAATAACACAGATTGCTTCCACCCTGATCAGAAAATTCAGCTTCACAGTCCCAGGCCTTGGAACCACCAGCCATCAAGATCAGACACTAAATACTTCAGTGCATCGTGCTTAGGGAAGATATTTATTAGCTTGATTTGTCACCACCATTCTCAGTCTTTCTGCAAGGCCAGCTGTGGTGGTGTGGCTTCAAGGACAGCCCCTGAAGAGTCCCTGGTGTGTTGTGAGGAAGCTCTGAATGGAGTGTCTGACACTGCAGCCCTGAGCATTCATCTCTGCCTTTGAAAGCCTTGTCTGCCTGTTGGTCAGATAAATAAATGTCACATGGATTTGTTGGCAGGACTCTCGCCTTAGTAAGGTCTTTTGCATTAGGATATCCACTTTCTGGATTATTTAAATGTCTTTTGGGCCCAGTCTAAGTACCTTGGGTGTGGGTCTGGGTTTCCAGGCATTTCACAACAGAAAGGATCAGAGATCAAATCCAGCCTGAACTTAAGTAGTTCTCTTCCTGACCCAGGCTGTGTTTTCTGCCTGTTTCAACATCGCTGACATGAAGATCATATCAGTACAAATATCACATGCAGTGACACTGCTGGTTTCCCTTCTCTTCTGGCACTTTGTCCATTTAAATCAAACCTTTCCTGTTGCAAATGCACCTCAGAGGGCTCTTTGTGACACTCCTCAAAAGCAGAGAGCTGCTGGATTGGTGCTGTCCCTGAAGTCTGTCCTTCCCCTGGGGAGCTGGTTGATTCACTCCTGTGCACAGGGGTGGTACAAACCCCTTTTTTAATGAGCTGAGCTCTCCAGAGGGATCTGAAGTGGTCAGTCCATCTCAGAGATGCAGAGATGGTTTTCAGGCAGCTCAAGTCAGTCTCTCTAAACCCGTGGGAGTCACTAATACGTGCAAGCCAGCAGAAGTGAGAATAGGACTCTGTATTTTATTTGCTCTGTAACACATCTGATGTGTCTTTTGGCTCCTGGGAGCACTGGATTTATTCAGTCTTATCTTTCTGTGGGGATGAGCAAGATCAAAAGGCTGAAGCCAGTTACATACAGAAACCAATTCCCTGTTGCACACACCACAAGCAGATCCAGACCAAACAAGCCTCACCCATTTCCTTCCCCACAGGACAGTGCACTTATGGCACTTGCATGTTCATGGATCAATTCAAGCCAAAAGAGATTGCCCAAGATATATTGCAGAAAATAAAAATAAAGAAACGTTATTTGCTGTTGGGTAAAAGAAAGTCCATGTCAGTATTGACCTGTGAGGAAATCCCCCCATCTGAGTGTTCCTGAAACATCAGATGCCTTTTCTGCAAGATGTTGTATATTATGAGGTGGAAAATCTCTGTCTGGCTCCTTTGGGAAGCTACACAGCTCCTCACAGAGGGCCAGTGTGAGAATTCCTTTGGAAAGTGGATGCAGTGGGTTGCTGTTAGCACTCAAACAATCTTTTTAGCCTGTAAATCACCAGGCTGGAACAGCCCGGCTTCCTGTTCTTCCAAGCCATGCATTCAGATCTTTGTGTGGCTGAGAGCCACCAGGGCATGCACTGTGCTCCATGAAGCCAGCTGGAGACTGGAGAGGTCCCTGGGGGGCCTTGTGCAACAGGGGACAAATCTTGTTGGGGGGACAGCAGAGCCCAGGGGTTGGGGTGTTCACTCAGGGCAGAACCCATGTTCTTGGCCATTCCTTGCCACAGGGAAGCTTTGGGTTTCCCCACCATCCTCTGCATCACTGCAGCCTCAGCTGCAGCTCAGCAGTCTGTTAGGGGCTCAGGAACTACAGGACAACATTTCCAGCTCTATGGAAGCACCAGAGTTAAATACTTCCATGGCCAGTCAATGGAAACAGGCTCTGGCCCTCACGGAGCACAAAACACACACAGAGATGTGATTCTGCTCCGTGGGACATGAGCTGTGATTCATCACCTGAATGTGGATGGTTTATCTTCTGAAATGCTCCATGCTGTAAATCATTTTCCCCTTTTGAGGACTGCTGGGCTTCAGAAGTCATGAGAGGTGAGGGGTCCAGTGTGGAAAGCTTCTCTGAGAGCTGGGAATGGGCAGTTCCACTCTGCTGCAAAGAACTGGGAAAGCACCTTGTTGATTAAATCTCTGTTCAGGGCTTTATCCTCCTTCACTCACTTCAGAATTGCTGAGATGAAACCAGAGGTAAAGCTGCAGGCCTTGTGTTTAGGTAAGGAATGTCCTTTGGAGGGAGCAGTCACTTTAACCTGCACTCAGAGCTCCTTCTGGCAATGTTTGTTCTCACTGAGGCCTCCTGTCAGGACTCCTTTGGTGGCTGCTCACTGTCTGCTGCTCCTCTGCAGCAAAGGGAGATGGAAACCACCTCATGCTGCAGCTCTGGGCTGCGTCAGCCCTGGGATCTGCCTTGGACTTCCTGGCTGTCACTGAGATGGGTGCTCTGTCTCATTTTTCTGGGAGTGGTAACATCCCTGGGAGCCCAGGGATGGAGCAGGACTCCACAGAGATGGGCATTTTATGTATTCATTGCTTTCCTTGGTATTTTTAGCAGGAAAATAGTAGTGAGAAGAGTATTAAAGGGAGTGGAGGTTATGCAGCCTGGTGTCCTGTGAGGTGGGGGCAGGTGTCACACCAACCTGCACCAGTGGCAGGACAAGTGTCTCTGCCTATGACAGCAGGTCATGCTGCTTGGCAGCATGAAAAGTCTTAAAACTGATTTTTATTTCATCTGCTTTCTGCATTTTGGGAACTCCATTCAACACTCTGCCCCAATAAACATCCCCAAACAAGGTTGATGTAACGTGGCTGTGGCTGGTGACCTGTGCAGTGAATTTGATTATTCATTTTGCCCCATAACTGATCTTGACTCACTTTTCCATGAGCCCTGGATAAAGGGATCAGCCTGAGGCCATGGGTGAGCACACACAGCAGTGGGCAGTGTGACATCACTGTGTTTTGTTCTCTCTAGAATGCATGAACTGCACCAGGCTGGCTGACATGACCGAGAGGCTGAACACGCTGGAGGCCAAGGTAAGGAGCTGCCTTTATTCTCCTGTTGCACCAACATTTCCAAGAGTTTCTGGTGAAAAACGCATTGTGTTGGCAGGCTTGGAGAGATCAGGTGCCTCTTCCTCTGTCCATGGCAGTGGCTGTGCCCCAGAACATGAGGCACTGTTTGCCTCCAGCCCTGCTCCTTCCCTTCCCCTTCCCATGGCTGCATCTCTGCCTTACCCACCTCCTCCAAAATACTGCTCAGACCTCAGAAATACCTTGCCAAGTGTTGCCATCATGTTTATTTGTCACTGTTTGCCTGTCACACCTGCCCTCCCTCTGTTCTGCTGTATTTCCTCAAGTGTAATCCAGTCCTGCTTTTCTTATCCCTTTTCTGAAGGGTGGGAGGCTCTCGTGCATAGTTTAGTGGAGACAAATATTAGGGGGAGACTTTCACGTTGTGGAGGGCTTTTTTTCCCCCCTTACAAATAGTTTTAATTTCTACCTACTGGGATTCAGATAAATTGTTCCAGTCTAGCAACAAAGCAGCTGAGTCAGCATTCCCCTTTGATCTGTGGTCCCTCCTGTGACAGCCCACTCCTGGCTGCTACTTATCATGCTTTGGTCCCTTTAAGGCATTTACTGCTGTTATTATTCATTAACTGATGCTTATCAATGACATAAAAGAATTTAGGGAGAAACCTTTGTGGAGGGAGGTGGTGGTTGTGTGGTGTTTTTGAGGCCAGTACATGATATTATGGTAATTTGGGAATTGTTTGTGCTGAAATGAAGTCTGGATCCTCCTCAAAGCCTTCCCAGTTATATTTCACTACAGGAAAAATGAAGGGGTGGGGGGAATGAAGTTCTGGGGAACAGGATTGCTCTGGAGTGTAGTGCAAAGGACCAAAGAGAGCTGGGCTGTTTGTCTGAGCAGCAGGGGCTGGCAGTGGGGGTCCTGTGGCAGGGCAGGGCAGGACAGAGGGGCTGCTCAGTGACCCCTGTGTGTGCAGTCCTGAATGCCAGTGAGCCACAGGCCTGGCCTCAGAGAGCTGTGAAGCAGCCCTGCCCCCCCAGGCTGTGGCCAGCTGTACCTTTCTGCGCTGTCCAGGATTTCTCTGTCTGCCTGACTGGAAAAGGACAAGCAGAGGCTGTGCTGACACCACTCCCACTCTGCTGCCTTGTGCTGCTCAGCACTAGTGGGGGTGACTGCTGGGTACCTGTTGCTGATTCCCCGACTTCTCTGACTCAGGCTGGGCCCCTCCAGGGGCTCCTCTGTCAGGAGAGACCCTCCTGGAGCAGTCTTGAGTCAGGAAAGTGAGACAAACTGGATTTTTTTGGTCTTCAGGTTCTTGTTTGTTGTTATCTTATCTAGGGTTTTGCACGCTGTCCACACCAGGCTCAGCGCACTGGAAAAGCACCACAAAAATGGCTAACAGTCTCTTGTTACAAGGTCTTTTAAAACTAAACTATCCAATTAAGAACTGACACCTACATTATTTCCCTTTTTAACCCAATAACTGATACCAAAGAGCCCTCAATGTTTTTCCACCCAATTACAAAATGCCACCCAAATGCAAGAAGAAGAAGAAGGCAGAAGAAGCGTGAAGAAGAAACCCAGGACAGAACCCTGTGCCCTCCATCTTGCTTCCATCCACAACATATTAAAAATCCCAAAACCTAAATTTCCCACCAAGTGATACACCTACACTACTCTCTACAATCTACTTTACACCCTAGTGGATTCTAGTCTATTCTGGAGTTAGGAAACTTTCTCCATGAATGAGGTCAGTGTTCCCCTGGGGATCAGGGCACCCCAGAGCAGACAAGGAAACATCCCCAGTGCCCTGGGTTTCCACAGGAACAATGTGTAAAGACTGATGGCAGTCTCAGCTGGGGCCTGGCAGGACTTTGGGGAGGGGGAAGGAGGTTCTACCTGCCCAAACCCCTTTGGGAAGTCAGGCAGAGTGTGCTGTGTCTCTGATTTAGTGCTGCAGTCAGGCAGTTGGTGCTGTTGCTGTGATGGTTTTCCTCCTGACTTCCCTCTGCTCCCACACAGACTGGGAGCAAGGCTCATCAAAAGGGTTCACTTTTACAGAGGAAAATGAGTTATTGCCTTCCTTTTTGAAGTACTAAAGACCATGTGTCTGCAAGGAGACCTTCTGCAGCACAGCCCAGCAAGGTCCTTATCAATCTTTTGGCTTCCACTTTGTTTGAAAAGCTGTGGATGCTATGCAAAAATTGACTGTAGCAATGAAACAGAGTGAAGCAACAGTACATGACTGCTGGTGCTGTACACAGGAGAAATATGCTGATTCCCCCTTTTTTCAAGGTTAATTTAAGTTCAGTTTGATCTCTGTAGCAATCTAATGAACTCAGTTGTTATTATTCAACAATAGCCAGCATCATTTAAAAGGTGCTTATGTTTGTGTGGTGGTGTCTGCATTCCTGCTCTGGATTTTGGAGGAAGATCCCTGTTTTGCTGGATGATCTGGATGTGAAGTTGTCTCTCAGCTGTCCATACTGTGTCTCCTTGTAGTGTCTCATTTCACCACAACAACCTGAAGCTGTTTTGAGGAGCACAGGAAGGGTGGGATGGGCACACACATCTCTGCCAGTGCCAGAGGCTGTTTCCCACTGGATTTTTGCAGGTTTGTTCTGCAAAGGCAGATGTGGAATTCCATCTTCCCCACGAGCAGAGCTGGATTTTCCTGCCACAGTGCTGCTCCCTCTGGAGGGAGCTGAAGTTGAGGCAGTTTGCTGCTTTTGCTCTTTTGAATTTCAGCCCAGAATGAGCAAGGTGAGCTCAGGGGATGGCAAGGGGAAAGACCAGCCTGAGTTTTCTTCTTTCCCCACTCCTCTTCAGCTTTTATAGCAGCCCCCCTAAAAATGGGGCTATAACCAGCAATGGTCTCATCTTTCCTATTACAAGGGTGAGCTGGTTCATCCAAATTGTAAGATCAGTGTCCAAATGAGGTAATAAAAGTAACCCTGATTTTAGTAATATGAGAGTTGGATCAGAAGGTGAGAAGCAAAAATAAACACAGAGCAAATGGAATGAAAAATTACTCATTAGGGACCAGTGCTTTTATTGCCCTTGGGGAGCAGAGAGGCTCAGCTGCAGCACAACCAACTCTTCATGTGCCTCACACCTTCCTGTGCTGCTCCAGGATGTCCTTGTGCCTGCAGGAGGTGTTTCTGCAGGGAGGGAGGTGAAGGCAGAAGGAATCAGGTTCCATCCTCATCTCCTGTTTCCAGCTACCACATTGTCTCCCCAGGATGGAGTTCATGTGCTCACCAAACCCACTGAGTGCCAGAGTTCTGAGCTTGATTGATGGTGCTGAGCTGGAAATCTACAGAGCACTGTGTCAGGGGGATGGTGACCATCCTGGGCTCCAGGACAAGAAATGGTGTGGACTGGAAGAAAAGCACCCCCTCCCCAAGCCCCAGCATGCCAAACCTTTCTTCTTTCCTGTGACATCTGAGTTTACATCCCCACAACACCCCCTGACCCCAGGGGAGCCTCGTTGGTGGGACAGCAGAGCAAACCCTGCTTTTATTTCATAGAAAAGGTTTCACAAAGAGTAAACCCTGCTTTTATTTCATAGCAAAATTTCACTTAAGCCAGCGCAGGCCCTTAGAGGGAAGTGTGTTCAGCCCTTCCTGAATTTCCTGAGCCTGGTGCTGCCCTCCTGTGTCACAGGACTGAGCCCAGACAAACCAGGGGAGTGACAGCACTGCCCATGGCAGAAAGGGCTGGAAAGGGAGCAGGGCTGCAGGCAGGGATGCAAGTGGGGCTGGCAGATTTGCAGGCAGAGCTGGAAGGGCTGCAGGCAGCTGCACACAAATTCCTGCTCATTTTTCTCGCCCAGTTTCTCTAAGTAAGCAGCACCACAGAGCTCTGGGCAGCACAGTATTAATCCCAGGTTTGGGCTGGAGTTGGAGTGCAGTGCTTGAGCTGAGCTGATGTAAGCCAGCCTTATCTCCTGACACGGCTCTTGTGAAGCTCGTGGCATTTCACTCACAGCTTTAATGCCTGGAGATAGCATTACATATCCAGTGTCTGATTGATTCATTGTGTGATTGATAAATGACATGCATAGTTTTTGCATGAAAACAGCCCCTGTAATGTGATTCCCCACGCAGAAGATTCTGAAAGGTTTTAAAGAAAATCTTTGTGCAGTGCACAGAATTTGATCGATTTATTGCTATTTTTCTGAAATCAGCCCATTTATTTTGGAGAGATTACCAACAGCACCTTCACTGCCCATGTCTTTGGATGGTAAAACATCATTACTTGGAGTTTTAATGTGATCATTGTTTCATTCCATGAAACATGAAATGTTTCTGTATTTCTCTTCTCCCAGGCAATTACATTAAATACTGGCAGCTGTCTGGGATGTTTTATGGGATTTGTCTTTCCTTTCTCTGATAGAAAATAAAAAAATTCCCTGCTGTAGGGGAGAAATATTTGGAAGATAGCAAATGTTTCACGGTGCTGTGACATGGCAGAGAGATTGGGAGGGGAACCAGAACTGCTTGGCCATGAGGCTGCTGCTGGCTCTGCAGGGTGGACATGAGCAGTTGCAGTTGAAGTTGATACTTCAAGGACTTCCATGGATTTTCCATGTTCTGTGTGTGATAGCTATGAGCAGCTACATCCTTTCCTTTCTAAACAGGAAGGTGGTATTGTTGTTATTATTATTATTATTATTATTATTGTTGTTGTTGTTGTTTGTTGTTGTTATTATTAATCCCTAAGGTTTCCTAATGGCTTTGTGCAGAATCTGTTTCTCCAGCTCCAGCAGTACATTGAATTTAAGGAGAATTTGGGCTGTTTCACAGGTAGCTATATAATAACTGTCTGGTTTCTGGTATTAGTAACAACATGGAATCAATCCCTGTAAAATTTCTAATTTAATGCTGAGTTTCTGTAGGTCAGTTAATGACTCAAATATCCCTAATAATAAAATGCAAGTTCCTAACTGATTCTTACAAGGAGGAACCATGAATCAAAACTGGGTGGGCAAACTGAATTTTGTCTAACTTTGCATCCATCTCTTATTTTTAGCTGCTCTGCAATAATCCTGATAATGAGGCACTTTGGGTACTGACCCTTCTCTCATTTGGGCATCTTGCTGTCTTTCACAATGATGGTTAAAATCCTTTCCTCCTAAAGTCTAGCAAGTTTTGGACCTTATTTCTTATCACTGTTGGATTGAAGGAGCAGTCTGTCCCCTAAGACTGTTCCATGTGTTTGGCCAATGCTGTAAATCGTTTGCCAGAACAACAAAAAGGCTGCAAAGGCCTCCTCATCCACCATTCCCTCCCACAAAGTCTTTCAGTTACAAGTTTGGCATTTTTAGTCAAATGGATTTAATATTTCCATAAAATAACTTTGCAAAATTCTCTTTTCCTGACACGCAACTGAAGTTTGCCAAGCAAATCCTATGTCTGCATTAGGAGATGCTTTTGGTGTGTTTAACACCTGGGAACACTGTTTACAAGTTTGGATTTTTTAAGAGGAATACATTTGTGGACAAACAGTAGTTTTTGTCAAGGGAGGTGTGTGAGGAGCCCAAGGGATGTGCTCAGATCATTTTGTGCATCCAAACATTTGAATTTCCAGTTGGTTCTAGTCTAAAATTCTATGGGAGCTTCATAAGTAAAGTATCACTGCAAGATAAAAACTACTTTGGGCCCTTTTTCTTTCAATTTGCACTGAAGGTGAGCCAGGAAAGGCCCAATCTCCTCATCTTTTCCCTCATTCTGCTCTCTCCCAGCAGCTTTTAGAGCTCTGTGGATGACAAGAGCACACGAGGCAGCTGAGCCTGAGGAGGTGAATCCCTGGGCTGATCCCTCCTCACCTGGGGGAAGCAGAGCAGATCCCAAAGGCTTTGCTGGGCACTTGCTCAAGACTAAATTCACCTCAGCCTGGGCTGGGTTCACATCCCTGGTGCTCCTACATCCCCAGGAGGCCTCAGCAATACCTGGGGCAGAGGAATGATGTGATTTTGAGGGTGGAAGGTTATAGCTCCCATGTATTTTTATACAGTGTTTTACAGCAACAGATCTGATTTCACTCTGAGCTCCCTTGTGTGCTTTGTGTACAGGGCATTGCTGGATCCTCTCCACATCTGGCTGCTTGGGGTGCCAGCTGTGGCAGGCTGGGGGTCTCAGCAGCAGAGTAAATCCCACTGGGGAGCACATTCAGAGGAGCTCCCCAGTGCCTCGCAGGAGCACAGCCAATCCTTCCCTCCAGCTGTTCTCTCAAGCAAAGCCTCCAGGGTCTGGGGGCTGCTGAACAGTGCCTGTGTTTTGTCTGAACTGGGAGGGCAGCTGGGCTTTTGTGTCTTCTCTGTCCTGATTCCCCTCCAGAAGATACCTGCTGAGGAAAGAGTTGCATTTTCCATCCTGATTTTGGAAATCTGGTAGCTCTCTTTGTAGAAAGAACAAGAACTGTGCTACCTGATAGAAGCCTTTGGTCCGTGTCTCTGTCTTTCATGATGACACAAACCTCACCTTTTGCTCTGCACTGAGTCACTACAATGATATCAGCTAGTGCTCCCCCATAATTTATCAATGCAACAAGAACTTCTCCCTGCACTAATTATCTTGTCCCTTTGGCCAAAGCCTCTAAGATGTTCTAAGTCTGAAGTCACCCAGATTCTCTGGGCACCTAGTTCCTCAGGTGTTGGTGGACACTTACTGGATGTCTTTTGGCTTTTGAAACCAAGCACTTGTGTCAGTGCTGGAGCCTTGTGTTCACAGGTCCCACATTGCTTTGAGAGAGAGACCTTCCCCATCACATTTTGTCAAACTCCCTGTTTAGATCTGTCTTGATGAATGATTAAAAAACTCTTATATTGCCAAATAATTTGCTATGAAGAAAGATCTGTCCAACAAGTTATGTAATTTACCGTTATTAATCAGCTTGTGTCTCTAGAAGATCAGGGGACTCTTACTTTACACTGGAATTTTTAGCCGATGAGCTGGATTCATGCAGTTTCTTTTCCTCCTCTTTAGAGAGGGATGGAAGAGAGTTAATTCCACCAATGCTGTGAGAGACCAAATATCCCCTGTTTATTAATTAATAATATCCATCTGGATTTTTATCCAAAGGAAAAAGCATTCTGAGCCCTGTCATATCAACTTTTAAATCTTTGGAAGCCTATCTGCTCTTCCCTTGTTACTAACACCTACCTAGTTACAGGACATCAGGAATGTGAGCAGAGGACAGATGATGGGAGGAGGCTGCCTTTGTGAAATCTTTTTTTGATGAGTGGGAACAACAAAAATAGGGCTCTGGAAAGCCACTACAAGCCAAAAAAACTCCTCTGACACCGAACATCTCAAGAAGATGAAAACCGTCCTCCCATTTCCATTGTCCCTGGCCTGAGCTTTTGATCTGACGCAAGAAATGTGGTATTTGTCTGAAGCTGAGAAAGTTTATGCTGGCAAATGGAAAAGGAGGAGGTGGGTTGAGTGAGCTGGGACTGAGCTCCAGGCACACAACGCTCGTGTCCCCGCGGAGGGCCGGGAGCAGAGCAGGATCCACAGCCAGGCTTCGAGCCCTGGGAGTGGAGCAGGAGCCAGAGCCTGCCCTGGGAGCCTGGTGGGTCTGGGAGCCCTGGGGTGACCCTGCAGCCTCTGCAGCTGGCCCTGAGCCTTGCCCAGGGCAGGATGGTCCCCATGTTGTGAGCAGCTCCTGCGGCCAGCTCGGCTCCCGCGCGCTGTTGGCAGCAGAGGTGGCCCCGTCTCAGTCCCTTCCAGCCTCCTGACCCAGCTCAGCTGTGTCTGACCTGGGGTCTGAGCCAGACACAAACCCTCTCCTGCCAGAGGCTCCAGTTCAGCAAGGCCATTTAGGCTGATTTGAGTTTTTCCTTCCGTATGTGCAGAAAAACAAAAGTTTGAGTGTTTTGCTGAGTTGAGGCTGTCCTTCAACTCAGACTGCACATTGCAAGGTGGGGAAGAAAGGGGTTTTTGTGTCCTGCAGGGATCTGCTGTCCTGGCACCACAGGCAGCAACCACTGTCCTTCTCTCTGCCTTCCCTGGTTGGCTGGTGAGTGACATCATCCAGGGCTGCAAGACATATTTCATTTATCTGGTGGCATGAGGATGTCTTCTGCCTCAGTTCTTCATGGAGGCAGAACTTTTGTGTTGGAAGTTGTAGCAGCAGCACAGGTGGGCGCTGCTTGCAGTGAGGATTCCCTGTGAAAACCGCACATTCTTCCCTTGATGTTATCCCTCTCTCTACCTCCACCCTATTGACTAGAAATTAACAAGATTTTAGTACTGAGATTTTAATACACTGCACATTTTGCTAATTTTCTTTCTGGCTGTGAGCCTCTGTGGTATCATTTTCCAGCGGTTTACTCAGAGGGCTCGAAACTTTCTTTTTTTGTTTAATGAAAGTGGGAATTCTCCTCAAGTCCCCTGACTACAGCAATGGCAGCCTTAAGAAAAACAGAACGTGACAGAAAGTGGATGAATGGCTCCAGTGCTATTGCAATAATGTGTAAGGAGCCCGTTTGTGCTCTGTGCTGTGTGAGCTGTGAGAGGACACTCCTTGTTGAAAGAGCTGTGTGTAGTGTGAGATTTTTGAATGTGACTAAATCCCTTGTGCTTCTCCTTCTTTAGCTTGGCTCTGTGGATCTCACAGATGTGAGAGCTCTCCTCTTTATGCTTTATTTCTTTTGGGCATTTCTTCAGTCCTAATCATAAAAACTAGAATTTCTCAGCAATTTCAAGTCTGGAGACTTCCTGACCTGTATCATTTCGTGCCCAGGGAAAATAAACTTGTTACTATGGTTTGAGCCTTAATGACTGCAAAGTATATATAGTCAATTTATAACAGTGCATGCTGGATTATCCTGTGCATGGCTTTACAGCTTTTACAGCATTTATCAGCAGAGTGCTCATTTAAAACATGTTGTTTTAATGAAAAGGATACCGTTGCCACTGTTTTGTGTTGATTATGTGGTAACACATTTTTATTATCACCCATAAAAATGATTTGGAGCCGTTCCACCCCAGATGCGACCTTGGGCAGAGCCGTGCTCGCGCCGCCCGCGAGGGCCACGGGCCCCTGAGGTTTGCTGGGCCCTGACCATGGCTGCAGTGATTTAATATCCCTGTTCCCACAGCTCTGCAGAACACTGGCCAAGACAGCCCCTGTGTGCCCCTTCCTCACAGCAGGAGCATCCCAGCCCTGCCCTGGCTGCAGCCCCTCTAATTTGCCACCTCCAGGGTTACTCTGCCTCTCTGCCCGAGCACATTTTGGCAACATCCAGATGTCTGCTGGGAAAGTGAAAGGATGATAGAATAAATAATATAAAGTGATGCAGAAAAGGTCTTCAGCTCACACTTGAGTCCCATGGCAGTGGGAGCTAAGCACAGTTATGGTAAGGCACATGCTTAAGTGTTTGTTGAACTGATAACACGTTTCCTGGAAAGTCTGAGGAATAAATCATTGGGTAGGAGCACAGAGTGCAAGAGGCAGATGGAACTGATTCCCTCCTGCCTGGCATCAGTCAAACCTGGTGAAGAAAAGTATTGTGACCTTATTCCATTTTTCTGTACTCAGAAAGCAGAACTCTGGATCTGTAAATAAAGATCCTTGCAATAAAGGAAGAATTTTGCTTGTTTGCAAGAGTGAGGTTCAGTTCCCTTGCACTTAACCTAGCTCCCTGTTTAATTAGTTTCTGATTCACCCCCATCAGGCCAGTACATTCTGCAGGAAGTTCATCATTCCTGGCTCTGCTGCAGTGCTGGCTCTCACCAGGCCTTGCAATAAAGAAGTGATAAACCTTGTAATAATTGCAAGTTAAAAACAAACAAGTGGAGCCAAGTCACTCTCATTTATAATTGCAGTGTGACTTCATTATGTAAAGACAACACAGTGTGTAAAGGCTGAAACTTCTAGGGATTTAATGGAAAGTTTGAGCCATATTCTCTTTTATTTCCCTTATCCCTAAATTAGTATTGCTTAGGTGGTTTTCAAGCAGGAAAAGATGATGCTGTAACAAACCTCGGTGTTGCATGCCTAGAAAAATGTTCCCATGTTAGAGACGAGCTCCCAGTTTCACAGAGGCTACCAGTGGGCAGGGAGCAGAGCCTGGTGGACAGCCTGGAGCATATGGGGAACGTGGGGTCAATTTGCCAAGGAGAGAAGGTTGTAAATGGCCCAAACACCTCAGGGATGCCTGTTGGGATGTGGGTTTGTCTGAAGGTTGTGTGTTTTCAAGGCCTTGAAACAGCTGTGAGTTTTAATAATGTTCTGTTGCTTCTAAGCAGAGCTCACTGAGTAAACAGCCTGCTTTTTTTTTTTTTTATTTTTAATTTGCTTCAAAGTTAAAGCACATAAACTCTTTAAAAGATTCATCATCTTTGATTCCATTGGTATCTGTGCTTTTACAACCATAACTTGTCCTCAGTTTGCTACCCTGGGGTTTCAGGTACAGCCCTTCATCCCATCCCAGCTGTCAGTAATTTCTGATTTTCTGGCTCTGGTTTGAACACCAGGGAACTGCTGCCCCTGACAGCAGCTTCAGTCCCTGGTCTCATGTTTCTCACCAGGGACACAATCCCACGTGAGGCCGGGTCCCTCTGGAGGCAGTGAAGTCCTCCCCAAGGAGGGTGTGTGCGGGACACACTCACAATTAACACAGCAGCTTCCTAGGAAATTGATGCTGATTTCCTAAAACCAATAAAGCTTTTATGCTAAAATCCTGTGGTCTGTGAGCAGAGTTATTCCCAGCCCCATCTGGCAAGAGGAGGAGTTTTAGGACCTCCTCAGGAACTGAGACCGAGTCTGAAACCATCCAGGTCACAGATCACAGAATATTCTGAGTTGGAAGGGACCCACAAGGACCATCCAGTCCAACTCTTAAGGGAAGGGCCCATGTGGGGGCTGAACCCATGTCGTGGTTTGAAAAGACAAGTGTCTGCTAAGGAAGGCAGGAGTCTCCCTTGAAATGGAAAATGTAAACCTCCTCTCTCTCAATTATTATAATTTTGAAATTAAGGGGTTGTCAGGCAAAGATATGGGAATATGAATAACAGTTCTTTAACAGGAAAATTAAAAATACAAATGCAATAGTACAAAAAAAACCCCAACACTGCCAGAGTCAGAACAGACCCTGACTCCCTGTGGGTCAGGGTGGTGGCACAGTCCCATCCCATGGTGGCTCAGCCCTCCTGCAGTGCCATCTGTGGTTCTTTTGGAGCAGGGATCCTGCACAAGGGTGGAATTTTCCTCTGAAGGTCCAGGGCTGCTGGAGATGGGCCTGCTCTTCCTCTGGGAATCCAGTAGGAAAAGTCTGTGGTGTTCCAAACTCAGATTTTATCCAGGTAGGAATGCTTGGCTCTGTTGTAGTTGAAACTGAGTCAATACAGAGCAATACTCCCTTTTCAGAAGGCCTCAAACTGGTTTTATTATAGCATGCATGCTTTTTATACATTCTTACAAAACTCATAAGCTTACACTTACAAGTTTCAGTTGAAACTGAGTCAATACAGAGCAACACTCCCTTTTCAGAAGGCTTCAAACTGGTTTTATTATAGCATGCATGCTTTTTATACATTCTTACAAAACTCATAAGCTTACACTTACAAGTTTCTCTTATTTATCCTTCTTTCTTTCCTGATTTCTATGTCAACAACTTTGGTAGAAAATTCTTTCAGGGGTAAACATGGATCCTCTTATCAAACTTTGCTCTGGCTCACAGAAGTCGCTTGTAAAACCTCTTCCACATGGCTCCATCCCTTGGGCAGAGCATCTCCCAGTGGGATGATGGAATTTTATCAGCCTCGCAGAGACACTCACTGGCCCATTAACAAAAGAGATCTCCTGGAGGGAGGATTGGTTGTGAGAGAGATAAAGAAAAAACTGCCCAGTGAGCAGGAGATAGTAGCCCCAGCTCTGACAGATGGCAATATAACACACACCCCCATTTCCAGCCTAACACACCCCACAGCTCTGGGCTTGTGAGCCCCTTGCTGTGAGAGCCGGCTGACCTGTGTGTGCTGGTTGCCCTGTGCAGATCCTGCTGCTGGAGGCTGCAGAGAGGAGCCCAGCCCTGGAGAACAACCTGCCCATCACGGGCACCACGGCCACGTGGTACGAGGAGCTGCTGCCCGACGCCTTCCCCCTGCTGAACCCCGGCACCGCCCTCCGGAAAACCGTGGGATCTGCAGGTAAGCCTGGCCTGCTCTTCACCAAATCACCCATCCTGCAAACACCGTGCCTTTGGGGGAGCTAAAAAGGATCTGGGTCTGCTCTATCCTTGGGAGCTGCAGGGTTGAGGGGTCGGGAGGTCTCTGCCCTTCCCTGAGTTCAGCCAGAACAGAGCAGGGATGTCTTTGGAAAAAATCCATTGAAGCTGCATTTTGCCAGCCGTGGTGGCCTGTGGCAGCCACGATTTCTGTTGGCAAACATCTGCTGGAAGCTGAATTTGGGTCTGTTCAAGTTCTGTTCACCCCAGCAGGGCCACTGTGTGTTTCAGTGGGCTTGTTTTAAGTTTTTTGAGGATTTTGAGGCCCAGACACATTGAAACGTTCCTGAAGAAACTCCAGAGAGCCATCAGGATCACAGTGGGACAGCTTCTGCTTACTTACAGAGCACCAACTGCAGTGTTTCCCAGTCTGGGAGCAGTGCTGGGGAATAGAGGAATGGGCTGCATGGGTCATTCTTGGTTTTATTGGACAAAAAGCTTTCCCATGAATAGCAGCACCAGTTGCAGTGTGCTTTATATTTTCTAAATTTGCCATAAACACAATGGGCTGTTTTATGATCCCTCTTGTGGCATGAAAAAAAAATACACTTATAAGAAAGTCTCCCTCTGAGCCCACTTGGCCAGACAGATCCCCATACATTGAATTTTCTTGACCTTGGCATCTTTTTTCAAGATCCCTGCTCTCTGCTTCCAAAGCCCTGTCTGTCTGTTGCTTTGCTTGCTCCCAGAGCAGTTCTTTATTCTTTAGGGCCTGCTTTGCTTTTTTCTTCTTTTTTTTTTTTTTTTTTTTTTTTTTTTTGGCCCAGGCAGTTTATTATGGCAGCCCTTCCCAACTGCAGCAGACTTGGAGCGACCAAAGCAGTCCAGATGCCGTCCCTGTTTATGATTTGTCATGATGCCTCAACATGGAGGGAGGTTCACTAACAATATGTTCTGTAAAGTATTCTCAGAACCACAGCCACAGCTGCCAGGAACTGAATTAGAGCAGTTTCCCCAGTGTCCATTATATGCTCATTCTGCCTTTCCCATGTCATTTATTTTTGCTGTGGCAGTGGCTCTGCACCTGCACTTTGCTGCAACAAAGTCAGCCCAGCAAAATGCTGGAGACTCTGGGCCTTCCACACCAAGTCCTGTCCTGGTGGAGGCTCCCCACACGAGGTCATGTCCTGCTGGGCACAGAGCAGTGCCTGCCTCTCCCCCAGGCTTCTGGCAGGGCTGCCAAGCAGAGCAGCACCTGGATCAGCCCCTGGTGCAGGGTCAGCACCTCCCAGCCCTGCAGCAAGGCCAGGTGCTCACTGGTGGCCACCTCCGAAAGCAGGTGGTGATGTCTGAGCTGTGGGTGAGCCCATGGTGCCAGCCAGACTCCAGGCTCTGTGTGTGTGCTACCAGGTGTAGTCCTTGCTCGCTGTTACCCTTTGTTTTTCTGGCCTTGATTTATTTAACCTGGTGTGGAATAATAACTGTGGTGTAATAAAGGAATCAGGAATGCACTGGAGCGTTTGGAGCCAGGCCAGTGTCTTTCAGCAATGAGAAATAATCACTTCAGTTGCTCATTGACACTGCTGGAGCCCCTACCCAGCCTCTGTGGGCTTCAAATTCTTGCTTTGCTAAAGAGCTGTGGGGATATTTCATGGATCTGGGTCCATATTTGGCCTCCTTCCCTCCCCACACCAGTCTGAGTCCATGATTCAAAGCCAGCCAAAAAAACTCAGCATGGATTTTGGTGGAGTGAAGGGAACCCCACACAATTTAGGATGGAGGGGAGCTGCCCATTTTGCATTATTTCAACACCATGCCCTGACCTGCTGCTCCAAGGTTCCCTTGCAGGGATCTCAGGAGATCTTTCATCATGTGGGATATTGGAGAAGGTGGAAGTCAGGCCTGAGTGTCCTGGGTGATTTGGAGCTGTGGAAAGCTAATCCTCTGTCCCTCCCACCCCTTCCCCTAAGCCTTTTGGGAAACACTCCCTACTTTGCCCTGCTGCTGGGTGTTCAGCCAAAATAAATCCCAGCCTTACCTTGCATGCTACACAGCTGGATGGACCAAGGGCAGGATGCTGGGCCTGACACAAAGGTGGGTGACATGGACAGGATGCTGGGAGCTCTGGAAGTGTTTCTGGGTGACCCCAGAGCTCTGGGTTGGCTGATGCCTTTCCAGGCTGAGGTCCAGGAAAACTTGCTACTGTTTATGAGGGTGGTTATTCCTTCTGTGAGTGACAGGGCTGAGAATAGACAGTCATTTAAAAGCAATCAGTGCTGTTGAGACAGCTGCAGCACTGGCCTTTCTGATCAGCTTGTTAATCAACAGAATAAATTTTTCTGAGTATTAAGAAAATATATATACTCTGGCTGAGCCACTTGGCAGCAAAAGACCTAATTTTTCATATCTCTCTATTTTTCTCCTATTTTTTTTTATTATTATTATTTTACCCTGTCGCATTCTTGAACAGAGCCTAAAGGACACAGAGGTGCAGAGGAGCAGCTGATACCACAGGGTAAGTTCATAGTTTCTGATATTTCTCTTTCAAACACTAACTCTTGTTGTGCCCAGTCCTGTACTTATGTCCCAAAAAGCAGAAGGGTCCTGTGGCCAGGAACTCTTTGGAGCCTCACAGATGGAGAGGCTGAGTTTGTTCTTTGGGTTTTATCTGATCAGAGGCTGCTTTGGTTGGAGAGGCCACACACCAGTTTTATCACCTCTGAGACATTCATTCCCCAGCACACAAGGGATGGACAGCAGTGTCTGATGGAGAGGCAGCTCATGGAAGCAAGTGTGGCCAGAGCCAGCAGGGCATGTCCTGAGTGATGGGAGAAAACTTCTGTAGCTGGTGTTACCTGCCAGGGGCACCAGGAGCCTCTGGGGATGTGGGACATCACTTTCCTGTGCTCCATATCAACAGCAGCTCCTGTGCAGAGAAAACCCTAAGGAGGGCAGCAGATGGTGTGTTGCAGGTTAGTGACAGAGCCAGGAAGAAAATCCAGGTCTCTGCACATCTGATTTGGTTTCCAGCAGTAGATTACTCACCCTCTGCCTTTTAAAAATTCTTTTTCCTGTGGTCTTTTACTTCATATTGTTTGGAGGATAAACTCTCCAGGGGCTTCAGCTCTCTGGAAGCAATGCCACTGCAGCAGAGCTGTTTATGCCCGCTGAAGAGAACTCCCTTTTTTCTCCCCCTTTTCCCTGAATCCTTCCCTCTTTCTTCCCCCTGTTGCACTTGTCTCTTTTGAGCTGGTAACACCATTTGTCACCAGTGTGAGCCCTTGCCTGACTCATTACCCAGTGCTGCTTCTCCAGCCTATCCTTCAGCTCTTCCCCTCTAGGGAAGGAAGTGCCAGCTTCTCTCAAGCTCTGCTGCAGCACTGGCATTGAGGATGCTGCAGGAAATGATTGCTCCTGGGCTGCAGGACATCATGGGGTTGAGTTATAAGGTTGGACTGAAGGATTGAGGATGATTTTCCACAAGTGAGGGAATGTTCTGGCCCACACTCAGCAGCACAGTGTGTCATGCTTGCAAAACAGTTTCTGCTGTTCTTCCCTCTGTGCTGCAATTGCTGCAGTGAAGTTTCAGGTGTGCTGGGGTTTTTTTAGGGGTAGAAGCTGCTTCCTAAAAGGGCTCCTGATCACCTGCCTGGGCTTCCCAGGACAGCATCCCCTGCCAGGAGAGATCCATCCTTCTATCCATAGAAAAGGCTGCAGTTTGTGTCCTGTGGATAAGCAAATTGATCCAAATTGAAACTTGAAATTGAAAATTGGCCTTGATTCCTTATTCAATATTCAAATTAAATCAGATCTTTATTGAGGACTGAATGCAACAAAAGTACAGGTTCACACTCCCACTCAAAGCCATTGAGAAATGTAATTTCCTCAGTCCGCCCAGTTTTATCATGGATTGAAGGCAGAGAGATTTCGTTTTTGTAAGAAAAACCAGTTTGGACATCTCTCCAAAATGGAAAAAAGAGAGGAAGGGTAATTTTTCCACGGAGGACTAATACTGGGGGATTATTGCTTTGTTCTGAGAAATTAGGAGTCTGGGGTCATCAGGTTTTTTGTATTCCAGGTAGGCTATCTCACATCTAGAGTGGGAATTGTACCCAAATGTGGGAGCTGCCAATCCTGTGAGCCTTGATGTGATTGTGCAGCCCTGTTCCCTGGTACCAGCTGGGAAGGTGCTGTCCAGCTTCTTTCCTCCTTTCCTTTTCTCCTTCTCTCCCTCCATTCCCATCCATGCTCTCCACCCCCATATGCAGCATATTCTTTGGTTTTTGTATCAGGAGGGTCCAGAACCTCTCCTGATACCTCCTGGGAAGGAGAAGACACTCCTTAAGAGTTGATCAAACCTTAAATTGCTCTGCTGTGTTGTGATCATATGTAACACATAGACTAAAATCTGAAATCTGAGTGTGCTGGACTTTGGACTCATCCTGATCTCCCTCTGGCTTTGGAGCTTGCATCTGGCACTGCTTTCAAATACTCTGAGCCCTTTGGTAGCCCAGAAACCAGGAACCTCTGACTCTCTTGGCTCTGACAGTTAATGCCTTTATTATAACCATTAGCCACTGAATCTGAGCAGACAGACCCACTTGCCCACACCTCCAGGGCATCAAAGCTTCAGTGCTGTTTGCACAGTGTTTAAATGTCTCTCCATGTGAGCCCAAGATCAGCAGTGTTCTTCTGAACAACACCAAAAAATTGCCAAGTGTTGTTGTTATTTTGATAGTCTGGGGAAAACAGCATTAAGATTTTATTTAGTGTCACCAGAAGTGGTGACTTTGAGATCACTGATGCTGCCTCTGCACCTCTCCTGGGCTTACTGGGGGTCTGAGTGGGCTTGCCAAGAAACATCCCACTGTGCTGCAACCACTGCTCCTGGTGTTACCCTGGAACCCTGCTCAGTGAGATTCATTACTGACAGCCACTTCCTGCACAAGGGGGGCATTAATGTCACTTTGGGATGAAAAACCTGTACAGAGCACAGAGCCCTGAGTGAATGAACACAGGAGAAACCAGGGAAACATCACTGATACAGAACCTCTGGGTGGTGTGAATAGAGCAAGTGGGAGACAGGGTCTGATTGTCTTTGGCAAATCTCTTTTGTGTATTTTGGTACTTTGGGATGGCCCAGGAGTTGATGTGTGTCTGGATGAACCCAGCAAAGGACACCCAGACCCTGCCAGAGCCAGTCAGGCCTCGGCAAGGGGACAGTGTGGGCTCAATGTTGCTCTGCCCAGCACACCCCAGCTGGAGGTGCACATCCTGCTGACTTTTTTGGGGAAGGTCTTGTGCATGGGGATGTGCTTTTTCCTTACAGGATTGAAGGAAGAAGAGGAGAAGCAAAGCCCAGTCTGGCTTGTCTGGCTTACAGCCCCTGCCAGCAGTGCCACCCTGTCAGTGCAATGCTGCATTTCTCCCCTTTGCAACTCTGAGTTCCTCTCCTCTGGTTTCGAGGTTGCTGAAGCCTTTCTGACCTCAGCAGTGTCCTAACTTCCAGCTCATTTCCTTTCTGAACATTTCCAGGGATTCCAGGACGGGTTGGTCCCCCGGGCCCGGTTGGACCCACTGGGCTCCCAGGACCACCAGGGCCCAAAGGAGAGAAGGGACAGCCTGGAGAGAGGGGTCCAGCAGGGCCACCAGGTGAGTCCTATCACAGGAGATGGTTCACTTCATACAAATTGTATGGTGACAGCAGCTCAGACAAGGCCAGACACACAAGACTGAGCATCTTCAGCTGGTATCAAATCCATTCCAGTGAGTCCCCTGGCAGCTGGAATCAGCCAGGAACTCCCAGGGCAGGCAACCACCTGCAGGAGCAATGATTGACCCTGGGATTTCCTGTGGAGCAGGAGAGAGCCTGTCCCAGAAAGCTGCAGAGCAGGATCATGTTTCCCCATCCTGCTCAAGAGCTGTAAGAAAGAGCCTGTGACCTGTCAGCCTTTGGAGCAGAGCATTCCCTGTTTAACCCTCTCACTGGGTGCCTGTTTTAACTCCCTTTTTTCTCCACCATTTGTGTCAAGCTGTCAGATGCCAGGATGTCAAACTAATGATGCTTTTGTATGTTAAGGGAAAAGGTTATGAGGCCATTCTTTCAGAGAACACTCCATTCCTGGGCTAGGAGTCTTTCTTCATTCCCCAAATGTTCCTGAATGTTTTGATGAAGGTGATACTGCACAATAGGTGCCAGACCTCAGGCTCTGCGCTCTCTGTGTCTGAAAAGCTGTGCCTTGTGAGCCTGAGCTTGGGTAAGATTTAAAACTCTGACAGTGCCTTAGATGTGAGAGCAGCCCTGAACATTTTTTGGCATTTCTGGCAAGCTGTCAGTGGCCAAGGTCTGGCCAAGGATGTGTCTGCTTTTTTTGGTTTCTCAGTTTGCAACAAGAGCCTTGCAGCCCCACAGGACATGTGATCTGTCTGCTCCTCGCCTGACTCTGCTTCCTGGCAGGGAGGTGACACAGGTGTACCTGGAGGCAAAGAGGATTTGATTTCACACTTTGCTTTCTGTAGTTTCTCACTCAGCCTAAGAGAGGGGAGATTTCAATCTTTCAGCAATTGGGCTGCTCAAAGGCAGCACCTCTGAGCCAAGTCAAGCTCTCTCCTTTGCAGAGAAAGATGCTAAACAAAAAAAAACCCAACCAACCAAACAAACAAAACCCCACAAAAACCCCCAAAAACAAAACAGAAAAAAAAAAAAAAAACAACAACAAAAACGACAATAAAAACAAAAACAAAAAAACCCCAAACAAACAAACAAACAAAAAATTGGGAAGCTGTTTCTATTTTCCCCACCCTTCTATGAAGTTCAGGCCTTTGTCTTCTTGCTGCCTTTTCACATGATAGCATCATTAGCACATCCCCAAAGGCATTAACACTCCTCTCTCTGCACAGGGATGTTGGGACCTCAAGGACCAAGAGGACTTCCAGGAGAAACTGGGATCCCAGGTCCCCCAGGTCCTCCAGGGCCACCAGCCACCCCAAGTCTCCCTCTCACCTTCCAACAAGGGGTTCTCTACTCACTCCAGCCCACAGCTGAAAAAGAAAGTAAGTTCCCTCCTCATTTCCCCTGCTCTCTTGTGGCATCAGCAGAGTGGGCAGGCACAGGGCAGCTCAGCTCTGCTCCCACCTCCTTGCCAGGCTCTGCCAGTGCAGCTGGACACTCCCTGCACTGTGTGGGTCTCTTGGAAGCTCCTGTTCAAGATGGAACATCTTGGAAGCTACAGGGGGTTCACCTCTCCAAAATGAAGAGCTAAGTCCCTGCTCTCCTAAACTGTCAGAGCAGGGTTTGGAGGATTTTGTTCTTCGTGCCTGTTTTTTTTAGGTTCATCACAGCTTTGGGGAGGCAATTTGGTGTTCTGTAAGCTTCCATCAGGAGTGGGAAGAGGGTCTCTGGTGAAATGACAGAGCTCAGCTAGCATCACCTGAGAGAAAGGGCCAGAGGAACCCAGAGTGGGAGATCAGGTGCTGGTGCACCAAAGCTGTGGGGTTGGAGCCCTCTTGGTGCCACTGTTGTGGTGTTGGAGTGTCAGGGCTGCTCAGGAATCAGCAAGGACTAGAGATTTGCAGCTCTGGAATTACAAGGACATCTGTTAAATGTGTCTCCTTCCCTGCCCCTGCAGATGCTTCTTCCACCTGGTGCATCCACATTATCCCACAGAAAACACAGAATTATGGCCTGGAAACCATGATTTATCATGGACTGACACCACGATTTATCCCTTCCCTGTAACAGGAGGGCCAGGGTTTCTTTGTGCTTATGCTGATTTAAAGAATAGATTTATTTGATTTGTGCTGTGCAGGGCAAGATAAAGCTTTCTAGGAAGGGCACATCCTGCACTTGGATTGGAATGCCCTCGGATTTGGGCTTCATTCTCCTGGTCCAGCCCCGTGGAGCTGGCAGGTAATAATGAGGGAGCAGAGCTCAGCTCTGTCTGCCCTTGCTCTGCAAACTCCTGGAGCCCCAGCTCTGCCGGGTCTCCCACCTCCACTCCCCCAGACCTCAGCTGTGCCTCTTCCCCAGCTCTGCTGCTCCTGCCCAGCTGAAAAGCTCAGTTGTCTTAGTTACAGCCAAGGATTACTAAGTCTCCCCATGTCTGACAGTTATCTCAAGCTCTCCCTTCCCTTCCACCCACTCTGCTCTCCAGACTCCTTTTCCCCAAAAGTGAACAGATGTATTTTTAATTTAGGGTGAATTTTAACAGCTCGATTTTGTACTCAGTTACTTAGGGTGTATGGGCAGGATGAATAACTGAGGTTCAATACTGAGATTTTCACAAAATACACATCAACATGCTGCATTCATCAGCCTGAGAACAAGGGAGTTTTGCATTACAGTTGTCTCACTCCTCTCAGGGTCACACATTCTGCCTTTTATTCCAAGTGATCCCTAAGGATGGTTTGGGTGCTGCTGCTGTCCCCTACCTCCAACCACACTTTGAATTAAACTCTTCCTTGTGATCAGTGGATAAATTAAAATGTGAATAAAGGCTTTGCATGGCCTTCCCAGCTGATGTGTGAGGAGGGTGAGCTCAGTGTTGTGCCAAATGGAAGAAGATAAATGGTGGATAATTATTTATATTCTCTCTGCCAGCACTGGGCAGCTACATGGACTTGAGAGCAGTGAGGAGATGGTGACTGCTCCATTTCCATCCCTGGCATCCCTAGGCATTCCTCCCTCCATGCCTGTGCATTGCTTGGTTTGCAGAAGGAGTAGCCCAAAACTTTATGACGCTTTTTCTTAATACAAATCCAGCTGCAAGTGTAAGTTATCTATGTCACCATGACAATGTTCTGGCAGTATCAAATTTATTTTCTTACCATTTTTCCTCTCTGTTGGCTGATTTTGCCTCCCACAGGCTGGTGGAAAGCTGATCTGCCACCAGCAAAACTCAGCCTTGTAAATTCTGTTTAGCTTTTTAAAAATGTATTTACTTGTTTTGAAAGGAGCACATCTGAAAACTATAAACACAAAATTCCAGCTGCTGACAGCAGAGGGAAGCATATGCCTGCTAATGGGAATGAGATGTGAGAGCTGTCTCAGGTTATTGTTATTATACAGAGTTTGGATCTGCCTGAACATGGTTAATGCCTGTGCCTTTATTAATTGCAGCAAGTTCCTGTTGGCAATATTTATCTGCAGGCAGAAGCCAGAAATAGGGAGACAAATATTTTCTCAGTTTCCCTGTGCTGTGGTAAAAAAATGGTCCCATTTTTTCCCTCCAGATCAGGTAGCAGGAAAAAATTAAGACAGGATTACTTCATTTCCATCCTGTCTCAACAAATCAAGGCTGTAATGGGGGAATTTATCCCTTAGTCAGAAACCTTAGCCCTTGGCCAGAAGCTGAGCTGCTGTTCCCCACTGCTGGGGCTGCTGCTACTGGGACCTCTCACTTTCCCTGCCACTTAAAAATGAGTGATCAGGTACATGGTCTAGAGCCAGCTCATTCCTATTCCTTGTGCTAACATTGGTGATTTCTAGCGAATAGAGTTGAGAAAATAATGCAACTCTCACTCTTGAGGGTTATTTCCTTCCAGCTCGAAGATCTGCCAGGGACACATGAAATAAAATTAACCTGTTTTCATAGAATCATCACTGTGGGAAAAGACCTCCAAGATCAAGTCCAGCCACCAACCCAGCCCCACTAAACCATGTCCTCAAAGGCCACAGCCACACATTTTTAACACTTCCAAGGATGGTGACTCCACCACTCCCTGAGGGGAGAGCCAGGAGAAACTGAGGCAGAGCAGCTGATGGTGTGCCCGGGATGTCAGTGGTGGTAAGGGAGAGGGATCTGTGCAGCAGCATCCCAGCTGCCAGCAAGGCCCTTCCTGAGGAAGGAGAACAGAGCAGAGGGAGTGCAGGGGAAGGAGAGGAGGAAAGGAATTGTGAAAACTGATTTCTTTCCAAGTGTGCCCTGAGCTGCCTCTGCTGTCTGGCTGGGCAGCTTTCACTGTGTCCTCCAGGGCATTTCTGTGCTGTTTCAGGGTGTCTCTGTTCCATTCCAGAGAACACAGGTGCTCCTGCCTGACCAGGCCACACTGGTTTCACTCCTCTCCTGGCTTGCATAGGGGTTGGAAAGCTCCTGAAGCAAATTCAGTATCAAGGTCTTCTCAAATGAAGATTGGCTGCTGCTTTGGGGTACCCAGGAGCACTGAAACAGAACCCAGCTCTTGAGCCCAGCAGAGCCTAGGTCAGTGCAGGAGGTGGCTGAGAAGGGAAGATTCCTGCTACCATTTGATGCTATTTTGTGGCTGCTCTAACAGTCTCCAGCTGCAGAGAGCCCCAGAATGTCCCCATTTATAAGGGAGTTTATAAGGAGATACAAGTTCTTCCTGCTGCTTTATGAGAACATGGAGGCAATCCCTTAAAAAAAATATGAGGGTTGTGTTTTAACACACTTCAGTCCCATTTCATTCACAGTGTGTTTCATTCAGAGCTGATCCTGGAAAGAAACCTGGCTCTGAGTGAGTCCTGCCTGGCCAGGAAGGAGCTGGCACAGTTCTGTGCTGCCCGGGCCAGGCAGGAGCTGCTAAGCCCTGGGTTCTTGATCAGAGCTCTCTTCTGTGGCACAGCCATGGAATCACCTTTCATTAAATAATGTTGAGTCAAATGTCAGGAGGGGTGGATTTGTGGGACTGTCATGGTAATAATGTTTAGCTGGACTGTTTTGTAACCCAAATCTTTATCCCTGGCTTACCTCCAGCAGAAATTAAACCCTGGCTGTTTGCAGTCCAGCTTCTGCCCCTCTCAGTTGGATGTGCAGTTGATTTTGTTGATCACTTTAAAAACGAAAGGCTCTGCAACTGTTAAAGTCTTCACTGCTGTTTGATGCTCATTTCCCAATTTCATCTTACTCCCAAGCTGTGATGGACTTTGGCATGGTCAAATAAAACTCAAATTAATTGGATTACACACTTCACTGGGGTACCTTTCCTCCTGAACATGAGAAGAGTCTCAGTTTGTTTCAGGGCTGTGAGGAGGGGGAAGATGAATGGGTTTAGAAACAGCAGTCAGATAAATACCCATTTACATTCAGGCTTTAGGCACAAAATGTGGTTCTTAGAGGGATCTGGGTTGGACCTTGTGCTGTCCTGCTGCCAGGAAGGCATTGCAGAGGTATCCTGTCATCCTTGGCAGCCAAAGCCATTGCACAGTTTCCCCTGGGAACTGCTTTCAAACACCTGCCTTGGAAGTTCCCTCTACCACTGCCAACACACCAGAAGCTGGGAAGGCTTCACAACGTGGCTGCTAAAATTTCTGGAGAGTTCACCTTCTGACCTTTGAGCTGGACTCTGCAGAGTAAGCACACACCCTTCTGACCTTCCTGGTGTCACTTGACATTTGCAGTGAGACATTCCCAGCCTTTTCCTGCCCAGGGTTCCCCTGAATTTCACTGTGAGGAGTTACAGGGATGGGTGGAAGGAAACATGAGTAAGCTTGAGGTCATGGGCAGGAGGAGGTGGACATTATTCCTTTATGGCACCTCCAGCTGTGGAAAATGTGGGATTTTCAGGTTTGCTATCCTGGTGACCAGGAGCAAACATCTTCATCCAGGTTAAACAGGACATTTATTGTTGGTCCTCCAGCAAAGAGTCAGGACAGAAAGGCTTGGTAGCACCAGGATGTGGGGCTCCCTTGCTTGTTTTGTGGCCTTGTTGTCTTGGTTGTTCATTGAATTTTTGCTCCAGGTTTCCACAACTGTCCCAAAGTGTTGTGGGGTGCTCAGATGAAAGGTGCTGCCATACAGGTACCTGCCCAGATTACAGGTGTGCCACAGTACAGGTCCACAGGGAAGGGGGTTGTTGAGTATGGTTTTGGCATTGCATTAAATACTGGGGGTTGCTTTTTTATTTATAGTTGTGGGTTTTCTGTTCAGCTGCCAACTGAATAGAAACCTATTGGCTCCAGGCTGAGGGGGGATATGGACAGCTGCAGGCTGCTGGGTTTTGTTCTTGACTGGAGAGAGCTGAGAAAGATGTGCAAAAGCATAAAACTCCTCCAATTCCTGCTGCTGCCTTTCCCTTCCCTGCTCCACTCCCATTTCTCTCCATTTCCCAGAGCTTAGCAGTTGAACACCTAAAATAATCCTAAATGGCAGGAAAGTTTCCTGAGCACGTGGAGGGGGGCAGAGCACATCCCTGGGCTTTCCTGCATCCTCAGAGCTCAGAGCAGCTCCCAACAGCACCTGCCCAGGTGAGCTGGCTGGGCTGGGGGCTGTGCTGCCAGGGAGGCTCAGCAGGTCCTGCTGCCAGGCAGGAGGGAGCCCACAGCCCTGCTGCACTTGCCAGGCAGCCACAAGCCAGCTGCGTGGTGGGGATGGTGAATTTGGGGTCAGTCATTGCAAGGCAGGATTGTACAGGTGGATAAAACACCAAGGTTTTGAGAGGAAGCACAGCTTGTCTGGGGTTCTCAGGGGTGAGAGGAGCAGCTCTGCAGGATGAGGGGTCACAGCCTGTCGTGGTTGTGAGGGAGACAATACAAAGCAACACTCCATTTTCAGAAGGCTTCAAACCTGTTTTTTTTCTAGCATGCATGCTTTTTACACATTCTTGCAAAGCTCTTAAGTTTACAGTTTACTCACTGGTCACGAGAGACAAGCAAAGCGCTCATTGGAACAGGCAGTTGCAGGTTTCTCTTATTTATCCTTCTTTCTTTCTTGGTTTCTGTGTCAACGACCTTGGTAGAAAATTCTTCCAGGGGCAAACATGGATCCTCTTATCAGACTCCTCTCTGGCTCACAGAAGTCGCTGTAAAACCTCTTCCACAGCAGCCTTGGAGAGCAAGGGCAGTGCTCCAGGAGCCAAATTCAGCATCCTGCAGCACTGCCGGCCCGCGGCCAGCGACGGGCGCCAGAGGATTGCGGAGAGAACCGGCTGGGCTCGGGTCTAACTGAGATCCGGCTGGGCTCGGGTCTAACTGAGATCCGGCTGGGCTCGGGTCTAACTGAGATCCGGCTGGGCTCGGGTCTAACTGAGATCCGGCTGGGCTCGGGTCTAACTGAGATCCGGCTGGGCTCGATTCTAACTGAGATGCGGCTGGGCTCGGGTCTAACTGAGATCCGGCTGGGCTCGGGTCTAACTGAGATCCGGCTGGGCTCGGGTCTAACTGAGATCCGGCTGGGCTCGGGTCTAACTGAGATCTGGCTGGGCCCGAGTCTAACTGAAATCCCGACTGGGCCCGAGTCTAACCGTGATCCCGGCCGGGCCGGGACTAACCGCGCTGTGTCCGCAGATGGAGAAGCCCAGCTGGCCTCCACCGTCATCGACACCATCATGGCCGGAGTGCCCGGACCGCGGGGAGCCCCGGGGCCCATGGGGCCGCCAGGTGACGGCGGGGCTGGGACCGGGCTCGGGGCTCGGGGCTCGGGGCTGGGTTTGGGGCTGGGGTTGGGGCTGGGCCCGGAGCTCGGGGCTGGGCGTCAGGGTGGGGAGGGTGGCACAGCCCCTCTGATGGAGAGTGGTGGGCCGTGGGTGCCTGTAGGAGGGGAGGCCTTCTCGCTGTCCAGAAATAACTGGGTTTTTGTCTGTTGATAGTGGCTGATTGTTTGACCTTTACATCTTGAGAAAAGGGCTGATTAAAAGGTGGTTTTAGAGGTTGTTCAGTGATTCCTTCCTGAGAGCAGAGTTGTTCTGCCCCTGCTGCAAACCTGGCCTGTCACTGCGGAGCTGCACCAAGCAGGGCCTGGCCAGATGCTCTGCCATGTCTGTGAAGACTTTGGAGCCAGTTTGAGCAATTCCAGATTTTCACCAGTATAACTGAAATCAGAATCTGAGATGAAAATCCAGTGACAAGCCTTCTTTCTCTCTGTGCTGATGGGTGGCTTAAATGATAATATTCCTGCAAACGTCAGCACTTCCCTGTATGATGCATATTTAGGAGTCAACTCCCATTAGTTGCAGAAAAGACTTCTCCTTTCATTATGAGGGCCTTTCATTTATCCTTCAATTCCTTTATTCTTTGACTTAAGCATTTGTATGGTGCATTAATGATTGAGGCTGATTCAGCTGTACTTTGTGTATAATGTCCACATTGTTTCATCTCAAGGGTTGTGACAACTAAAGCGGAGAGGAGTATTGCTAAGCTCAGGCTAAGCAAATATCCTGTCTCCCATCTGCAGGTATAATTTAACAGCTACTGTTGAGATATAATTATTTTTTCAAAAGGAATGAATCTGTTAAGTCACTGTGTGAGACAAGTTGACCTGTTTAGATGGTGCTTAACTCATCCTGGAAGCAGCTCTCCTGTGGTACAGATTTTAAATTAATTTATTGCCACTGCAGTGAGTGAAGACCAAGAGAGAGCTTTGCTTTGCCCCACTCAGCCTCTCCTATCTCTGACCAAGTGCAGCAGCCCTGGGGCTTCCCTGGCACCTGAGATTGTTTCTGGACCAGCACCTGCAGTGTCTTGCTCTCATGGAGCTGTTCCATGGATCTAGTTTAAGTTTTCTCAAAAATTGCATTTAAGGAATGGAAATGTGGATGTTACTGACATCCTTCCTACCTATTTTCACAATTTTTTCCTCCCAGAGCTCTAACATCCCCCCTAGGGCATGGGGATGTGTTCTGTCAGGATGTGGGTGTCCAGTACTCCAGTGTCTGGTGAAGGGTTCTCACTCACTGGGAGACTCTGCAGAACATGAAAGGAAGTGCATGCCTTTGGAATTTAGGGTTCTTCCTTCTAAGTCTCCTTAACATTGTCTCCAATTATGATTCCCATTCAGGGCCACCAGGTGCTTCAGGACCCAAAGGGCCCCCAGGACCCATTGGAGCCCCTGGATCACAAGTAAGGTGCTTTGGTGCTTTGGGATGAAGGGCAGAGGGGGATCAGGGGTGAAACATCATCCCATACACAAGGAGGGAGGGTAATCTTAGATCTGCTGGTTTGTTCCTCATGAAATTTTGTTATTTAATTCCTTTTTTTGTGATTTATTTCCTTTTTCTCATTCTAAATTAAGAGGTTGAAATGGTTGTGCTTTCCAGAGTTTCCTTTAATCATAACAACACATCGTGCTGCTGTGGTGTCAAAACATTTCACTGTGGCCTGAGTTGATGGAAAGGATCTGACATGGGCTTTACTAACACAGTGATAGAAAAATTCTGCATTTCCTGTGGAACACATAAAAAGAACAAAAATGCATCAATGGGAATTCACCAGTTCACCACAGTGAACGTGTTAAGCCTACTTTTCCAGACACAGCACTTTGTATTAAAGAAAAATATCACAAATTCCCATCAGTTTGATTATTTATTGATACACACATTGTGGAGGGGGGAGATAATAATGGAGTGGGAAAAACTCACTCCAAAGAATTTATGGTAGAAGAAAGGCACAGAACTCACATGGATGGAAAAAGCTGATTAAATGGAAAGAAGTGAAGTCATGAATAGGGAACTGCCAAACTACTCCAAACTGTGGTTGGCTGATACAAAGGGACTCAGTTTTGGGAAGAATATTGCTTAATGTGGAGGTAAAGCAGCAGCATCAAATTTTTCAAAGGAATCCCACATGACTGGAGAGCACAGAGAAAGGTTAAGTGACTTTATAGAGGGATGTAACTCAGATCTGATCAGAGGAGGTTTGGAACTGAAAATAGAGAGAGAAGATTTTTCCTATGTGTTTATTAACCACTTTGAAGAAGCAATGAACAACAGGTTAGGGAAAGTTTGCCAGTGTAGCAGAATCCTTTCAATTAGGAAATACTCTGGAGAACAATGAGAAACTCCAGATAGATACAAACACAGTGAGAGATTTGGCAGCCAAATGACAGATGCAGTTTAACATCATTAAATATAAGGTAATTCACAATTCATAAGTAGATTCTGCAGCAGAGTCTGGCTTTTTGACACACAGCACACACTGTAAGCCTTTTATTTTTGCACTGTGGAATTCAGTGTTCTTGAGCATCCCTGTCTCACCACACACTGCTGAGAGCTGTCAGGAGCAAAGGATGCTTATGGACACTTGGGCTTTGTCCATGCTGCATGTTTGACACAGGGCCAAGCCTGGTTTGTGCCCTACCTTGTTCAGCAGCCCCAGGGAGCCTCCTGAGCCAGGCCTGAGTCTCTGAGGAGCTCAGCTGAGCTGGTGGGGCTGGCTGCAGGCAGGGAACAACGTGCTGCTGGTGAGCACTGCTGGCTCCCAGCTGAAATGGGAGAGGGCTCCTCATTTGCACCCCTAGATCACAGTGTGCCTCCTCCTTGGGCCACTTCACAGGCACTGAGCTCCTCACAGCAATGCTCCTTTCTCTGGGCCTACAAAACCCATTTCTCTGGGTGCTGGTGTGGGGATTTGGGGGCTGTTCCTAACCAGGCTGGCTTAAATCCCCAATGGCCTGGAGGGGAGCTCCAGACTCACTTCTGCAGCCTCCAAGACGACGTGCAAGTCACTTGAGGTGGAAAAAAAGCATCTTGTACGTGGCTGTGGGGGGGAAGGAGAGCTGACAGGCTGAATATAAACAAACAATATTGTTCTCTCTTGGTCTGGTTAATAACTGTGGCTTCTCTGGGTGGATAAGTGAAGAATTTGGATCGATTTCTGCATAGCAGTTCAATTAGTAGAAATCTGGAGACTGTGCCCTTCTTAGCCATTGGTGACTGCTTTATAGATTTGTTCAACCCAGGGAGTAAAATTATTAGCAGAGATTGGGCTTAATTTCAAAATTGTTTATTAGGGTGAGTGAATAGCTTCAAAATAATTTCCACTTCACAATCCAATTAATTTTCAGGTATGTGTGCTTGCTTCTACCACCCACTGAGGCAATTAAGAAGTAGGGGGAAGCAGTGGGGATTTTTAAGCTAAACATACTACCTGTGTATTAATTTCTTCTTGGTAACTGAGAACAAGAACTGTCCTGTCATACTGACCCCAAAAAAATGTTACATCAGGGGCCTGCAGTGCATTAAAAGAACCAAATAGAGTGATCTGCAGAAAGTGCAGGGCTCGGGATATCTGCAAACAGAGCTCCTGTTGTGTTTGCTGGAGGGAAAAAGAGAATCCAGCCCAATTGCTTAATGGGTGTGTGAGGTTTTCAGGAGCTGAGGATCACTGGGAAATGTATTCACTACACCTACACAAAGGCTGCACAGTAGAAATTAATTCCTCCTCATTCTGCATCTCTTCTAGGGCTTGCCAGGATCTCCAGGACAGCCTGGACCAAAAGGATCCAAAGGAGACCGAGGAGAGAGAGTAAGGTTTTACAGGCACAGGGAGATTCCCACAGCATTTGGGGGCTGTGGAATTATACACAGCACAGGCCTCAAAGATGCAGTGGGGCTACAGCCACCACCAACTTTAAATGCAGAATTTCTGAGGTTTCTGCAAGAACCAAGATGAGGTTTCCTGTACAGAGAAAGAGTTGAATTCCTTGCAAAGTCAGGTATTCCCCAAAGAGATTAGCAGATTTGCTAATTTATATTTGCTACCCCAAAGACATGGTGTATAAAGGCCTGTGGATACCAACTTTCTTCCACCAGCCAAACCTGTTTAGTGTGGAGTGTTTTGAGAGGTCTAACTGAACTCTTCCTTCTGTGGCACTAAGGCTTTAAAAACTCACCAGATTTTCCAGAACCAAAGTCATTCCCCAGGTCAAATGATGTTCTTAACATATTTGGAATATACTGAAGTCACGTTCTGAATGTTTATGGGGCTCAGTCCTTAGTGGGCTATCCAGTGCTGATAACTAAACAGAGAACAAAAAGGCTGTCTGAATGTTAATTCCAAACTGGTGAAGTTTAGGAACTACCAGAGAAATATCTAACAAGGGTATAAATGTGTCAGATTCCCAGCCCAGCATTCAAGCACTGGGAAGAGTTTGAAAGTGGCATTTGGGCCTTTGGCTGCTTCTGTCCAGCTGAATTGCCAAAAGGTCATGGTCTGAAATCTCTGGGTGAGTCCAGGAGCACAAAATCACTTGGAAGTGATTGGAAGAGGATCATCAGCCCTTAGGTCTGAAATGGGCACCATGGACTGTGGAGAAGCACTGAGACCCCAGCATGGAGAGAGCCAAAAGAGGGGCAGAGACAAGGAGGAAAACATTGGCTGGTTCCTCTGAAGTGATGGATGTCTGCAGTGGTGGCTGCACTGCCACAGCTGTGGGAGACAAACTCCCTCTCCTTCAAATTTCCTGTCTCACAGATGGGGGTGAATGAGGGCTGCAGGTGTGTGACAGAACCTCCTCTGCATTCCTGCTCCCCTTCCCATCCAGCAGAGCACAGGGATGCCTGAAAGAGCCAGGACAGAAAAATGCAGAAGTTCAGGATCAGTGAACTCCAGTGTGCTGACTTCTCAAATTCCTGGGGATAACCAGCCACAGACAAACTGCTCCTCTGTCCAGACTGTTCAAGGTGCTTGTTTCCCCCTCCTGAGGCATCAGGAGCAGCAGATATCTGATGGTGGGGCACTTCTGCCTTTGGAAACCTCTGTTCTATTTCAGTTTGGGGTGCTTGGTCCTGTTCTTACATAAGAAATCACTTGCACTTCCCTAAAAGACAGAGTGACTGTTGGTCATTTTTTGTAACATTTCCCTTGTGCAGCTCAGCCAATTTGGGCATGACTTGGCTTTACAAATAGATTGCAGACTGATGGAGTTCTGGGATTAGAATTCAAGATTCTGGTAGAGAGCACAACCTGAACTGGTGAGATGGATGCACAGATTACCAACTACATCTCATTGCCATTCAATCTTTATTTTCAGCTGAAAAAGAATAGAAGGGCATGGCATGTGGCAAAGAGTCACATTTCCATCCAGGAAATGGATAAACTCTTCCTCGATGATTTATTTAACATTTTGCTGTAGTTTGTGGTTGACCATATTACTAATATTACTACTAATATACCATATTATTACTACACTTATTCTCAAACAAAATCCTGTTGCATTGTGTCCACTCACTCCTGACAGTTCCCTAAGAATTTGGTTTTGTTCCCTCCTTGCTAGGGATTTAGAATTGTAATTTTCCTCTTAGATTTGGGACAAATGAGATTTTCAAATATCAAAGTGCCTTGATAAATAGAAAAAAACCCATATTTCCTGTTAGTGTGAAAATGGAAGCTGACAGCTTTTTCTGTCAGAATTTCTGTAGGATGCTCTGTGTGCTTTTTGTCTATTGTGAGTGTGGCTTTGAATGCTGGTTTTGACAACTACATGCTGCAGTTTTGGGTTTGGTGGATAAAAATGAGGGCTCGAGCAGAGGAGCTGTGCAGCTGCAAAGAAAAGCAGAGGGGGGGAGGTTTACAACATCTACTGAGATTTGAGAAAATGTTATTATACATTCTTCCTGCTTAATCTTGGAGAGAACAGATGTGGGAGAGACCTGCAGCAGTCAGAGCACAGCCCCTGGATGGCTCAGCTCTGTGTGCTGCTCACGCTCAGCCTCTGCTCATCCCAAGCACTGCCAGCCAGGGAAGCTCCACAGCATCTCCAGGCACTTCAGAGCAACAGCCAGGGAGGCCTGGGGTAAAAGATATTGCCAACATGCAGCCTAAATATCCTTTGATCCCCTTTAAGCTGATAACATCCTTTCTGTTCCTCCTGGACACGGAGCACAGGCTGTTTATGTATTTTCAGTCTGTTGTTGTGCTCCTCTCTGAGATTTTTCCTCTTGCCTGTGCTTTTTCACAAGCTTTGCTCCCTCCAGTGCAGAATCAAGTATTTCCCTTTGAAGATACTGGGAGCACCTGACAGACTGGGCTTTTCCCCCAGAGCTCTCCCTGTCCATAGGGGTCTGTCCCTGGTGCTGGCAAGGCATTCCACAGGAACTCATTCCATGGGAATGTTCTGTAGGTGCCCCTTGGTTTTGTACAAATTTGATGGACACAAACCCAGCAGCTCTCCCTTTCCACTGCAGAAATCTGCTACCATATATGTAGGGTTTTTTTGGGGGGAAAAAGGATGTGTTTGTTGCTGTGTGTGTCTACAGAAGGAGAGCCAGGGGAAATATGTGGCTGTTTCATTAATGGATTTCTATGAATGCTTTTACATTTTGCCTCTTCTTCCCAAGCTCCTGCTTTCTCACTAAATAACCTGTAACTGCTCTCCTGGTCAGGGATTGTGCCCTGCCCCAGCTGCTCCAGGGTGGGAACAGTGTGGAGGAAAACAGGGGGAAAAAAAGATGTTCAGTTCAACAGTATTTCATTCTGCCCCAAACCAACACTAGTTCAAACTGTTTCTCTTAAAAAAAAAAATTAAAAAGGAACAAAAACCCCTCACTGAGAACAATGTGGAAATTAGCACAGCAGGAGAAAGAAACAAACCAACCAAAATATTGTACCTGTGTTTTGATCAGTAGCTGTGGGATGTGTGGAGCAGGAGCAGATTAAATCAGTGCTTGGTGGGAGTCCTGGGCTCTGTTCTGGCTGGGGCAGCAGCAGCCCATCACTTCTACCAGAGAGAAGAATGCAGTGTCTTTGTAAGGAACAAATCTCCAGCCAAATTCCTTCCTGGTATAATGTAACTGACTGCTGGAAAGTTCAAAAAACCTGCTAATCGTCTTACAGAGAGGGCACTGAGCTCAGGAGCTCTGAATCCAACCCAGCTCCTCCAGAGGCTGATGGGATTTGGAGCTGATACTTGACAGAAAACCATAACCCCCTTTTGCTGTCTCTAAGTGATAATGTCAAGGGAGAGGAATTTTTTTTACACATTATCCCAAGTGTAAGGTTTTTTTCCATCAAGCCATCTTAATTCCACTAGTAAAAATTACACTGTGCTCTTGTCAAGTGGCAAAGTATCTCCTAATGACACTGCCTTTATTTCCAACAGGGGCAAGCAGGTCTGCCTGGAGAGAGGGGCATTAAGGGACTTCCTGTAAGTGCTGCACTGGTGGGAGGGTGCCAGGCTCAGGTGGGGCTGGTGCCTGGCACTGCAGGTGCCTCTGGAGCTGCTTCAGAGCTCAGCTCTGCTGCCTCCAGCTCAGACATTTGTTCCATAGACACCCTCACCTTAACAAATCTCTGCAAATGAAACATGCCTGGTGTAAAGCACAGTGCTGACGTGACCGGGGGCATCAGGGGAGCTGTGCTGTGCCTACAGATCCCTCTGGCCAGAGCTGGGCACACCCAGCAGCTCCTGGCACCACCAGAGCCCAAAGGTGGGCACAGTTAAACAGCTCAAAGTCCAGCTCTCAACTCCCTCCTGCACCTCAGCTGGCCAAGCTGAGCTGGAAATCCTGTAATGAGGTTAAGAGGGTGCCTCTGGAGCTGCTTCAGAGCTCAGACATTTGTTCCACAGACACCCTCACCTTAACAAATCTCTGCAAATGAAACATGCCTGGTGTAAAGCACAGTGCTGACGTGACCGGGGGCATCAGGGGAGCTGTGCTGTGCCTACAGATCCCTCTGGCCAGAGCTGGGCACACCCAGCAGCTCCTGGCACCACCAGAGCCCAAAGGTGGGCACAGTTAAACAGCTCAAAGTCCAGCTCTCAACTCCCTCCTGCACCTCAGCTGGCCAAGCTGAGCTGGAAATCCTGTAATGTCTCCAAATGATTTTTTGGCAATACCTGAACAGATGCCCAGAGGAGATGTCTGCACTGGCACATATGGCCAGTGGAAACAAACCAATGGTGATGTGGCTGACAGAGATCTAGTGGAGAAAATTGGTTTCTTTTTGGCTAGCAGCTTCCAGAGAAGCTCCAGAGCCTCTGGGAGGGTTCTCATCTCTCTTCCTCGGTTCCATCTCATCATTTCACACAGCCTTTTCCTTGGTCCTTCCTCCTGTGCTCACCTCTGCTTTGCAAATATCTCAGGGGTGTCCAAGAAGTTTGAGGAGCCCAAGCCTTTCCACTCTGTGTTAGATTGTTAGTTTTGTTTTATGTTTAGCTTAGAGTGGTTGAATCTCTCCTTGTCATCTGCTCTTCAGAAAGTGCATGAACTTCCTGGCTGGGGGGAAACATGGGAGCAATGTTCACAGCACAGAGAGATCTTTGTTCAAGGAAACCTTAGTGAGCATCTTCAGAGGCAGAAAGTGATGTGACTGATTAATGAAAGCAGAATGGAGGGTTTTTCTGTTGTAAATCAAGATGAACACATGCATACTGGGGGGAAAGCAGCAATTTATCTGTGGTTTAGCAAACAATGTTGTTCACTGAGAGCCCAGTGAGATGTCTGTGGCCTTGCTGGGGCCCAGGCCATGGCAGGTGACTCCTCCTGCAGCTTGGCCGCTCCTGGACAAGTTCATTTGTGTTAGAAGTGGTGGTGACCTCCTGGGCACTTTGGCCCTTGGCATGAAGTTCCATGTGTTTTCTGCTGGTGAAATGCTTCTTTAATTTTTCTCCTTTGGTGGGGAGGGATCCAAGGGGTCCTGGAAGGCTCCTCAGACACATGTAACCAAGTTTCCTTCCTTTGTTTCAGGGTGAACCAGGCAAGAAGGGTGAGGAAGGTGACAAAGGTGCTGATGTAAGGATGTGTTTCTACTGTTTTACTTTTGGTTTTGTCACTTTGCTGTCCTTCAACTCTTTGACGGGTGGGTTTGGGGGGCCAGAGGGTGAGTCCACAGTTAAATGTGCAAAGCAAGTGTGCCTTGGGTTTGAATTTAATGTGTGCCAGAAATCCTGGTCTGTGAGGTTTCCTTGGCCATGTTGTCACCATGTTCTTGAACACCTCAATGCCCAGAGGTTGTTCTGTCACGTGGAGCTGGTTGGAAATTGCTTCCCTATTGTCCCTCCCAGCTGCTGAGGGACAGACTTCCAGAAGAGATCAAACTGCATGTGCAGAGCACTGGAGTTCTCACATCTCTGCTCTTAATCCCTGAAATACTTCCCAACATCTCTTTGGCCCTTCAAGCCCACCCCTAAGGTGACAATAACAACAAACTACAGCCTGAGTGTACACGAGGAGCTCTTTGAGCAGGGATTTCTCCTGCACTCCTGCTTAGACTATCTCCTCTTTTGCATATTTTCATTTTTAAACATGCACACTGCAGAGTTTGGTGCTATGAAAGTGACATTATGGACAAGAAGCCTATTCTGCAACACATTCCAATGTTAGTTTTGTTTTCTTTCTTGCAGGGGGAGGGTGTCCAACAGCTTCGAGAGGCTCTGAAGATTTTAGCTGAGAGGGTATTAATCCTTGAGCACATGATAGGAATTCATGGTAAGCACTGCTAAGGTTTTCTTCTCTAGGGAACCAGGGCTCTGCTCAGGCTTGATGGTTAAACATCCTCCCACTCTCCTGACCTCTCTGGTGTCTGTTCAAGCCCCATTTTCAAAACTAGGTGCCATGACTTAGTTCTGAGTTGAGTTCCAGCAGCTGTACTACTTCCTCTGGTTTTCCAGTAGCAGGTGAAATGACCCTTACAGTGATTTTTGTTACAGTTCAGGCAGCCAAGTCATGAGCAGCAGCTCAAGCCATGTGGCACAGATCACCCACCAGCTTCCCACAGAGCTGCTGTTCAAGTCTTCAGGCCAGATCATTTAATCCTGTTAACAGCATCTTCCAAGTGACTTGACCACCACTGAGGCCCTTGCTTTGTGCAGCACCACATTTTGCAGAGAAAGCCCAGACAGTGCTGCCATGTCACCCTGAAAATCAGTGAACCCTGCACATTTTGTGATCCTAACTTACATAAAACCTATTTTCACAGTCAGATTTAAAGAAGGTCCCACATGTTCTACATTCAGATAGATTTTTGTGATCTCTTGAGGCTGTTGGCTCTGCCATCACTGGTACTACAGTGTGTGTATCATCCCTTAAAGAATGTTCTCTTCCCTTAGCCACAGGATGGTGTTGGTTATTGTCACAGGTGTTGGTTATTGCCAGACTGCTCCTTCTGGGGTAGCCAAGGATCAGTTCTCTCACCGCTGCCAAAACCAGCTGTGCCAGAGCATCAAACACCTTCTGTGTTTCAGAAACACTGTTAGAGGCAAAATGTTTGGCTCTGCTATCCCAGCCTGGGAGCAGCAGACCTGTTCATGGCACTGAGCAAGTCCCAGAGCACTCTTGTGTCCTTGACACTGGAACCTCACTCCTGACCTTGTTTGTGAGCCCACCTCACACCTCCCCTCAGATCAGCATCCACTTTTATTGGGATGTGGCCTTTGGATATTGATTTAAGCTGTGGGAATGCTAAGTAGCTAAAATGCCCAGCAGTCCAGACAGTGCCTCACTACACAGTAATAAAACACTTCAGGCAGCACCTTGGGATCCCAGCCCTGCCTGGAGCCAGCAGTGCTGGGTTGGAATTGCTGCTGGACCCTTCCAGTGCCAGGGCATGGCTGGCCTGGCCTGGAGCCTGCTCTGCTCAGTGGCCTCCTGCCCTTGGAGGCCCTAAGTTCTATTTCCAAAAGCAACAGGCAGCAACAGCATAAGATTTTTGGGAAACCCTGAATCACAACCCCATGATTCAACCACACTCACCCTGACCTTACCTCCGCTCTAATCCTGCTTTGCTTCTCATTTTCATTCCAAGGGTAGAAAAATGTATTTTTATGCTGCTTTTCTTTGAGCTGGTGGAGGTACCAGGGAGATGCCCACTCGATTTCCTAGGCAGCAAGCCCTGACAGCTCGGATGCTCTCCAGGGAAGAGGGAAAGGGGGGTTCCCTGGATGAGTCCATTAGAAAAGGGGATTTACAAGAGCCAGGGTCTGGGCCTCCTTTGGCTTTTACTTTGTACCTTCATTTATAGTGGTATAAAGCAAAAAATTACATCCTTAGGAATCTTCTGTAGACCCTGGGAGTGGAGCTCACACAGCCTTGCCCCAGCAGAGCTGCCTGATTTAGCTGTTTTTCACATTCTCTTTGGAAATACAGCAGCAGCAAGGCATGTGCTGCTGTTATTTTGAAACAGTCATTTCAGCAAACCATTTGTATTGATCTGTTACTGCTTGGGATGGAGATGAGTTATTTACACTCATCTGTACTTCTATACCAGTGTAACTGCATCAGCAAAAATTGATGTTTTTTAATTGTGCACTGTGGTTGGGTCATATTTAAACACCTATATTGTATGACTTTAGGGGTTTATTTTTGTCCCATAAGTATTGATAATTGTATTCCTACTCTGTGCTTTTGAAATAGTTCCATTCTTTCACTTCATACATATTTTAGGTCCTAAAAAAATACTGTTTAGAAAGGGAACTTGGAAAGTAAGGCATATTTTCCTTGTGCAATTATGTTCATCTTTGTGTAAATGGTTAAAAAGGCCCCAACAAACAAAAAGAAAAAGACATTAAATAACAAAAAATATTTTCCTTGAGCACAGACCTCCCTGGACTGAAAGGCACCACAGAGGTTTAAATCACCCAGCACCAACTGTCTGGTCATGTTCCCAGTGTAGGTGTTAAGGATTTGGCCACAGGTTCTGGGGCAGCCCAGCTTTAAAACCCCACTCAGAAATGCCAATCCCATGCTCTCATTTTCCCAAGAAACTTCCCACTGAGTGTGGTTTCCAAAACCACACCACCCAAGCAACAAGGCAAAACATCCCAGCAAACAAACCTCTCCTCTGCCCTGGGAGGGCAGCTGGAGCTGACCTGGCCTGGAAGCTGCAGAGAGCAGCCCAGCAGGACACAGCAAAGCCCAAATTGTTTGGCAGGGTTTGGTGCCAGCAGACAGAGCCCAAATCCTCCAGCAGCCAAAATCTCACTGGAAACAGAAACGCTGCCTGGTGGGATCAAACCAAGGCTGGCATGTTGGGCTCCTGGCAGGGAAACACAAACATCCAGCTCTGGAGGCAGAAGGAAGAAGAAACTGGGGCATTGGAAATGATGAGGCAGATCAAGCCACCAGCATCTGTTGCTGAAGAGTGGCCCAGAGCAGTGTATATTTAATTTGTTTAGCTGAGGGAAGAGCAGGAGGTTGTTACTTGGAGGTGCTCTGGGAGCAGGGACAGCCACCATCCATCCCCAGCATTATTGCTGATTTGGCTGCAGCCCAGGGTGGGTCAGTCCTTCCAGTCAGTCCTTTCAGTTCCTCCAAATGTCCTTTATTAGGAGTGAAATGGTACTTAAACCCTAAGAGCATCACTGCCCACTGCCCACCAGCTCATCCTCCAACACCAGGAGTCTGTGGGCAGTGCTGAGTGGTTGCTGCAGTCCAAGTAAATTCATAATTAATATAAGAACAGCACTTTAGAAATGGAACTACAAAGGAGAACAGGCCCTGCAGTAGGAGCACTTACCCCAGAGAGCTCAGGCAGAGCAGAAGGGAAACATCTAATGCAGGAGAAGTGTGATGGCAGCAAAGCTGTAGCTCCGAAGCTGCTTCCTGCATGGAGAGCAAACAGAGGGAGCCCACTGCTCCAGAAGAGGAACCACTCAGAAGGGCCCATGAGTGTCTTCCTCAGCCTCCCCTTTTAAATAGTGCTCTCCCATGACTTTCTCTCCTTACAGACTCTTTGTCTTCCATTGAGCCAGGCTCTGGACAGGATGTGATCCCAGGCTCCCCCCTGAGAAGCAGCATCAAGATCAAGCGAGGAGGAGCCCGGCAGCCCCAGGCCCACCAGATCCTCTCCTCCCTGCTGGATGATGCTGAAGCCAGAAGGAGAAGCCACCGGATGAAGTAGGAGCATCTCTGTGTCCTCCCTGCCTGTTCTGCAGTTCAAGATACAGTACCCAGTGCTTAATTGCACCCTGCAGATGAAGTGGGTGGGAGGCTGCAGTGTTGGTGGCTGGGTTTCCTTCCCTGGCCAATACTGAGCCCTGGTTGCAGGGAATGACTTATCCATAGCTCAGAGAGGGTTTTGAGAATGTTTTCCTTGATTTTGTTGTTTTGCCTTTGGAATAGCAGTTGTCAGGTGTCTCAGAAGCTGTCTACAGGAGTGACACCTCCTGGCTGTGCCTCGAGGGTTTAACCCTGCCCTTGTTCTCTCACTGCCCTTGACAGTCACTCAGTAAAGCTCTGCTTAACTGGCCAAGCCCATCCATCCCACCAGAGCCAAAGCCAAGCCTCATCCTTGTCCATTGCTGCAGTTGGAGACATCTGCTTTTATTTCCTGCATGACCAGCAAGGATTTCTTTTAAGCAAAGAACAAATTAGAATACAAAGTACATTTAAAAGTATTACTCTGAAAATTCAGGTGGCTCTCTGGACTTTAGCAAGAAAACCCTGGCTTTTCATGTTGTTAATTGCATGTGAGTGACATTATTTCTATTTGTGGTTGGCCAAACAAGGACTTTAGATGCAAATGTTCATGGAAACATTGGCTTTCTGTCTATCTTCAGAGAGTTTAGATTATTTCTGTGAAAACATAGAGCAGTTTGCATGAGATATGATGGAATTGTGCAAGAATTTTCCCATACTGTGTTCAGCTTGTGCATACATCCAGAGATAATTAATTTAAGTGGTGGCAGTAGCTATTCACAGAAAAGGATATTTTGCAATAGTTTCTTAATCCTACAGCAACCAGGAAAAATGTTTTCACAGTGTTTTGTTTTAATCTTGTGAGTAAATCCTCATCATTTGGATCTGGAGACAGTGTAGGAGCAAACCACAGCCTAGGGAATTAGAGTCTTGTCAAGAGCTTATCTTGCACTGGGAGTTAAATACAGAGTCATTTTCCTTTTTGCAATAACTGGTTATTTTAGGGGAAGTACCAGCTTCCAGGTTTAAGAAGTTGAACCTGCCCTTCAGTGACAAATGAATCACCTGCTGTGCTAACCAGGTCAGACAGGCTGATGTCATTCATGTAGACAGTGATTTTTGTTAGAAGGGGGAGATTAATCAACAAAACTGACTGGACTATTTTTTACTTTTTAATTCCTGCATTCTGACAGTTCTCAAATTCAGCCCAGGACAAAAGTGAGCAAATTGAGTTGTGTTATGGCCCCTGTGTGTCATGTTCCTGTGCAGAACACAGCTGTGTTTGCAAGCTGGGCTGCACTGCTGTAGTGTTTCTGTCAGAGGCTTTCCAAGGAAAACAGTCAAAACAGTCTGCAGTCCCTGGGTTCAGCACCCCAAGGGATCTTCCCAAGGCAAAGCCCACTGGAAATGAGGCTCAAAATGGAGGAGCTCTGCCAGCCCAGCATTAGCCACACATTAAATTGACTGTCCATAAACACTGTAAACATGGCAGTGCTACCAACAGAGACCAATCCCAATCCTTCCTCTGAAGACCTGGCATTTCCACAAATGAGCAGGTCACAGGCTCCTTCAGGATGGCTGAACCCACCATGCCTTCACCTGGCCCTGCTGCTCAGGAATCCAGCCATCCCCAGCCAGGTGAAATGGCACACGATGATGCTGAGCAAGCACCAGAGCCTTGCTTTTACTGCTGTGCAGCTGAATAACAACCAGCTGTGCTGGAGGCAGCAGGGATGCAAGTTCCTGCCCTGCTTTTGCATCCTCCTCCCCCCCCTGCTTGGCCAGTGCCAGCTGTGGGGCTCATCCAGCCCACCTGGTTCAGGTTGTGCTTCTGAATGATTGAATTTCCCAAGAAACAAGCCCAGAGCTTTGCAGGAGCCTGGGGAGGTCCCTGGCTGCACTCTGAGTCACAGCTGGAGTGTGGTGTAGAGAGACAAGAAAATGAGTAAAACTCAAGTCCAGCAGATTCCTGAGCTCAAGGAGCCTTCCTGTATCTGCAATCCCTTTGGGAGAAGGAAATAAAGCCTCTCTGAATGCATCTTGGTTTCACCCCCAGCACTAACTCTAAACCCAGCATTAACTCTGAGCATGTCTGTGGTGCTCTAAGAGCCCAAGCCCCTCCTTCACTACTGGCAGGGCAAGAGCTCTGTTTGTGGCCAGCCAAGCAAGGTGCAGCCATGGGAACATTCTTGGAATAATCATTCCATCTACGAATTAAATGTCCAAAAAAAGGATGTTTCCTCCTTTGCAGACTGATTCCTGTGCAGGAATTAAGAAGTACTTGGTTACTGTGGTGAATTGGGACCATCTTGGTCTGGATCACATGGACACTCCAAAACCTCACTGGTGGCTTCCAGGAGATAAATCAGCCAGTTGCTGTTGGAAAATCAGGCCTGGGGAGTGAGGAGAAATCTCAGTTCAGTCTAAACTCATGCACTGGGCAGGCTGGTGCCAGCTGTAGTCGAGGCCACAGGAACAATCCGTCCTCATGGCAGCTTCAGGAACCAAACCCAACCAAAGCAATATTTAAAAAGGGAAATGGGAAAATTCAGTTTCACTGGTGCTGTAGCTGCAGGGTTGAATTTGGGGAAGAGGGAATACAATGAGGCCATTTTTACTTCCCTGGCATTTCAGAGGCTTCGCACTGAACTGAAGGAGAAATCTTTCTTTCTCCAAGTTTGTCTTCTGAATTCAAAGTAATGCTTTAGTCACTCACATTGGTGAGGCATTCATACTGACATGGATTTATGGACTTTGAATTTTATATTATTTAAAACAAATTATTGACAAGTTGAAAGGAAAATTTAATGGAAGTTGTTTGCAGTTAATCCTACCAAGTCAATTGTCAAAAGGCTGTTCAGGTTTGGGTTGAGACCACTTTAATTGTTGATAGTATGAGCTATGTAATTTTTTCTCCTTGCTTTGTTCAGCCCCATCTCTCTGATGAGGTTCTGTATCTTTAAATGGGGAACAGCAGCATTATACCAGATGGACTTTCTCTCTCTGCTGGGGTTTCTTTCCTCTCCACTCACACGAGGGCTGCACCACACTGTTGTGACACCCCAGTTTAATTCAGTTTAAAGGTGAGCACAGCCTCACACACTGACAGTGATGATATTGATGACCAAGCAAACCACTCCAACCACATTCTCCATCATGGGCAGGATCCTGAGGTTCATTTCAGCCAGGGCATATAATGCTTCTTGCCATGTCTATGTAACTTAGGGGATTTATTTTGAATGCGTGCTCATTTAGAAATGTATTTTAATTGAAATGTTTAGTGCTTTATCTTACATACATACTGTGCAATACCATAGTGTGTTCTTTTCCTTTTTTCTTTTTTTTTTTTTTTCCCTAAGACTTTTTTAAAATTCTTGATGTTTGTTTGAGCTCCAGTGTGTTTTTGACTTGGCTCAGCTCTGGTAGTAGTAGTGTTTTCCTTGCCCTGAGCTAACCAGAAGCAGCACATTGCACAACCAAAACCCTTTGCAAGTCATGCACCCTCACGTTCACCAGCAACCTGGAACTCCTGGGAGGCAGGGAATGCTCCTCTCCAGAGGGTCTAATTTGCACTTACTGTAAGGAATGGATAGCAACCCAGGGAAATAGGAATTAATTAGAGAGAAGAGCCCTCACCTGCTCCCACCAAACTCCACGGTCATTTTGCCATCAGCTTTCAAAGGAACAGGCCTTAAAAATCAGAGCCAGCCCTGGAGCAGCTCGTGCAGGTGCTGTGTGGGCTCTGCTCCAGTGTCTGCCGTGAGCTGCTGTCACGCGGGACCCTGAGCACTGTGACAAAGGCTTCCAAAGACAATCAGCTTCTGGACTTCCCTCCTGATGCAGTGATTGGAAACCCATCCTCCTCCTCCTCTGTCTGCCTCAAGATGACATTCCACTGGGGGTGTAGGGGTTAAACTACTCAGAGTCTCTGTAATTTCTTGGTTTCCTGTGAAACCAAGGGATTGAAAGGTGCTATAATTGTTCACGAGGCACATTCCCAGCCACAGAAGGAAATGGTAATTTCTTCAGCAGTTATTTTACACAGTACCTTTTTTATTTATATCAGTGTGTTTCGTATGTGTGCCAATGGTCCTGGCTTCTCCTGGGGATCAGCTTTACAACCATTTGGTCTTTTATAGGGCAGCCATAGGCAGTATCTTGCAATCATGTGTAATTTCTTAACTTAGAGCAAGAATAAATCTCGTCTGACAGGATGAACTCATTTATGGCAGGCTTTAATGTTTGTTGTAAACACAACCTGTTTGTTCCACCTCTTGCATGGTTACTTATCTGTTTTCATATTGCTATGTTATTGTTCAAAATATCTATTTCTCTTTATTTGCTATGGGGTTTGTTACTGTATATGGAATGTTTTGTATTCAGCATTTTCTTACGGAGCAGAGTGGGAACAGTATTCAAGGACCCACAAATACCAAAGACCTTTCATGTAATGCACTGAGAAATAAACTTACTGTAAATGAGTATCATGTCAGGTGTCCTCTATTTATGAAGTTCAGAGCAAGTTCAAGGAAACTGCAGCCTGGAATCAGGGCTTTTCCTTCCTGAGCCTTCTCTTTGGGAAAGTTCCTTTACAGGGTGCTTAAAAACAAGATGGGCATAGAGGCCCTGCTGTGGGCTGGAAGGGCAAAAAGAGCAAAATGAGTCCTTCTTGCCTAAAACCAGAGCTGAGTCTCCCTGCCCTCGGTGGCACTGACTCCTCTGCAGGTGTTGGACAGAGAGCTCTGTCTGCAGGACACACAGACACCCCGCAGCATTCCCAGCCACCAGAGCCAAACACGGGACAGATCCCACCCATGGGGACACATCCCAACCATAGGGACACATCCCAAAAACAGGGACACATCCCAACCATAGGGACACATCCCAAAAACAGGGACACATCCCAAACACAGGGACACATCCTAAACACAGGGACACATCCCAAAAACACGGACACATCCTAAACACAGGGACACATCCCAAACAAAGGAGCTCATCCCAAACACAGGGACACATCCTAAACACAGGGACACATCCCAAACACAGGAGCTCATCCCAAACATAGGGACACATCCTAAATACAGGGACACATCCCAAACACAGGAGCTCATCCCAATCATAGGGACACATCCCAAACAGGGACACATCCCAACCATAGGGACACATCCCAAACACAGGGACACATCCTAAACACAGGGACACATCCCAAAATCAGGGACAGATCCCAAACACGGGGACACATCCCAAACTCCAGGACACATCCCAAACTCAGGGACACACCCTGCCCTCATGGGGAGATGTTTTAGCTCCTCAGGCAGCCTCTCAGGTCACCTTTGAGCACCTTGCTCACATTGTAGAGTGAGGCTCTGCCCAGACCTGGCAGATTCCTCCTCCAGTTCCTGCAGGAATTCTGTGCCAGGGCAGACCCAGGGATCCCAGCTCTGCCTGGGCTCAGTGAGGGCACTCAGAGGATGGGTGGCTGCAGCAGATTGTGAGGGGGGAACAAGCCAGACAGAGAATTGTGCTCTGCCCAGCAGTGTAAATTAAAATCTGCTGATATTTGCAGTGTTCCTCACTTCCCCAAAAGTTTCCTCCTAGTACAAGGAAGTCGAGTTGGCTCAGCCAAGACAGCAAGGGCTGCCCAGACACCCTCCCTGACAGCCCCTGGTACCTCCTGGGCATCTGCCCCCTCCAGCAGCCTTTGGGTGCTCTCTGAGTGTGCCTCTGGGCTTGTGGAGACCCCAGAGTCATCTCTCGTGGCAGTTCAAAGTGCCAGAAGAGGATGTGGGTAAAGCCCTTCTTTTAACCTTCCCACTCTGGGAGCAGCTGCACCTGGAGATGCAGCACCTCTGTGTTGGCAAAGGGAGGCTGCAGGCGAGGGCCTGGGCTGTTTCTGTCACAGATGTCACAGCTCTGGGCTCTGAACTTGTTTTTCATATCCCAATGAAAAGAAGAGATATGCAAATCCCAGCCAGTTTTTCCCCCTCCTGATCAGACTACACTGCAGAGATGCAGATACCAAAAGTGCAGCGAAGGGTGAGCCTTGTAAACACAAAAATGTCCACAGAGTCGAGGTCTCTGCTTCACAGGGCTTTGTGCATCACTGATGAGGACATGCTCAAGGTTACTTCATGCCAGACATTCCCATTCTCTGGTCTCTCAGGGTGTATTTATCTCAGTTTTTGAGTCCTAACACCTCCAACTCCGATGTATTTATCCTTGCAAAAAGTCCTCTGAGGGAAGGCAGCTGTGTTAATCACCACTGTACAGATTGGGAGTTGCTGGATAAAAGGCTAAATTAATTTCTTGGGACATTTGTGGCTGTGCTGGTCTGCCAGGCACCAAATTAGCATCAGACCCATGTTGGTCTCTGGGCCATTATGGCCACTGATTGTAATCACAGCGAGGGGAACTGACTTCTCCTGAGCTTAACACAGCCCAGGAAAATCAATGGCAGAGGGGAACACATTGAACTTATAGCAGGAGCTGATTAAAAGAAAACTATTTATTCATGTGCAAAACACAGCTACTCTTGGAGTTCACTGCCTTAACTCTTCATTAACCTCATGCTCAGCAGCAAGTGGCTCTTGAGCCAGGCACTGGCACTGGGGTAAGAGTGGCTCTGGCCATGAATGCAGTTGGAATTGTCTCCACATTCCAGCCTGGGGATGTGGAAAGCAGGGAACCTGAAACAAGAACAAACCCACCCTAAACTTCCCAAGCACTATAGAAAAACAACTACTACACTGTGTAAAGGGAAAATAAGCAGGGAGATCATATGATCTTATTTACCCTCTAAGAACAGTTCACCAACAGGGACAAGCTGCTTCAAAGATGGATTGGAAAAAATGTGACTATTCCAGACTGCAGAATGGCATTTGCTTGGCACCAAGGAGAGCCTGGGAGATGATCAGGCCTGACTTTGTTATCTCTGAGCCTTTTTGGGAGAGGCAGGGAGAAACAGGACAGGTCTTGTCCCTACCACATCCCACTTTTAGGACAGGACCTGGACAAAGCTGATGCCATTTTTGGACTCCAGTGGGAAACTGAACAGCACACACTCTGTAGAGCATAGCAGGGAAAGGTGTGTCAGCCAAGATGGAACTTGTATCAGTGATGAGAATTAATTGCTGGAACACTGTGCCAAAGGATGTGGTAGAGTTTGCAATCAATAGAGTTTTCAAATTATGAGAGGTCCTTCTCCTCCTAAATACACACACACACACACACACACACACATATCAATATATATCAGAGAGAGGGGTGTGTGTGAAGTATTCAGCTCAAGGCAGATCCATCCAGGAGAGCCTTGCCAGATCCTCAGACTGCTGGATCTGGTGACCACAAAGCCCAGCTGCCCCTTCCTGGCACAGCTCAGCTCTGGAAGGACTTGCTGCTCTAAAGCCTCTCTCCAAACCAGCAGGGCATGGGAACAGGCTCCTTGCAGCATCCCACTCCAGCCCTGAGCTGATAAACCTGCCTGTGGGAAGGGACTGTGCAGGGAGCAAAACCAGCATCCAGATTTTGGCTTGAGACTGGACACACCCCAAGGCAAGCCAGAGGTGTCCCACTGGCCATGGGAGCAGGGAAAGGCTGGGTCAGAGAGCCCAGCAGGGGCAGCACTGTGGGACCATGCCAAGGAAAAGCTGATTTATGTGTAACCAGCTGCAGTTAATGTTCACCCAGCAGCACTCATGACAGCTAAACTTTAGACTTAGCTCAGAAAACACTGGCTGAGTGCATGATAAGATCCTGGCATCCTCCTTCTCTCTGCCCCTCACCCACAAAAACATCTGCAGCAATGGATGGAGCCTGGGTCTACCTGGTGACAGGAGGATGTGGGTTTGTGGGGGAGAGGATCGTGGAGCTCCTGTCTCAACAAGACTACATCAAAGAAGTCAGAGTTTTTGATTCAGCAGCAAGAGAAGAAGTAGAAAAACTCAGCACAGGTAAGAAAAGGCCAGCAGCATCTATTTAGTGCCCATAACCCTCCCCTTCCTGGCAGCTGGGATAACACTGGAGATGCCACAGTTACAGGCATGGGGCAGGAACCTGGATGAACAGACTGGGTGAGGAACAACTTCCAGCTCAGAAGTTTTACAGCACAGCACTAAATCAAAGAAAAAAGACCCCTAGGGATGGGTCACCCAAGAGAAGTGTCCCAGTGAGGCTCTGAGTGCCCAGGCAGGGCTCAGTTGTGAGGAGCCACGTGCACACAGGGGCTGTGACATGGGAGCTTGGCTGCCCAGCCAGTCTGACACAAAGGGGCTAAACCAACACCCTCCTGAGCTGCTCCAACCCTCCTGCTTCTGAGGGAAATAACTAAAAACCCTGACAGCAACAGAATCAGTCTCAGCACCTACTGCAGGCATTGTGAAATGAATGGTGGAAATCATTGAGAGAAACCTTTAGCAGCCTTAAAAAAGGAGGGGCTGAGTGTCAGTAAACAGATACTGAAATAATTCATTTGATCATATCCTGAGTGCTGCCCTCATGCCGGGTTGAGCACAGTGAGATTTGTTGGGGAAAAACATCCTGTTTTACTGGATTCAGGAATACCCATGCAAAACAAGCCAAGGCAGCTCAGGGTGCTCTGCTCAGCTAATGCTGGGCTGGGTTCCCTGTCTGTGACTGCCCAAACCTTCAGCCTGCTTTGAGAGAGGAAAAAATGCTGAGGGAGATCCTGTGGGGAGATATGGACAGAAAGGGGATGCACCCACAGCAAGTCAAGACTCCCAGGGAAATATCACTATCAGAAACCTCCCTGGCAGATGAACTCAGCAGACTGGTTTCCCCAGCTTTCAGGGAGCCAATTACCTTAAAAGCACCCATAATTGAAGAAAAAGCTGCTTAAACCTTAGGGAGGTGCCAAAATCCATGCTCCAGGAGGGGTCTGTGGCCTGACACCCCAGCAAACCACAGGCAATGAGGCAGGAGCAGCCTGAGGGGCCATCCCAACCCCATCCCTGTGCCCCAGGCACTCAGCTCCACCACAGATGTTTGTTCTGTCCCCAGGCCACCCCAGCAGCCCATTTATCTCTGCCCCACCAGGCAGTGGGTACAGTCTGGGTCCTTGATTTCCCACCTAAACGTAACAGGTAGAGGAGGTATTACAGGATTGTTGTCTTTTTTTGGTTTTTTTTTTTAACAACAATCTTCACCATCTGCAAACCACATCCTTCCACTCCACACTGGTTTCTGCTTTAGGCTAAAGCAGCTCTCACACACTCCTTCCTCCTCCTCTGCTCCATCCAGCACTGCAGGGCACTGCAGGGCACTGCCATTGTTCCTGTCTGCAAGGGGGCATTGAATTTTGGGCTGTGGCCTTCCCATTGCTGCAAAAAGCTGATGGGTTTGTCTCTTCCATCCTGTAATTTATCCTCCTGTTTTACCTGTCACTACAATTGTGCCTTTTCCAGCTGACAACAAGAAACAGCTCCTGAGCTGCTCTGGCCCAATTCAATTCCTTCATAAAGATCAGCTGCCTCTTCCCTGCTAAACCCAAAAACTTCTCTTTGTTCCTATCAAATTTCACTTTTTTTTTTCCCCCTCCAGACTCTGTTAATTCCATTCAGCGACTACTCAAATCCTCCAGCATGGTCCCTCCCAGTCTGATGTTATCTGCTGATTTAATGAACAAATCTGCCAGATTCTTGATGAAAACAATCAAAAAGACTCAAATACAGCAATAAGCCCTGGAGAGCCCCAGGGCAGCCACCTACCACAGCTGGCAATTCCCTGGGAACTGTAATTCCACCAGCTTTGTGCTCTCCTTAATGGGGCTTATTTAGCCCATGTTTTACTGACTCCTTGTGAGAATGACGCCGAGTTTCCAAAGCCCTTCAAAAATCAAGATAGATGACATCAACCTGTTCCACAATATCCCTGCAGCCTGTTACCTTGTCATAAGAACAAAGGAGGTTTATCTGGCTTGATTTGTTCTCGACAAATCCATGTCAGCTGCCTCCGTTCTGCCCATTATCCCACAGGTGCTCATACACGTGGTTGGGTGCGTGCTCCTGAATCTCCTGGGGTTGAAACCAAAATGTTCTGTAATTTTCTGCCTCTTCTTTACCTCCCTTCTAAGCACAAGCGTTTCATTTGCTCTGCTGAACGCTCCCAGTGCCTTCAGAAGCTCTCCAAAGCAGCTGATAACACACTGAAGCTGCAGTTACACCCCTCACCACTTTAGGAGCCCTGGGAAGAGCTCATCAGGCCTTGTCAATTTGGAAATTCCTCATGGTTGCTTTACACCAGCTGCCTTAACACAGCTGGTGTGGAAAAGGATATTTAACACTCCAGCCTGGTGGCTTCTAGGCTTTCCCAAACAACAGAGGAGCAGAAAAATTCCCCCCAAGAGCCTGCTGACACCCTGCTCTGCCTCTCAGCATCCTCCTCTGCACTCTGCTCCTCCAGGCAAGGGTTTTAGCTCTGCTTCATGGACAGCTCCTTTCCTTTCACCTCTGTTCTCACTGCACCGACTCTGCTTTACTACTAAATTAATATTCACCCTCAGTGTTAATTAATTTAATATTTAAACTCCCCAGAGTGAGTCCACTGATTGTTGGCTATGCTAATGAAGAAAGCAGCTGGACTCTTTGGTAAAATTCCTGTCTCCTCCTCCGTCCTGGGCTGCTCAGAGGACACTCAGCCACTTGACCTGCTGCCTTGGATTGCATCCCTCCTTTTGGGCCATGGGGAACAATCCTCTGCCCACCTTGCCCTGCTGGATCCTCTCTGAGGGTTTCCAACCATAACAGCCCCACAGCCAGAGCCACAGACCCTTCCCTGATTTGTGGGATCCTCCAGGAATTCCGACCCTGGAAATGGCTGGAATTCCCAGCCCAGGATGTGTGGGCTCTCTGCCCAGGGCAGAGCAGACATCTCCTTCCCAAAGCACCCCCATGAGTGGCTTCTTGCAAATCCCTGAGGAGCACAGGCTGCCCATCCCAGCTTCTCCCTGTTCCAGTCCCAGAAAGGGGGAAATCCTACTTAAATGTTACAACACTGTCCCGAAGCTAGAAAATGAACAGTAGATGCCAAGAGTAGCCATGTAAGGAGCAGCTACTCTGAGGAAGAAGAAGGAGGAGGTAAAAGGGAATCAGGGGAAAATTCTGAGTGGCTCTAAGGGAGGAATTTCCTATGAAACTTTTTAACCCTGATGCATTATTTTCCTTCTTAATCTCCAGTATTTGCAATTTAAACAAAGCTCTGTGTGATGCCTCTTGAAATCACCAGGTGTTGCTCCCACAAACCCTAAAATTTTGTGTCTGAAGGGAGGAGTCCAGCACAGCTTCCCTGGTGCAGAGGGGCAGGAGCAGCTCCAGCCCTGGGCCAGCTGTGTCCTGCTGCAGTGACACACACAGCGACGCTGCCCGCAGCTGATGCACAGCACCGTGCTAAACTAAAACCAGACGCAAACCTGGCTCCTTGGAGTTCAAAAAAAAAAAAAAAGTGCTGGATTTAAACGGCACAGTCACTATCAGAGTGCTTTGCCTTGCCCTGCAGAGAGGACATTCCATGCTTTGCAGGAAGGTATAATTTTTTTGTACTTTGCAGAAAGTACAAGTGCTGATTTGATGTATAATTATTTATAATTTTTATTTATATTTTTTAAATTATAAATTAAAATGAATTGTTTAATAAAATTATTTATTAAATTAATAAATAAATACTTGTTAGTGATTAATTATTAATTTTTATTTATTTAATTAAATTTAATTAAAATTAACAAATTAATTTTTATTTACAAATTTTTTGTACTTTGCAGAAAGTACAAATGCTGATTTGATTTATAATTTTTTGATTTCTAAATTTGTATTTGATTTATAAATTATTTATTTTGAAAGTAAAATAAATTTATTTAATTTTAAAATATTAATGTAATTATTAATTAATAAATTATCCGTTATTTATTCATCAATAATTAATTTATGATTAAAATTTATGTATTTAAAATTTAATTGTTATTTGTTTTTCTTTTATAGATTTTTTGTACTTTGCAGAAAGTACTAATGTTGGTTTGATTTATAATTTTTTATTTATAATTTTTATTTATAAATTTTTATTTATAATTGAGAATTAATTTTTTAATTTTCAAATTGTTTGCTTTATTATTTTTGTAGGTTTTATTTATTTTTATTATTTATAAATATAATTTTAATTTTATTACTTATTAAGTTTTATTTAATCAAAATTTAATTTGAATTTTTTTAAATAAATTTTTTTGTACTCTGCAGTAAGCAAATGCCAATTTGTACTCTTTTTCCCGCCCTGCACCTCTGTGCTGTGCTCCTGCAGGCCCCACTCGCGTGACGGTGACGAGAGGCGACATCCGCGACCCCGGCGCGCTGCTGGCTGCCATGAGCGGGGTGCACATGGTCCTGCACACGGCTGCCCTGGTGGACTACAGGGACACCGTGCCCTTCGGGGACATGAGCGCTGTCAACGTCGGGGGTGAGCCCAAGCTGGGCCCTGGGCACGGCCCGGCCCTCTCACCCCCTGCAGCCACATCCGGCCGCGTTTCGTGTCCCTCCGTGTGGATCCCACACGCCCGCGGTGGGAGAGGTGCCCAGGACCCTTCCAGCAGGGAGGTTTCTCCCCTTGCCCCTCTGTCCTTGCAAGGCAAAGGAGGGGAAGGTGCCCAGAACCTTTCCAGTGGGGAAGTTTTTCCCTTTGCCCCTCTGTCCTTGCAAGGCAAAGCATGGGAGAGGTGCCCAGAACCTTTCCAGTGGGGAAGTTTTTCCCTTTGCCCCTCTATCCTTGCTCAGGGAAAAGGATGGGAGAGGTGCCCAGAACCTTTCCAGCAGGGAGGTTTCTTCCCTTGCCCTCTGTCCCTGCAAGACAAAGGATGGGAGAGGTGCCCAGAACCTTTCCAGCAGGGAGGTTTTGTCCCTCTATCCTTGCTCAGGGCAAGGGATGGGAAAGGTGCCCATAACCATTCCAGCAGGGAGGTTTCTCCCTTTGCCCCTCTGTCCTTGCCCAGGGATGCTCCTCTCCACTGCTCATCAAATCTGAGCTCAGTTTTGGCACAGCTCTCCTGGGCCGGGGCAGAACTTCCCCTGGTGGCACTGAGGTGGGTCAGGACACACCTACAGTGGTCTGAAAATGTTTTGTGTGTGACAAGGGTAACAATTAAAATTAAACTCTGCTCTGGGTAGCTCGTAGCTTTCCCAGGGATTTTGCCCTGTCTATACCAGCACAAGGCTGTACTCATTGAACTGCACCCACCAGAAGGGAGTGATGCTGTTTTAATTAGCAGAGTGATGCTGTTTAATTAGTCAGAGTTCCCAGCTATCATGTATCAACAGGCCACGTGTAACTGAGAGCTCCACAATCCTGTCCTCCTACCACCAAGAGCCAATTTCATGTTGGGTGCAAGATCTGCTTAGAGAAAATTTGTTCATAAATCTAGGAAATAAGCACAGGCTATAAAAATAATGAAATCCCTATTACAGCAGCAATTCCAGTGGTACCTCAGGCTGTTAGCTACTAAAATAGTCGTTAACCAAAAGGAAGGAATTCTATTTTTTTTTACTATATATACATCTCCAACTCTATTACTGCTTAGGGCTTTGACTATTTGCTGATACGTTCAAGGGTAACATTTAAATTCCAGCCTTCTTTTCTTTGCTGTACTTGTTTTCAAAACTCAGTGCTTTTAAGAGCCTGTATTGTGCTCTCTGTGTTTTGAGAAGATCAGAGCCTGAGGGTTCCTGCTGCTTTTTAGTGGCTTTGTGAGCTCTTCCCCCTCACTGTTGCTGTGAGCTCAGTGCTTCAGCTCAGGGAGGATTTGCAGAGAGCACTGAACACCAGGCAAGTCCCCTCCTCAGCAAACCAAACCTCTTGCAGATGTTGGTGACATTCCCAGAAAACCACACAAGCAAGGATTTTCCAGTGTGACTCTTTGAGGAGCACGGCCTGGGATGGTCCTGCATTTCTGCCTCTCCTTGCATGGCTCCACATGGAACTCCCCAAAATGGGGCTGCTGCCCTCACTAGGGCTCCTCAAAATCCTGAACTCAGAGATTAGCCTGAAATTCTCTATTAAAATCATGACAGATAAAAGAATAAAAATGGTATTTGATACCTGCTGTAGACTTTGTGGAAAAAAGTAGGGTCAGGAGAGGTCAAGTATGTAATCCTCTAGCTGGCTCCTCTGTGCAACTCAGGCCACAGAAATCCATCCAATTACTGCTCTAAGCCCAACAATTTGTGGCTAAATTGGACCATTCCTTTTCAACAGGCTTGTTGCCTCGAATTAAGGGTGCAAGTTAATGGGCTATCTATCATGGCTTTCAGCAAGCCAGAACAATGCTGAGGAGTGGTGGTGTGGCTATGGTTAATTATCATTTCTGGCCAAAATTTACATCTTCTGCTTTGATTCCCTCCTCTGTTTCAACCACTGGCTGCTGAATCCTGTTATAGCCTTGTTGACTGAATTAAAGGGTTCTCTTCTACAAGAATTATTTTTTCCATCTAGTCACTTAAAGACTTTTTAATCTGCTTTTTGTTAAGCTGAATGGATTTTAACTCAGCTGTTTCCAGTGATGTTTCTCACCAGGGGTTCTCAGTTAACTTTACATATTGTGATAGGCTCATGAAGAAGCACATTGATTCTTTTCCACTGGGATTTCAGATGGATTCATGTGCTTGGAAATTATCCTAAACTCAGGATTTCCTTGGTAATTTCAGATTATGCCCTTAATAGCAAAGAGAAGAGAAATCACAACCCTCCCACACAAGATCTGCAGACAGGCCCAGGGCAGAGCCTGCTTAGCCAGGCACAAATAGTGTGGAGGTTTCTGGAAGCCAACCCTGCAAGCTTCCTTTCAGATCTGCCTTACCAGGTCTGAAGGCCCTCAGTCCATGTCATTGAGGTTCTCACAGGATCAACTTGGATCAAAATCACAATGAATGCAAAAATCACCCTTCAAGAGTCACAAATCATTCAAACCCGCCAAAATACTCCAAAATAAACACACTAAACCACACACACTGACCAACTAATTCATCCAGAACAACCTTCCTCAAAGCAAACCATGTTTTGGATTTGTCTGGATTTCACATGAATTTGTAAGCTGCCCTCATTGTTTTATTTAAAGTTCTGCAGGTGTCAGAGTCTGATGGAGTGATTTCACCCTGTAGGACCCTGCAGATCTACAGAGCAACACATGCAACTAAAACACTGATCCTTTGTCAGAAGGCTGCAGTTCACCAACAACCTGCCCCCAAATGAAAAAGGATTGTTTTGCTCTGCCAAGCCCTCAGCTTCCCTTTGTTAGCAGCTCTAAAGTCCAAGTTAAGTCAGTTGCCAATGGCCATGGAGGATTAGCCACATCAGAGCTATGGATGTGACTGCTTCTCTTGTTATAAACCATCCCCTCCTGAGGAAATGCAGCCCTGACCTGGGGCTCTACATCTTTTCAGCCATAAAAAAAAAGATGGGTTAGTTCCAAGTTGGGAAGCCCTTGGGAACCTATTTTGATTTGCACAACAGGAATCAAGGCAAGGTGGTTGATGTTTGTCCTTCCCATCCTGCCCCACAGGAACTGAAAACGTGGTGAGGGCCTGCTGTGACCTGAGCATCCCATACCTGCTCTACACCAGCTCCATCGCTGCCGTGGGACCCAACACCTCCTGTGAGCCCCTGCTCAGGTGAGGCTCAGCAAATCTCCTCCATTGCTCTGTTTGTCCAGTCAAACAGCAATGCAACTGCAGCCAGATGGAGATTTGAGCTGTGCCTACCAAGGAGAAGATTTGTGTTCCCCTTCCTGTTTGTTCCTCTTCTCTTTCTTGAAAACCTTTCCTTGCTGCTCTGCCCATTTAGGAACTGTGGCTCTTCCCAGCCTAAGCCTGGCCAGTGGTACCCCCAGGTGAAGAGCTGTGTGCCCAGCTGCACTGCCAGGCTGCCCCTGGATCTACAGCCCTGCCCCTCTGAGCCCCAAAATGATTTTCAGATAAGGTTTCACATGCTCAAATTTTGGGATATGGCCAAATTACATCCTGCTGTTGGATCAGAGGTTTTGCTCTCCCACACAATGAGTCAACCCAAAGGGCAGGTGGTGCCCCACTGCTACCACCACACTGCCCCTTCTCCTCCCAGCTCCAAAGGGAACTGCTGGCACTCCTGTGCCCATCTTCTGTTATCAAATGTGGGCAAATCCCAGAAAAAAGCAATTGCCCAAGAAGTCTTAGGGGACAAATGCACTGGTGTGAACATGCCCTGCAGGATTCAGGTGTAGTCAAATCCTTCAGTTACCTGCTTCTGATCTGCAAATGGTACCCTGCTATCCCTCAAAATCCTTCTTCCTGGAACATGCTCATGGGGGCTATCTCCTGGGCTCCTGGATCTCACCACTTTGGGGCTTTATGCTCAACCCTTCTCCTCTGTTTGTGGCTCCCGTGAGATTGACCCACAAGACCCAGAAGCAGCAGCAGAGTTTTAGAAAACCCTCTGTGGCAAAGGTGGGATTTGGATCGATACAAAGACAGGGGTCAAAATAACAGTTTTGAGGGTTTTCTTGCTTTGATCTGCAGAAGTGACTTTGACAATCAGTGACACCCCTGCTCAGGGCTCAGCATCAGGATTTGGGAATACTTTTGTACTCTTGGGGCAACAGCACCTGCACCTTGAGAGCAGGGTTGATATTTCTGAAGAAGTATCTTCAAAAATTCAGGGGCTGAAGTTTTAGGTTAAATTTGAGGTCAGTTTGACGTGTACTATTGGAAGGCTCCTTGCTGATTTCAAGCTTGGTTGCTCAGCCCCTGGAAATTTGTGTGCCAGTGCAGTTGGCTCCAAGTCAAGTGGTGTCTCCACAGGCTGGACACAGCTGCCTTCAGTCACCTGGCTCTAGAAATTTGAGCTCAGCTAGAAAAGACATAACTTAAAATTGCCTACAAGCCTAAATTTCATGCTCACAAGTAACTTAAGGCATAAGCCCCTTGTTTTGAAAAGTGTCTAAGCACTCAAATCTGTAGAATAAATGTATGGCTTATGAAAAAATCCATGAGAAGCAACTCAATCCACTTGGGACCACAAGCACTGGAGACTGTGTCACTGCTTAGCTATGGAATTTGGCCCGTAGTAAATACAAATAATTCCTAAGAATTCATGTAGATACAGGCACATCCTTGTCAGGATTTTAGTCCTGTGACTTAAGAGAGAGATATGAACAGATGTCTTGAAAAAAGCAGTCCCAGATCTTGCCTGATCAGAGTCCTTTGGCTTGTAATGGTGGCACCAACAGGGGCAAGAAAACCCACCCAAGCTGATGGCCATGGAGCTATGAACAGCCTTCCCCAAACAAAACCACACCTGGAGCCTTTCACTCATTTTGCAGAACACACTCCTCCCATTATCCTGAGAGGAAGCCCTAGAGAGGGGTCTTCATTCTCCAATTATTTTGATTTTAAATGAAGGGAATTGGATAATGAGAAGTATCAGCCTCCCAGTGAAAACTTACCCCACCTGTCTCAGGAGGGAGCCCAGGGATGACTGGGAGCAGCATAACATGGCTCTGCTTTCCAGACTGAAGGCACAGGTGATGCCTTTCTCCTTCCTCCTCTGCCCATCTCCCTTTCCCCACCCCATCTGTTCTGCCCTCTCCCTCACAGTCAAGAATCCTGCCTTTTCCTTTTCCTTTTCCTTTTCCTTTTCCTTTTCCTTTTCCTTTTCCTTTTCCTTTTCCTTTTCCTTTTCCTTTTCCTTTTCCTCTGTGCCCCTTCTCCATCACTGCACTGTAGAATTTATTTACCTCCCTTTTACGTGCAGGGAATTGGCACAGACAAAGCAGGAGGAGCCTCTGGCCGGGGTGATGGGCACAGGGATAATGCTCACACCTCAGCATCCGACAATAATAGAAAATGCCTCTGTCAGTCTCAATCCCTGGGAGACAGGCACTGCTGAGATACCTTCTGACAATGCTGCTCCAGTCTGATTAGCGTTCACTTATCTGGGATCGTTTTGAAAAGCAAGAGCATTATGCTGAGCTCTTTGTTACTACCAAGCTTCAGAGGGGTGGGGGAAGGCACACACAGCAGAGCCCAGGAACAGCAGGCAGGTTTGTCCCTTTGTGAGGCTGCTGCTTTTCAAAAGCTTTGCAGGGCAAAAAAACAGAGAAGAAAAAAAAAAACCCAACCAAACCCCCCCCCAAAAAAAAAAAAAAAATTGATTAAAAAAAAGAAGAAAGCAATTAAAACTAGAACTTCTAGATAACCCCCCACTAATTGTCTTGGGTCTCTCCTGGGCTTGCAACAAACCTTGCACAATCAATCTTTTGTCTTGCTTGCTTTTAGGTTTGTCTCTTGTTCATGCCCTGTAAACACGGGGAGGGGAGGAGGGTTTTGTGATAGAAGCCCAGGGTGTGTGAGGAGTCTGCATTTCTGATGCTCCTAATTTATTTCTGTTGCTGTAGTGCAAGGAGAGCCTGATCTCAGCTGGGATATCTGACACACAACATGCCAGACTGCTGAACAGGCAAGGGCCAGGCAGCAGCATCAGCCACGTTTCACACTGGGAGATCTGAGCACAAGAAAGAGAAAACAACTTGCCAAGGTCAAAGAGGGAGCCTGAGTCAGAGCTGACTCTCCCAAGGCCCAGTGTTTGACAAAAACACCTCTGCTGCAGATTTGCTGGCCACTGAGCCCTGCCAGGAGATGTATGCAAGCCCATCTGCCACAGGAGGGTGAGGATTCCTCTTTGCCCTGCGTGGGGTACCCTGTGCCTGGCAGGTCCTGGTTTGCCAGGTGGATTTCTCTTTAACAGCAAAATATAGTAAATGAATTTAAAAATGGGAAGAGTCTCCAGCAGCACATGGAGGGAGGGAGAGCTCATCTCTGCTACTCAGGGGAGCAAGTGGATGCTCCTTCCCAATGCTGCAAGCCAGGTTTCTTCACTCCAGAGCCCACTGGAGATGTTTAATCAAATCCCATGGTGGCCTCAGGCTGATCTAAAACCACTGGGATGAGATGCTGACACCCTCTGGGGAACAGAGCTGCTTTCTGCTTTCTCCTTGGCATTATTCCAGGCCCTGTGAGGCCAGTTCCATGTGAGATCCCACATGAGGCTTTCCCCTTGGCAGCTCTAAGGTGGCAGCCTGAGGAGCAGGTTGTCTTCCACAGTCACAGCCCAGTGTTATCTGCTTGTCCTTGGGCTCTACTTCTCCTTCCCCTCAAGGGTAATTTGTGAGGGGAGATGAAGGAGCAATCCCAGCCCAACCCTGCTGACTGCAAGGCTTCCAGGAGATCTCCAGCAGCTCCACCACATCCCCAAATGCCTCCCAACTTTAATCAACTCTGTGAGAAAATTAAGTAGCAGTTTCTCCTTTTGGTTTATGGCTCATGAGAGGCTTTTCTCTGCCCCTAATGAAGAAATGAAGTAGAATTGCTCTCATTTTGCTGCCCTCCATCTTCTTGTGCTCTTTTTTACCTTGCTGTGAGTTGCTTAAAAATGTCACTCTGCTGCCTTCTAATTTGCCTGATGGAATGTTATTTCAATCATGCTATTAGACAAAACTGAATCCAGCTCTGAGATGCCTGTGAACACCCCAAAGCACCTGCTGTTCCCTGGGGCTTTATTCCTCCCAAAGTGCATCGAGGAGCTGAGCTTCCCATAGCAGAAAGCCCTGGGAGCAGGGAATGCAGAGCAAAGCAGACTGGCACGGATGTCCCCAAGCCCTGTGTTCTGCCCCGGGTCACCCCCTGTCTCCCACAATCTGTTCCAGAGGAAACGAGGACACTCAGTACAGTGGGGAAGTGGAGCTGCCCTACGGGAAGACAAAAGCCATGGCAGAAAAAATTGTGCTTGAAGCCAACGGAAAAAAGGTACAAAATCCAGTGGTAGCACCCCTGGAATTACAGCCCAGGGCAGGGGAAAGGGGGAGGTGGTTGGAAAGAGCCCACAGCTCCTGGCTAAGTGTGTATGCAACCTGTGCCTGGATTTGATGCACAAACCACATTGTCCTAAGCCTCCCAAAGCCTGATATTCCCACATGAGCAGGAAGCTGCCAGACTCTCCCAGGATCACAGGGTGCTTTCCTTCAGCTCCAGCAGGAGTGTGACTTTGGAAAGGGCTGTGCTAAATTAGGGCTGAAGGAACCAGGTTCACCTAGCAGGGTGCTTTCCTTCAGCTCCAGCAGGAGTGTGACTTTGGAAAGGGCTGAAGGAACTGGGTTCACCTAATTCATACTGAAAATAAGTGTAATTTCCAGGCTTTTCAGAGTGACTTAAGAATTAAAAATATTGGTGTACCCAGAGCCAGCCCCCCACCCAAGGTAGCTGTTCAGTGTTTTAGGCTGGCAGTGCAGTCAGCAGACATATGAGTTCTTCTAGACAAAGAAGGAGAATGTAAAAATGAGACTTGTTCTCTAAACCACTGCCTGGAGCATCTCTCCCCCAGTCCCAGCTTGAGGCCAGCCAGTTGGGCTGGCTTGCTGTGGTACCTGGGTTTTGTTGTTGCAAATCCTCTTTTGTACACCAAACTGCAGAAGAATTCATGCCACCAGCACTCTCCAGCCAGCACCTCTCAAGGAGCACCACGTGGGTGCAGGTCTGCTCTGAAAACAAAAATAAAATCAAACTGGGCACCTGCTTGTGATTTTAGGGACCCAAAGCAGGTGCCAAGCAAGCAGAGCAGCTCTGCAAATGTTGACTCATCTAGGCCAATACTCCCATGGTTTGGGTTTATCTGGGAAACCCAGTGTCACTGTGTTTAGATGGATTCCATCTCGCATCTAAACTGGATCCATCCACTGACATCCCTCCCTGATTTTCCAGCTGAGCAATGGTGGCACACTCAGAACCTGCATCCTCCGTGCCAACACGGTGTATGGGGAGAAGGCAGGGTTCCTGCAGGAGCTGTACTTGCTTGCCAGAGCCAGGAGTGGTGTTCTGAACTACCTGGAGCCTGAGGACACCGAGCGCAATCACACCTACGTGGGTGAGTGAAGGGCTGAGCTCCTTGCATGGGTGCTCCCAGCTTTAGTCACAGGGGATTTTACACGTCAGCTCAGCCATAATCTCCCCAGACAGAGAGATGAGTCTGGTGAATGAGCACAAATGGGTTTGGAAGCACAAAACTTAGACTGGCTAAAGGATTTTAAAAGCAGTTTCTTATTAGTACTGTTTTCCTGGGAAGGGTTCTCTTGATTCCCTTTGAGAAGGGTTTCAGGGATATATGAGGGGCAGAGAGAAATTCTGGCTGTGTTTTTAAAATGTTTTTGCTAGGAAAAGACATTTCTTCATTAGAAAAAAAAAAAAAAATTAAACTACCACTACTTGTCAAGTTCTTTACAGACAAGGCTGCACTACATAACCAGTTTTAGCAAACACAGAAATTACTCACAAAAGCTACAGGAAGAGTTTGTTTTGGTGCCTTTCAGGGGGGTGTAATTCACCATTAGATCATGCAGGCATTCACTGATTTCTATGCAGCATACTTATATGTGTTTTTCCAAAAGTGCAGATTTTGAAAATGCTCTTAGAGAAGAATCCGGCCCAGATAAATCAAGTGACTCCTTCAAAGCCTCACAGCAGAGGCAGGGATAAAACCCTGGAGCACTGCCTCCTATTCATCCTGCTCTGACTACAAAACACTGCCCTTTTGCTTCACGTGAACCAGGATCACAAGGCACATTAATTGTCCAGCTCAAAGGGGAGACCAAAGGTTTGAAGGATGTTGGAGGCCTGGATTAACTACTCAGTCTCTCTGCAGCACAGCTGAGCACACACGAGTGCCTCCCTGCTCCCCAGCACTGAAACTGGCAGATCCAGTGCACTCGTTCTATGGTCAGCAGGGAAACTGAGCTCCTCCTGTTTCTCTCCCTCTCTTATTTCTCCAGGGAACGTGGCATGGATGCATGTGCTTGCAGCAAGGCACCTGCAGCAGAAGGCAGACCTGCTGGCAGGACAGGTGTATTACTGCTACGATGACACCCCAAGTAGGAAGGGTTTCCTGGTCAGGCACCAGCTGCTGTCCAGTGCAGACCCCTCGGTGAGGCTGGGCTCTCACATCCCCTACTGGAAGATGTGGTTGATGATACAAGTGCACAGGATCCTCAGGGCCATCCTGTCCCCCTTCTGGAGGCCACAGCCTTTCCTCAGCGTGCCCCTGCTGAACACCATAGTCACCACCTTCTCCTTTGAGACAGACAAGGCCTCCAGGCATTTTGGGTACAAACCCCTGTTCACGTGGCAGGAGAGCAGGCTCAGGACTGCACAGTGGTTGAAAGCAGCAGCAGGGAGCCTGGGACCCCCCCAGCTGCATGAAAAGAAGAACTGAACAGCACTTCTGGGGTAAGGAAGTTGCTTATCACAGCAGCAGGTTCCACCTGAATTCACAGAATGACTGGGTTGGAAGAGACCTTCAAGACCATCGAGTCCAACCCAGCCCCAACACCTCAACTCAACCCTGGTACCCAGTGCCACATCCAGGCTTTGTTAAACACACCCGGGGATGGTGACTGCACCACCTCCCCAGGCAGCCATTCCAGAACTTTATCACTCTTACTGTGAAAAAGTTTTCCTGATATCTAACCTGTATTTCCCTTGGTGCAGGGAAGGGAGCTTCACAATCTCCATGGACCTTTGGCAGGAGCTTTGCAAACACAGAAATCCTGGTACTGAAGCAGAGAGGAAGAAAAACTCACAGGCTGCAAGCTGTGATACCCTTGCCATGCCAAAATCTCAGCTATTTTGTGTCCCATGGGCATTTGAAACCTTCCCTGCACACCCACAGGACTTGCTGGCCTCCCTCATTGCCGTGGTGCCACCACTGCACAGTGACTTGTGGGAACAAGAGAGAGCAAGCTCAGCTGGGGGATGGTGCCCAAAAAACACCCTTGTGGTAAAATCAGTGAACCAGTTTCGTTCCACAGTCTGGGAGCCATGGTCTTGGACATTTGGTGAGGTGGCTGTACCTGGTTCAGGCATTGAAGGGCTCTTCAGTGATAGTTTTGGGGAGGACAAGTAAAACCCAGCAGGTCCTTGTTCTGATTTAGGGTTTAATAAAAAGTAAAACCAAAAAAATCCCTTTTCCAAAACTGCCTTTTGCAAGATGCTTCCTGTTATTCTTTACATGTGGAATATTGAATATCTATTTTGAAATATTACCCCTCTGAAAGGAAATCTTCTGATCTTTTGTCCTAACAAGCCCTAGGCTGATTTACCTTTAATTCTATGGATGGAGAAGTGTTGTCTACAAGCTTAAAGGTGGAATTCACATAGTTTGTAACTCCAAATCTCTTACCACAGAGCTCTCCAATGGCAAAACAAAGCAGATTAAAGCCCATGTTCAGCTGCTGTGCTGGCAGAAAGCAACTTCAAGTGAAGGCCTTAGGGGCTGCATTTATGCTAAATAACGTTTGAACTCCAGGAGGAAGAGGTCATTTCAACTCCTTCCATGGCACTGGAACTCACAGCCCATCTGGGAGCAGCATTTCACAGATGATATTTTCCTCACACAGATGGGGCGGGCACTTCCAGGAGATTCACAGCAAAACTGTGGTTTCTATCAGTTTATCAGCTTCTCTATTTTTAAGACTTGCAGAGAGGCTGGTAAATCTACATTATGCACAACTGAGATGTCAGTTTTCACTTGAGCTTGGAGGAATGGGATATTTTTACAATACTGGCTCAAATCGAAAATGTTAATGTCACACTTCTGTGTTCTGTGAATCTGTACCCATCTCTTGAGTGTTCTTGGAGTAAAGTGTGCATATGCACAAATAGCAGCTTATTTTAATTACAAGTGCCCTGATACTCCTGGAAACAGCAAGTTTCAGCATGGCATCCTGGATAGAAATGATGAAAATTTGCTTCCTGTTAGTCCTGGTAATTACCCAGGAAGGAAAGTGGAGCAATACAGTGAGAGCTGCCAAGTTAAATTCACACTCACAAGAGAATTCTTTTCAAAATGAGCTAACAGATCAGAAATCAGTTGTTTTGGTAATTCATTACTAAGCTCATATAACAATAAGTTTGGCCCAAACTGTTGCAATCTGCTTACACAGAATTTGAAAAGGTGAATTGTGTAAATTACCAGTTCCCTACTATTTTCCCCCTTCCTTTTGTGCTGGGAGGGGTTAAGAAAGGGGATAATAAGATTTCTGATTTTTATATGTTCATTACAAGTCTCTTTGCAGTTTTTTTGCCATTACCCAAACAGTAGCTGACAAATTTAAGAATGTGACAACCTCAATTCCTCATGCACATCCCAGAGCATCACCACAGTGCATCAGTGTTGGCCTCAACAAGTTTTGATGCCTCTGAAATTATGGATTTATCCTGCCAAAAAAGAGCCACTGGGTGGAGCTGCGAGGCTGGGAACGGATCCCTCCTCGCGGAGCCTCACCAGGATTTAGCTGCGTTCTGCAGGAGCTGAAATCCCTGCCCAGGCAGCGAGGCTGAGGCTCTGTCCTCACTCTGTGGCACTGGGAATTCTGGCCTTCCCTCCCCTGGCTGGAAGCAGTCACAATTTTATCTGCGTGTAATTCTGGAATCAAAGACACTGAGGAAGTTGTTTTTTCCACTCAGAGCTCGTTAGAAAAGAACAAAAGTTTGCTTTTTGTTTTTAAAAATAGAATGAATTTTGGCGCTCTGATCTCTGAGGAGCCTTGCACAAGCACAACAAGCTGATGCCTTCAGTCCCAGTCCCCCAGTAATTCCTTTGTGGGATTTGGAGCTGCTGCAGATATCAGATGGGAGAGTTGTCAAGCCCCAGCACTACCCCAGATTAATGCCTTACAAGCTTGCCTGCTTTCATAAACCTTGCTGGGAACCTCATCATGCTTTTGTTCCTGTCCTGCTCATCATCACCTATGATTCTGATGCTTATCAGGGTGCAGATGACATGCAGGATAAGCAGAAGGGATTTTCAAAGGTGGTTAAGTGCTGGATTTTTCACATGTATCTGAATTAGCTGGCTGCTCAGCCTTTTTAATACCTACTCACCACCCAAGCTTTGACAAAAGCAACCAGAGGATTCCCTTTCCCTGGTCATGGTAGAAATAGGGGGGAAAGTTAGACAGCAAAGCCTCTGTGCTATTTTCCAAAAAGATGAGTAAGCTTCCTTTGGCTGCCCTGCCTTTTGGCTCCTCCAAGCTAATGCTGCTGCAGACTTCCTGTTAGATCCTTGATTTTATCAGATTATAACTTGTTTTCCCCTGGCAATGCTTTAATTCTTTCTACTGCATTGGGTTGTCATTGGCTTTTCTTTTCAGGGTCTCAGCCTTATTATGTAACAGCAGCAGAAAAAAAAAAAAAAAAAAAAAGAGAAAAGAAAAAATATTTCAGATCTGTTTCTACTTCTGGAGAGGAGCCTTTGTGCACAATTACTCATCCAAGAGATTCAGCAGGTATAACTGCTTCCCCCAGGGGCTCCATTATATAATTGGATTTCAGCCATACAAATTAAATCCTATCTTACCCCTTAGTTAAGCCAGGCAGTAAGTATTTAATGCTAATATCCCTGACAACTATTGCAGGGAGAAGCAGAGCTGAAGCACAGAGGAGACAGATGCAGGCAATCTCTGCTGCAGGAGCAGGGAGGATGAGCAAGGACTGACACCTGCTTGTATTTTCAACATGGCTCAACTTCCCCAGGACGGGCCATGGCTCAGCTGGAGCTGTTGTGTAGCTGGAGCAGGGTTCTCCCTTGGTTTTCTGTGCTCCAGGAGTGTTCACCCCCAACATGCACACTTCAAAGAACCACATGCCTAACCCTGTTTGAGTTTCTCTGGAAGTCTCTGTTCTTGTGCAACGTCTGAAGGAAGCAAATTTAGCAATATTAAAACTCAAGCCAAACACAAAACCAAGCAAAGAATCCCCAAATGAAAAAGAAAATCTCGACTGAGTTACTCATTCATCTGCATTTTCTGCCACGTTCGGTCTTCTCCCGGCGTGTTCCTGTGAGACAAAGCCCTCTGGGCAGAGCCCATCTCTTTTGGTGTCTGGTACATCAGTCACAGAGTCAGGGCACGGTAATAAAGCAAAACAGATTCATGGTAGGAGTTAAACCAGTCGGTCTGGTCCTGTAATTGGAACATAATCTCATATTGACAGTGTTTAACTCAGGATGCACAGGGAGCAGATGGCACCAGGCCAGGCCCCATTGGCCTGCGAGGGTTGGACAGATATTTTCCAAGTCCAGCCTGTGATAGATGAGCAATGTGATGGTTGAGTCTCACAATTAAAAGGCAAATATCATCTAAATATGTTAAGAGAAGTTTTATAGATTTATAGTTGTGTTTTACTTGTGTTGTTATCAGGGGGTGGCCTGGGTTTGGGACATTTGGGAGGGTCACTCGTTACTATGGCAGTGCCTGAGCTCAAATCAAGATTTAAGGAAATAAACTCCTCTACTGGACAGCACAGAAGGAGTTGATGGACAGAACTTTGGGAGGTGCTAAAGTGTTAAAAGATCCTTTGTGGGGAACCCTTGCTGTTTCCATAATGTAAACATCCATTGTGAGACGAGCACGTGTGGGAAAAGTCCTCCACTCCCAGCACCGTAATATTTTCTCTATCCAGTCTTCTGTTGTATTTTTTATAAGGTTTTAATAAACCTTTTAAATTTTTGAAAGTGAGTAGCATTTCTCACAAGCTCCTGGACCTCATGTGAGATGCTGGAAGTTTTTCTTCCAAAAAGGGCCTTGAGCCCCTCACTAATCCTGGTTCACAGAACTCACGGAATTCACAGAATCACTGGGTTGGAAGAGACCAAGACCATCGAGTCCAACCCAGCCCCAACACCTCAACTAAACCCTGGCACCCAGTGCCACATCCAGGCTGCTTTTAACCATGTCCGGGGATGGGGGCTCCACCACCTCCCCAGGCAGCCATTCCAGCACTTTATCACTTTATCCCCCTTTCTGTAAAAAACTTTTTCCTAATACTCAACCTGTATTTCCCTTGACATAGCTTGAGACTGGTTAAAGCCCCACACATTGCTCTGCAGTCTGGCTGGCAGAACTGCCTTGGGAGCACTGGAACAGAGTGGGAACAACATGCAAAGGGTAAAAATCTACCACATCTGCTGGGTCAAAGAGCCCCAGAGCTCCTCATCCTCCTTGGGGCCAGCAGGGACCTGCCTGTGACATGGGGCACAAGCCCAGGGGTGCTCTCAGTGCCAGGGACACCGACCAGTGTCACCTTCCTGCTCCTTTTTTCACTTCTAAAAGCTCCAGTGGCACAATTAACTCCCCAGAACACACTGGCAACAGTGACTAATTCCTTTCTCCAAGCCCAAAATGCTGAGGTAAAGCAGGTGAGAGGAGAGGAAGCACATTTATTCCAACTCATCCTATGGCAGAGTCTAAGTGCAGACACAGATTCAGCTTTCCAAGGGTGTCGGACAGGAATACCAAGCTTCTTATAGCTGCTACAGGAAGTTTAAATTGATTTTTCTCCATTTCAGCAATTAATTCCCATTAATCAACTTACTGTACAATGCTGCACAATAATTCACAAGTTTTATGTATTATATGAATAAAATTGCACATATATTTTTATGTGATTTTCATTTAATTGAATTCCAAGGAGATTTATCTGCTGGGTTATTAATAAATCTTAATATGGCCTATAACACTCAATTGATATTTAATTAACCTGCAATAACTGCCTTGTAAAATGTAAATTAAATGCTTTATTTTTTTCCAGGCATATAATGTTAAATCAAATCCTTCATTCTACCAGCAAAGCAAAAAAAAAAAAAAAAAAAAAAAAGGAAAAAAAAAAATTTCAGGCAACCAAACCTTACACCTGGAAATATTTGATGTTTTAAGAGCTTCAAACTGGAAATTAAATCCATGCTTTGTAATCAGTTCTTCTCTTGAGGAGGTACTTTTCCACTCTTCCCACTTTTAAAGATCACAGAATTTGGGTGGATTTAGATGAAACAACAAAATCTCAGGAGGCTTGAAGGGAAGCAAGAGGCGCCCATTACTAATAATAAGGTTGCAAATTCCTGTAGGTATTGTGGTATTTGGCATTTTTTCTGAAAATCTTGGCACCTAGAGTCACATTATTAAATGAGAATGTCAATTTTCATTTAAAATTTAAAAAAAAAAAAAAAAGGAAAGGAAAAGGAAAGATGTTAAAACTCTTTGATAGAGGAAGTTTGCAAACCTGAATGTCAAAGGCATGAGAACTAAGAGACAAAAATACATAAATTTTGATCCTTATCTTTAAAAGTATCAGAACTTTTTGAGAATGAGATGTTTGAAAACTGGGAGGTGGCAACAAATGATCAAAACAGCCTTTACAAGAAAAGATGAGAACAATCCAAATTATATTTTAAGATCAAACTCTTCTCCTCCCCCTCCCCTAGCAATTTACATAGATCTACATTAAATACTGCAAACTGCAAAAACAACTGGTTCTGATTTCCAAACCAGGAGAGCTGGCTGCCTTTGCAAGGTGATTTGAAAACTTCAGGAGAATATGACTGTCCAAAATTGATAAGTCTATAAAGTTTTACTGCCACAGCATCTAAATGTAGTATATCTTTCTTTTTTAATGCATGGAGGGGCCAGTCTGTCTCTCAATATTTTATTAAACAGGGTATTTCTACCAAAGGACAGTTACCCTCACTGTCTGTAATCTGTCTGCATTAGATCACTTTAAAAGGTATTAAATGGAAATAAAAAGTTAAATGTACCATGGATTTTAAGGGTGTCACAGCACGGAAGAATGAAAATGAAGAGAATGGATTGTGACTTGCAGCAAATGAACAGAAATAAATCCAGGGCTGCTGGAGTGGGAAGGCTGTCCCCACTCAGTGTTCATCCTCTCCAGCCACCCATCCTCCTCCTCCTCCTGCACCACCCCAGGCCAGGGCAGGGATTCCATGGGAGCTCTGAGGTGCTCCCAGTCCCCGTGGCAGCAGGAGGGGATGTGACCCTGCTGTCCCCAGGGCTGCCAGGACCTGCCCTGCTCCCAGGGCACTGCTGAGCCCCAGCCTGGCCCCCCACCACAGGGAGCCAGCACAGGCAAGGGGCCTCGTGGCTCAGGAACTGACTGCACTTTGCAGGCTTGGGTTTAACCCCCAGCTCCACTGGATTTTTGTGCTGGTTTTTACATTTACAGCTGGTTTCTTCCTCTCTCCTTCTCTCTGTATTTTATGATTTTGGCAATTGATCGGGAATAGCCTTTCCTCCTTCTTTTACCTTTCATCTTTCTAAAGGAGGAGAATGTATCCCACAAGTGGGAGCTGCTGTCAGCCTGTGGACCACAGCCCCTTCCCAGGACTTGTGTTTTACTCCACTGGACAGACGTGGCCATGGGAGGGGTTTTTTCCCCCCTTAGAGTGGGTTTCTAACTGAGCTGAATCCAGCACTTGTTAAGGCCTAACCATGACTGACAGTTCACATTATCTTGGGCAGCACTTTTGATCAGGCAGAGTCCCCTGGGAGCTGCACCAGAGCAGCCACAGGAGTCCCATCCACTCACAGGCTGCTCCTAACAATGCTGGGAATGAAATCACAACGTGAGGAGCAAATGGAATTGCTCACAACATGTTTAAGACTTGAGACCCGTGAACCCCCTCCCAGAGGTTTTACCACAGGGTTTTCATGAGCCAGTGCAGGACTGCTGGCCCCTGTGAACACCCTGCTTTTTGGGGATGTAGGAGCAGGCTCTCCATCACCTGAATTACTTCTCTGCTCTGCCCTCTAGACAACAACCAACAGGCTGTCCCATAGTCACACCCATGCCTAGTCCTGGCCTAAACCCCTTTCTGACTACACTACTCTTGTCTTAAATCCCATCTCTTTCCCTTTGAGAAGCACAGCAGGCTAAGTATTCCTGACATTTCCGTGATGCTCAATGTCACCTTTTGTACAGGACTCCCACAGCAACAGCCTCGCTGGGAACAGAGGGAATGTCCCTGGTAGCAAACCTGTTCCACAGTTGGTGACCAAAAACAAAGCTTCCACAGTGCTACTGCTGTTGATCCCATTGGGAGCAATCCCAGTTACTTACAAAGAGATGGGGACTGACTATGGGGGGATTCCTAACAGGAGACAGCACTTTTGAGCTCTGCCTCTCTCAAAATTCACATCTGGAAATGAGCAACTGAGCAAGAACCACCCTCACGAGACATATCTAAACCAGCCCCTCTCAGCACTGGGGACATGCCCTTAACTCACACGTCCAAATGAATCGTGGTTCCACACAAACCTCTCACACTCTGGATGGTGCTGCTGCATCCTGTCCCTAAATTCACACCCATACCCTGCCCTGGGACAAGAACAGGGCTTTGACACCAAAGAGAATGATTTGTGTTCCATTTCAAAGGGATTTAGAAGCTCTGCTCCCTCTCAGAAACCTGCCCAGTCTCCCTCAGAGGCTGTGCACAGGCTTGACATGACACCAGATAATGTTTGTGGGCTCTGGCATAACTGGGGATTACTGCTCTGAAAAGGAGGACTTGCTGAAGTGGCTGTGGTTTAAAGAAGGATTTGAAAAGGGAGAGAAGTACAGAGGGAAACTGTTCTAGACACTAAGTCACATAAGAGAAGGCTTAAAAAGCGAGAGCAGGAGGAAATGAAGGGATCTGAAAAGGAAGGGATTTGGGATAAATGAGTGGAGGAGGAGGAGAAATGTCAGCTAGCAGTGAGATTACATGGGGCAATATGTGAGCTCCTTCAGCCCTCCTTCTTGGGGAGACTAAAGGGATGGGACAGGGGAGATGCACCAGTGAGCTCTGGGCTGGCTGCAGGAGGAAAATGGGCAACCCCACCCTCCTGGAGGGAATTGGTGGCATGACAGCACAGCTTGCTCAGACCCCAGAGTAACTGATGGTGGGAACCTCTTACAGGCAGCTCCAGCTGAAACAGGGACCAAAGTACAGCCAGTGGGTTTCCAAGCACCACAACAGAGGTCAGGAGAGGCGTGGGAGGAGCAGGAAGCTCAGAGATGCTGGTGGAAGGTAATGGTGTAATGTTCACTCACCAGGCTGAATTAAACAGGGCTGGCTCTGTTCACAGATTTTCCTGCACTAGTTTGCACTGGTTATCACAGATAAGCCCCATTAATGCAACTCTCTTATGATGTTGGGAAACCTCAATAATGGAAATTAACTGCTCTGCATGGACAGATGAATGGAAGTTACACAACTGCTGCCCTATTTCTGAGAAGCACAGCAATGTTGAGTGGGTGCAGCCAAATTTAATAGGTGTTATCAAAACCAAGGAAAGGACTTCCATTCAGGAGGTAATCAGGAGAAAAGCAAGGACTTGGGAGCGTTGCACAACCACAGCAGCTCTGGACTCACACCAACAGCAGCAACTCCAGTGCTGGAACAATGCACCAGCTTCAGTGCTTTGACAGGCAGCCAGGGGCCTTACAAAACACCTCAAAAAGTTAATGCAAATCCATATCACCAGGCCTATTAATGGCCTGTCATTGCCTGTCTGCAGATCACTATTTTGTGCCAGTAAGCTCTAGATTTCCTCAATCAGTTATCCTTAGCCGACATTCCCAGTGCCGGTGGGATTCCATAAGGTCCTAAAATCTGAAGGGCCAACCTCTTCTCTACTCATTGAATCACCATTTCCCCATTTCTGGCCTCAGTTTCCTCTTCCATTTAATCGGGACAACATCTTGTACCTTCACTGTAGTCATGGGACATTCGTGTCCAGCTCTTTTCAGAGCTGAATAACTCAAGCAGACGTGATTTTGAATTTCTTATTGTCTCAATTTAGGTTTTAAACTGATTCTTACAATCTTTCACACACATGACAAAATGATCAAAAGCCATTTGCAGCTGGTTTTAAATCTGCACCAGACTTTACTGAAACCTGGTGTTTCTGCCCCATTTGCAGAGGACTTGGCAAGGAGGACAGGAGAAAAACTGCATTTCCCCTGTCTCTGCTCCCTTGTCTGTTAACATGAAACCTAAAATACTCCCCTCCATTTTGGATCAATGTCACATAACCTCATTTCCTCAGCTTAAGAAAAAGCCTTAGATTTTATATGTTGCACTAAAATATGTCAGCACTGCTCAGTTAATAAACAGTGCTAAATCAAAACCAGGCCCCAGTTCGTAGATCATGTGAGCAGTGTCAAACACGGGGAGTGATACCACAGCAGAGATGTAATGGACAGGCTCCTTAGCCTGGGTTTATGGCTGTGAAAGAGAAAAACCTGGTGTTCAGTCACTTCTCATTCACCAGAGGCTGTCACACAATCTCTCACAGCTTTTTGGGCTATGTTTATTTTTCCTGGGGTTCCCGAGGGCTCTACCTTCTGATCCCCCTGCAAAACCTCCTCTGTGACTACCCAAAGGACTAACCCCTGACTTACAGCCAGAACTTGAAGCTTTTACTGCACGTTAGAGCAGATTCTTACCTGATAAATCAGAATATCCCCCATCCATTTACACCCACAGAGGAAACAATTTTCACAATTCAGAGGAACAAGGGCTTTATTTTCTTCTCCGTGTTGACTTTTCCTGTGTGGTGACTGTTGAAGCCAACAAACTTCTCTCTCTCTCCCTTGTCAGCAGGACACCCCAGCAGCTTTCAGGGCTGGGATTCAGCACCTATGGCCACCCCAGCCTGGCAGCACCACTGCCTGCCACAACCAGGCCACACTGCAGTTCCTATGGGCTCCTGGTGAAATTAAAGGAATGAATCCCATCAAACTGTCTTTCTAATTGCCACCTCCTAAGCTGCATCCTGAATTTGGGGGAAAACAATGAGGAACATGTCCTAGAGGCTGTCACACGTGGCCATTCATTATTCCCATGTTTCTGAAGACCACCATCATCAGACCTACAGAGACCCCATTTACTGCCCCTCACACCTGAAACACGACCAATTACTGTGTACCTTTGGAGATTAATAGTGAAAAAGCTCCTCTCACTCACTGCTGGAAAGAAAATGTTTTTGGAAAGCTGTTCCTGTCATTTGATATTGTCCAGTTTTTCCACTGAGAAAAGCCAAATGAGAAACCTACAGGCTGGTTCAGTTTTTCCCTTGGCAATACCCAGCTAAAGGCTGCTCAGTGTATCCATACACCTCCTCCTGCTGCTCCTGAAAACTGCCATGGATGAACACAGGGGTGCCAGCCTGCAGCCGGAGCCAGGCGCTGTCCAAGGCCACCTGGGTGTTGTTCCCAGGGGGATACCTGAGGGACAAATCTCACACCAGCGTGAATCCAGCTGTAAGTAATTGTGGCAGGGAACATCCCAACTCTGGGAGAGAGGCAGGACTACAACCATGCAAGGACTCATCCCTGCCACTCCCAAGTGAAAAACAGCCACCTAAAAGTTAGTTTGAGTTTGAACTTTCTGCTGTGGTGAATGGAGAGGGAAACTGGCACCTCTGGAGGGCCATTCATCCCTTCCCAAGGTATCTGTCTGAGACAGGGAGGGTGGATTGATGCTGGAGGTGCCAGTGTCTTTCGATGGGGACTGTAAAAGGAGCCTTGATGATTATCTTGGACTTTTAGGCAGAGTCACTTAAGGTGAACCTTTGTTGGACTGAAATCAGTGGTGGTTTCGCCTTTGCATTCAGTGGGGCCGGGTTTTCACCACGGCGATCTGAACAGATTAGAAAAGAAAAACAGAATAGGAAAACACATCTATAAGGGAATGAAATATTTATTTCCCCCGATTCGCAGAGAGCAATTAAGATAGAAAGAGATTAGGGGAACTCTTCACAGTTACTGAGTGGGCTTATATTGAACAAGAAAGGAGGCTTTGGAGCCTGCAAGCACAACTTGAGCTCTCAGCCACCCTGCCTTCCTCCCAGGAAAAGCATCATGCAAATGTGAGGAGGAAGGAATCGCGGCAGACATGCCATCTGGGAGGATGATGGACAACAAGCTGACTAGGAATAAATAGCAAAATATAATAAATTCCAAACCATGCCAACAGCAACTGTTGTGCTATGAATTAACAGTGCTATTAAATGTTTACGCACACACTTCTGTCAGCACCTGTCAGCATTTATGCAATACATACGTTGGCAAATCTGTATTACGTTATTTCTTGCAACTGATCTGCATTAATACTGCCCGTGCACATGTTCAAGCAAATTGCTACACTTCTTTTTGACCTATCCATGTGCAAAAAGGATTTTATGCCTATGCAGCAAATTCGAGGTTTATGTGCCTGGCAGCAGAGCAAGGCTGGGGGATAGAGGGCAGCAAAGGAAAGAGAAAGAGGAGCAAGGAGGAACAAGGGACCTGGAAAGCCCCGGCCAGGGCTGGAGGATGCCTGAGGAGATGACAGTGGGCTTAGGGCAAAGCTGGGTTCACCCCAAACCAGGCCAGAGAAGGGGAATCACACTATAAGCCTCCCTGAGCAAGAAGAAAAGGACAGAGGTGGGGGAAGGCCCAAAATCCAGCACTAAGCTGCAGCCCCAGTGGAAAACACACTTGGCCAGGGCTCCTGCTAAACTCGTGCTGCAGGGAACAGTTGTGCTATAGCCAGCAGCATGGACCACAGTGCTCTTCATTTAACTTTGATTCCCGCTCTGATTCCTTCTTTTTGCTCTCCCCTGCCTTCCCCAGCCCCGAGTGCAGTAGCTGGGGTGGAGAAGAGAAAAATGTGTAATTAAGGGAGTTGCCACTTACTAAAGCTGGAGCAAAAGAGAGGGTTTGTGGTGACAGGGCTAAATCTGGGACCCACCAGTGGCTGCTAATGATGAGAGCTGTGGTTGCTGAGCCACCCAGGCAGGAGCAGAGGCAGGAAAACTGGTGGTTGCAAAAGGGGCTGTTGTGCCCCACCTCTGCTCCATGCGAGCAGATTTAGGAGCCTCAGGGACATGGGATGCACACAGGGACTTGGGACAGCCCAGCAGACACAGGCAGAGCAGTGGGAATGGCAACAAGGTCACAAGTGATGCTTGATCTGGACATCCCAGGTCCCTGGCCAGGTTTAACCTGAGCACAAGGCTTAGGCCAGGGACCGCTGGCTCTGGTTCTGAACTGGTGCTGCAGAGGAGGACAAACATGCAGTGCCTTACAGGGCTGCTGCAGGACCTGGGAACTGCTCCTGTTCTCCCTCTCCTCTTGTGCATAGACACCATGAACTTTTGTCTTTTTACCCTTGATTTACTTGAAGTACCAAAAGCAGGTATTTAAACAAGAAAACTTTTTGAGTTGCTCCTCGTGGTCTCATCAGGAGAGATTTTTGTTGAACCTGAGGCCACAGCAGAATCCCAGCCCTGCTGTGAGCTGTGGCAGGATGCAGGACAGGCAGAGTTGGCTGATACCAGCAGTGCCACACAACACCCCATCAAGCTCAGCTCAAACTCTTGATTTGCAAAGGCCATTTGTGCTCAGCACAGCCCACTGAAATCCAAAGTGTGTATGGCCATTTTGCTGTGTAAATTAAACAGGATTCAAAGAGAGCAGGGAGTGAAGAGATCTACCCTGGCCGTATTTACCCTCAGTCATCCATATTAATTCATCAACTATATTCCTGTGTCTTTAAACACATGATTTTGACTCAAATTAAAGAAGGGCTTTTATACTTTACATTGGAATTATCATGACAAGCGATTAGCAGATCATCAAGAATAAGACTTCTCTTAATAGTGCTAATAAAAAGGGAGATATTTTTAATGCAGTTCCTAGGATTAATAATTGCCTTTCTGATAGAGTCAGAATTTCCAGCATGAGCCATTCCCTCCATAGCCACAGGTGCAGGTGGATGAAGCAGCTCAGAGGAGCTGAAGTTGATCACATTTTCCATGTAAAAGGGCACAGTAATTAGAACTGATGAGGGTGCTGGAGCCAAAACACTGGGTCTTGGGGGGAGAAAAACCCAGATTTGTAATCAACAGGGGCAACCACAGGAGAATTTTTAAAATCCTAATTTAAAAGCACTTAGAAGTAGCATGCTATGCTCCTCCAGGTACTGAGTACGAGGGCATTAAAGGAGAGGTAGGAAGTGTCCCTGGAAAGTGCTGCTATACAGGGGACTCTTCAGTGGAATTCACTGGGATTTTCAGTGTTCACACACCTGAAACTCATGGGGTTTCTTCTTCTGTTTAAGGAAGGCACGGAATATTTTATTGCATCTCCAAGATTAAGTGGAGAAGTGAAGAGGTTGTTGTTTAAGATTCAGTTTTGAGGACTGAAGTCAGCCCGAAGGGATAACAGCTCTGCATCCCCATTCAGGAGCTAGAATATCCTTGCAAAGCAGAAACATTAAGTTTCATAATATAAGTGTGGATTTGTGTCTTTAAATTGCATTTGCTTTGCTGAAAAAGATGCTGAGATCTTGTCTTGATGATTAGCAAATCGACAGCACCTAAAAGCTGAATTTCCAAACGAGTTCAGCCCCCCAGTTTGCAGAGCAGCTTTGTAGCACGGGGTGATTTCTGTTTGTCTAAATGAGTGTTAAGATCATTGGAAGTCTTTACTCCTGGTTGTGGGTTCTGCATACTTTAAAACACACCCCTGATCTCTTCTAACACACTGAACCCCGAGGAGAAATACCAGCAGGGTTAGAAACCACCACCAGATATATTTTGAGCTTGATTGCCTGTATTATCTTAACACCCTGTTGCTCCAAACCCTCTGAAAAGGACATATCTCATCTTTCTATTGTTATTACACCCAAAGGATATGTCTACACCGCAGTGCTGAGCTGCCCAAGCCTGAGCTCTCCGGAGCTGGAAGCAGCTCGCTCCGGCAGCGCCCGGCGTTTCCTCGGCAGGAGAATCTGGGCTGCTCCTGCCCTGCTGAAGGTGGCTGTGAAAAAGCAACGGGAGCTTGGCTTGACTCTTCTGGCAACACACAAATGCAGCAGGGCAACCACTCCTGATTAGCTCGCTCCCACACCATCTGTTTTCCAAGACTACATGGACTTTCTGGCACAGAAATTCCTGTTTGAGGATAGGAGCTTGTGTACAACAGTTTACCATAACCAGCAAAGCCGAGCTGACACTCCCTCCCTCAGAGACAGCAACAGTTTTGCTTGGGTTTTTTTTTGGCTTTGGTAACCCTTTGCCTATTTTGCATCTCTGGTATCATGCTGCAGGGGCGCAGCTGAAGAGATTTCTGTGCTCAGGGCAGAAATGTGGCGCTCTGTGCCACTTTGCTGGCACCGAGTGGAGCATCTCGTGGGTAGGAGATGGCAAGGCCAAGCTGCTGTAGGAAGGAAAAGCTGATCCCCCCAACCTGAGCAGGTTTCAGACCTCTCTGCAGCAGCTCTGGGGTGTGTGGCAGGGCTGGAGTCTCCCCAGGCTGCAGGATGAGGAGGGTGAGGAGCTGCAGATCCCCCAGTGGCGCCCAGGAAGGCTCAGCCCAAGGCAGGAGCCTGCACAGCCCCTCTCCTCACACTCCTCCCTCGGTCTGGCAGTGCTGGAGCAGCCTTAACACAATGCAGAACCCAGGCCAAAACCCAAAGCCACTCTGTCTGTCTAACCCTGTCTGGCAGTGGTGCAGTACATTATTACCTTCTGTAATTCCCCCAAGTTATTTAGGGCTGTCTCCTTATTATCTCGATATCTTGGCTCCCATAATAATTACAGACCCAGTTTTACAAGGGCAATTTTTTTTTCTTGATTAGTTTCCAGGATTCTGTTGTTGCATCAAAGCTGTGCTCATTTTTGTGTATTCCTGACAGATGTCTACTGGGGGAATTACAGCATGGGCATGCAGAGAGGAAGCCATCCACGGTGAGATTAAGGAAACAAAGAGCAGTTCTGTGAATTTAAAGGAAAAAAAAGAGGCATTTCTCACGCACGTGATGCACACCCGGCTGGTCAGATGAGCACACACACTTTGGCACTTGATCTTCTGTGATTTCTCCCAGCTTTTGCCCACCCACAGCAAAACACGTTACAGAAGTGCTGTAAGAACATCCTCTGGTCTGTGCAAGGGCAAGGAACAATTAAACGGAATTTGCCGTGTCTAATTTCGTACTCTTTCTGCTCTAGCCAAACCTCTAACAGACCTTCACAAAAGAGTTGGTCCTTAATTACACTTTTCATAGCAAGGAAACTTTGGTGAGAAGTAATGAAGTGGACAGTTAAAAGTAACTCGAGAAGCAGCGGAGCTGGGAATAAAGCAGAGTTCTGCAGAGCCCTTCCATCTTCACCACAAGCTCACGTGTCTGCTCTTCTCTAAACTCAGCCTGTCCACAGTCCTCTGTGATCTGCTGCCTTCATCAGGCCTTGGCCTAGAATAAATAACAACAACAAAACACCCTGGTTATTTGTACTACAGTGGTGCCTAAAAAAATACTAATTATCCACAGCAGCGTGGTGCCTGCAGGCCTGAGGTGAGACTGGCACCCCATTGTGTGTTAGGTGTTACACAAAACAGGTTATAAAAAGATGGTCCCTGCCCTGGAGAGCTTATAGACTAATTATGCAAGAGAAGGAGTGGGTGGAAACAAGTTCAGAGAGAGAGAGAGTGAGTGATTCAATATCTCCCACAGCAGAGCTCGCCAAGTTTCCTGGCCTCTGAACTGGTGCCTAACCCACACAGGTTCCTCACTCAGGAGGGTCCTGCTGCCGCCTCTTGGCTCCCAAGCAACTGACAAAGGCAACAACTCCTGGCTCTGAAGCAGCCTTGGAATGTGCCTCTGGTCTCTGTCACAAAGAGGTCAGGCCCCAAGAAGGTGTCTGAGCAGTGGGAAGAGCCACGGGGCCACCAGGAGCCATCCCTGCCACCAGCACTTCCCGCAGCAGCCGAGCCCTTTGCCACACAAGAGTGTTTCTAGCCACTGCTAAAGGCAGGGCATGGGACTTGTTGGACAAAGAGCTCAATCTGGAATGGCAAACCCTGTATGTTAAGGGCTGGTGATGAGTAGATCAAACCATGTGTCAAATAAATCACCCACTCAGTCCAGAGCTATACATGAAAATACAATTAGAGATTAGCCCATGGAGTGCATAACTGGCAATACGTCAGCTACAAATCATTTTAAAAGCATGTAGCTGATCTAGCCTCCTTAATTCCTTGAGTTGTTGATTCCAATTATCAGCAGCCAAGTAGCAAAAGGTTTTTTATCCCAGAAGATTTCTTACTTTTGGATACAATAAAAGTCAATTTATTCGATGATTACTAGGACATGGGCAGTTAATAGGTTGCGTCTGTTCTTTCTCCCCTCAGATACTTCAGAGTGGATCCATTAACACATTTACAGAGTAGACTTAAACAATAATAGTGCTGCTCCTTCTCTGGGGGTACCCAAACCAACCCACTTTTTGTACAGGGCTCTGGGATGTTTTTTACTATTACAGCTCCAGAGGAATTTACATAATTGGTTATGAATAATTTGTAACTTGTCTAAGAGTCTCCATGTAGCTATCTGATTTACTACAGCTTCCCACTCCAGAACCAGCAGAAGATTTTAATACAGTTTTTAATTGCAAGATCATAATTTAAGCATATCAGTGCTGCCTAATGCTGATGGGATGTGAGACCAACTCCACTCCACAGCCTCCCCTGTACCTGGCATCCAGCTCCAGGAGGGCCCTGCTGCAGGGCAGGCAGCAAACACTGCCCTACGTGCAGACCTCTCTTCCCTCCTTTACGTGTTTGACTCTGAATTATCTGCTTTTTGCAGGGAGGAAGGAAGAAAAACCCTCATGGTTTAGGTGTTAACCTCCTGCTGGGGGTGTTTCTGTTCAAGTGATCCCTCTGTGCACCTTTGGTCACTCCTTGAGGCTGACCACAAGAGCAATAATGCATCCTCCCCTTGACTGAGGAATGCAGGTAGGGAACACTCCAGGGATGGATGGATACTCTAGGACCAGGTTTATAGGGAATACAAATTACCTTCATAAGGGGTGGGGTGCTGGAGGAATTGACAATGCAGTACCAAAGACTTGGGTTTTGGACAGAAATCTGCATTTAAACTGCTCCTAAGCACTCCCTTTCAAGAATCTGCCCCTGACATGCCAGCAGGGATAGATAAAATAATCTGATTTTGCAGAGGTACAGAGAAATCTCTTGCCTGTACAGAAGTCAGAGATTAAGGCCAGCAGCTGAGGCAGCTTGAAACCAGTGAAATGGACTAGGAGAGCCCCTGCACAAAGGGCGTGTGCCATGGCCTGAGTGCTCCTCCCCACCAGGGCTTCACCCTGGGCCAGATGTCCTCTGCTCTGTGCCCCAGGTGTGCTCTGGTGTCTCAGGGATGAGATTCCCTTGGCAGACCTTGACCTGGATCTGGGAATTCTCCTTTCCCCAGGCACCTCATCCCACAGGAACGAGCTTTCTGCCAAAACCTCCATCCAGTCTGGAAGAAATCAGCCATCAGACCCAGAGTCACTGAGCTCCACAGGCTGCCTGCACTGGCTCTGCTTCCTAAGAAAATGGCACCAGAAAAAAGATTCCACATTTTCACTCAGCTGGAAGGGAATCTAAAGCACAAGACTGCAACAAACTTTCTCTCATTTTTTCCCTATATGACTCTTTGCTTCAGCAAATGGAATTTAGGACTGGGTCACTGAATAAAATTGCTTGCTCCCACAGGAAGCCTCTTCATGTAGCCCACTTAATAATTAATATTTCTGCCCCCCAGTTCAACAAAGTCACAGGAACATTCCTATATTTGTTTAACTTGAGGCAACTGCTAATCTTCAGCTGCCTCCAAGTGGCATTTCCAAAAACAGAGGCCATGCTGGTGTGCCTTACAAAACACTGGTTTAATAAAAGATGTTATATCCCTTTCTCCGAATTTCACTGTGCAAAGGGTAAATAAGTGCTTAAACTCAATGTTTAGTCAAGAGAGCATAAGCTTCATTGAGGCAAGTCCCCAGTGAGAATTAAGGGTATGCCTAAATGCTTTCTCTGATTTGGGGACCGAACAACTAATTGGCCTTTGTTATGATAGGGCCTTTACTGGATTTTTCTCCTTTGGCTACACTTTCTTTTAAAAAAATTAATCTCATCAAACTACTGAAAGAACCACCTCACTTCCTTCAAGTTTCTTCCCAACATGTATAAAAAAGATGGTTTATTGTCCTCAAACCAAGCCCCTTCCAGCCTGTCAAAACCTTTCTGTAAGGCAGCAGCGAGCTGAATAATACATTTCACATTAAATTACACAACTGTGTCATCGGGCTAACATTAAAGGTAAGTCATTAATAAAAAGAGAAAATAAAGTGGTCCTTAATTATACAAGACATTAAAAGGCTGAGTGTTTTGCTTCTGCAGCACCCTCACTTTGTGAGAATAAACGTTTTAAGAGCAGTGTGAACTTTTCTGGGTGGAAATCCCTGCGCTGCTAATGCAGCTCCTGCTGCAGCCGTGTCCTCGTGCCCCTCCTGGCTCCTCGGGGCCAGGCTTGTGTACAGAGCCTGTTTTAAACCCCCAGCCCTCTCACACATGGGGTTCTGCTTTTGTTTTGTTATTGATGGGGGACATGTTCAAAAGACTCAGGTGAAAGCACTTAATAGCTAAACCCCATTGATTTTCTGTTAAAAATAGCACATCTTGGTGCTTCTGACAAACATCCGAACACACTTTGGAAACTGGAGCCTGACAGCATAAAGCCAAAGGAGCACAGAGGGAATCCAGGCATGGAAAGCTCAGTGTTAGGGCCAGGTAATGAGGATGGAGAGCAACGGAGAGGGGCACTTGCAGGCTCACAGCCACTTGTGCATCAGCACAGGATGAGGGACAAGCTGCCCCTCCTGCTGCCCAGGTAAATCCACTGGGAAACCCCACAGCCCTTCTTCAGTCACCAAAGCCACATGGGGACAGGCTGCCTTCTGCACCTCTCCATGCATGATACCTTACCCTGTTCTGATACCTGTTCTGTACCCTGCAAGTGACAGCAGAAACTCCTCCTCAGAGCCACAACTCCTCCAGGAAAACCACAGCATTAAAGCTTTTGGGGACTGTTATAATTTTTTTTTTTTTTTTGCCTGCAGAACACCTTTTCCCAGCAGAACAATCCTCTCTGCATTCCCTCCTGGCTCCTCCTTTCCCCTCCAGCTTCCAGAAATGCAAAGCTCCTGTGCTGAGACCCTGTTGCCCCTCAGGAACTGAGCCAGCCTTGCCCTGGGGCACAGGACTGACAGAAGCAGCACTCTGGGAGACTCCCCCGGAATTCCTGGGGGTCCCCTCCAAGCCTGAGCTAGGAGAGAACTCCCAAGCAGGAGCCACAGCCCTCCTGCAAGCCCTGCGCAGTGCCATGGGATGCCCAGAGTCACTCCCTGGCAGCTGTGCAGAGAGAACAGGGAGGGTGCCCCAGCAAAGGCTTGGGAAAAGAAGGGTTAAGGACACCCAGGAATATCCGTGACTTATGCTAAGGATAACCCTCCCCTGCCCACAGAGCTCAGCTAAGTGCAAGAACTTTGCATTAACCTGCTTTTGAGGACTCCAGTCAGGTAGGCTGCGGATCCTTCCCCGGGGGCGGGTGGAGCCCGACTTCTCCAACAAAAACAAATTGCAAGGAAAATTTCCAAGGAAACATGAAAGGTTGTGAAAAGTGTTGGTTTGTGTGGAAAATTTTTGTCCTATTTTTCCTGAAAAACCAAATACCTAAAAACAAAAGTATTTTTGGCCAAACCCCTGAGTTTTTCAGTATTTGAATTTCTGAACCATAAAAGAAGCACTTTTCTTGGGAACGGCAGATCAAAAAAATCCCCCTAAAATTAATTTCCTTTTACTTTGCATTTAAATTGTCTGCTTTATTATGGCATTAATTCTAGCTTTTTTTTTTTTTTTTCAAGAAACAAACTCTTCAGCATTGCACTAATACTGAGATTCAGAAGATCTCTGTGTTGTGGATACAGCCTTTCATCAAGGAGACTAAAATTTTCCATAAAGTTTCAATGCTGGGGAGCCATTTAAGGCTTTGACTCACGTAGCCAAATTGGCCAGGAATTAGTTTGTAAAGAAAACATCAGGGATTTAACCATATGCACATCCCAAATCACGCCTCTACAATCTAATCTAGTGGGTTTCTTTCTGTAAATGCCAATAGAATATTTGGTACATATTAAAGGATGCTAATAAAATTTACAAGATGAAATGAGATTCCTGCCACGGACACAGTGTGTGCCCATCTTTTGCACCTCCAGGTTTCAGCAGCACAGTACAACAAGGTGCATGGGGTGTATTGAAATTAGTTTGAAAACTGGAGGGGTGTCTGAGTGATTCCCTTGCTTGGTGGCACCTTCCCTCTGGTGCCTGCTAAATCATCCTTGCCAAACGTTATTTACCCCTGGAGCTAATGATAATGCTTTGAAGAGCAAGTCTCAGCATACCAAGTGTTAAATATTTCACATGTGCAGGGGTAGCCTTCACATTAAAAGATGTCTCCTTTACCTTGGAGTAATTAACACATTTGAACTATTCTGAGGTTAAAGGAAAAAAAAAAGTATAAAAACAAAACAGAAAAAACCCTCAACACCAGGTAAAGACCAGACACCTGAAGTTCACCATGCAGTGCTAACCCCAGGAGATCCTGGGATGGGTTTGCAGGATGCCCCTCAGAGGTAGAGCACAAAGTCTGTGTGGGCTTCCCTTTATTACAAAAAAGCTTTGCTGAACTCAGAAATGGCCACTGTGAGGTAAAGAAAATAAATAAATAAATAAATAAATAAATAAATAAATAAATAAATAAATAAACCTTAAAAGGGGTGGTCTCCATTCCCCTACATAAAACCAGTAAGAGACACCCTGAGAAGGGAGGTGGGACTGGCTACCACGGGATACAACAGAGCAACACCTCCATCAGTTCTTTTCCAGTGGCACACCAGGAAAAACAGCTCGTGCCAAACAATCTCCCATGCTCACTCCTGCCTGGCTCTGCCAGCAGCACAATTCCTGCTCCTCAGGAGCCTTCAGCTGTGAGAAAGGAGCACATTTTTTAGAGAGTCCCCAGCTAAAACACCAACAGTGTGTTCTGGCTCCATTTCAGATCAACTTCCTTTCCACCAGTCTTGGAAACAGTAAGTTGTGATTCATGTGCAGATACTGCTGTATTTCCATTATTATTAAACACTTATTCCTGCCTGTCTGTGGGGTGGTACAGGAATTACTGCAATTCAGATCCCCAAAACATTCACACAATTCTGCAAGAGCCTTTCCTAGGACTGCATGGGACAGCAGAGGGCTGAGGATGGTAGGAATTACCCAGAATTACAGACAGAGCCTTGGGCTTTCGTGTGGAACAATTTTGCACCAGTGCAGCAATTTCCATCATGGCCAAGATGGAAATCAGGAAACCAAATAAATCATAGAGGTCTTGTCCATACAGCCTTAGGGACAGTACTCCCACCAGGTGGATGAGGATCTCCTGGAGTTTCCTGAGTGGCTCTGGAGCCCACAGTGATGGGCAGAGCATTACTGGAGCCTTGGGATGAGCAGCTGATCAGTGGAGCAGCAGCACTGCCTGTGTTGGTGCCAGGCCCTTCCCGGAGCCGTGCCCGGCAGGATTCCTGGAAGCTGCTCCATGGAGTGGTGCTGGCACTGGTGTTCTGCCTTTTCATCAGCCAAGTGGCACTGACTCTGTGTCCCTGACAGCTCATCACTGAGGAGGAACATAAAAACCACAATGGGTGTTTTACAGGAGATGGGCCTTTAACCCAAGGACCTCAAATCCCTTTTCAGATGTTCATTATGCCACAAATTCCACAAGCGTGGAGATGGTCACAAATATCCAGATCAGCAGAGCACTGTAAACCCATCTCTGTTCTCACTGTATAGACAGGATTTAAGATGTCATGGACAGGTTACATGTCCTGGTTTGATTCCCAGGGATAATAAGGGTAGGCTGAAAGTAGATCCTCAAAATGGAAAGGCTAAACCAGGATGGCTTCTCCAAAAAGCTTTCCAGAAAATCCAGCTGGAAATAGCACAATGAAAGATACAATGTGCTGAAAATAAAAACACACCTGATGCCAGGCCTGAAGGTCACCCTTTTTAAATCCTGAAAAGCCAATGACAGACTCCAGTACAAAACCAGGAATGTTAAGTGCTTTGGTGAAAGCCAGCACCACCAAACCTCAGCAGGGCCACGGTCTCACTTTCTTTCAGATCCCTCGCCAGAAAAGTATCCTATAAAAGTGGAATGAAATTCAGGTGCCTAAACTCCCCCTGCTCTCTCATCTATCCCTGCACTCAAATCCCACACATTGATCCAGGGTCAGCCTCAGCACAGGGAGATGGAGCTTCACCCTCCAAATCCTTCATGGTGCTTCTTCCACCAAGTCTGTCCAGGAGCTCAGATAAGGAATTATTTCCCTGAGCTCCCAATTCAGTATCACTGTGCCTTAGCAAGCTGCTCAACTCAACAATTCTTGTTTCAGAGTTATAAAGGCCAAGCCTAGCTAATCTTTCTTTAGAATTCATTCCCCAAATCCCTGAATAACTTTGGTTGCCCCGCGCTGCCCCTTCCGCACGCTCCAACGTGCGCCACGCTCCCCATAATGAGGGAACTAAACCCTCACACAATGGCCTACGTGTTTTATTTCACATTCCCCACTGATTAATGCTGAATGCTGCCATACAGAATATCCACACGCTCTACACTTAATGCTGGAATATCTGTATCTATATATATATACATATATAGTGCAATAACCTTGCTGCTTTACTTTACAGCTGCCAATTTGTGCAGATGGCCACAGAGTATTAGTCACCCCAACATTACCCTCCTCCTCCTCCTCCTCCTCCTTCTCCTCCTCCTTCTCCTCCTCCTCCTCCTCTCCTCCTCCTCCTCCTTCTCCTCCTCCTCCTCCCAACAGCCTTGTTCTCAGTCAGCATTTCACATGGCATTTCCTTTCAAGGTATCCATGGCTATTTTTGGCCCCAGAGTTCCTGGTATATTAAACGCAATGAGCCACATCCTCGGCTGGTGTAAATGTGCGCAGCCCTAATTCGGTCAGTGGAGCTGGGCCAATTCACAGCAGTGGAAACAGCCCCATAAATCTGTTATCAGACCAATACATTAGGGCAGCTTATTCAAACTACTTCTGCTCTGCTTGTATTTATTTACAGATAACCCAATAGCAGGTAAGGCTGATGGTCCTGCACCACAGCAGGGACTGACTGGGGACAAGGACAGACGCCCAGACAGGTCAGTCAAGCACTGCTCTGGTATTACTGAAAAACCTCTTCTCTCTGGTCTCCTTTTGCCTCAACAGCAATTTGTTTCAAGCCCCAAAATGGGTGAAGACCATTCTAATGTAAAAGGGAAACAAAAGTGTAGCTAAAAGTGAACCTTGCCACACCTACTGTTTCCTGGTTGTGACATCCTCTGTTTTCTGTCCAAAAGCCAATTTTTTACCAGTCTCTAGGCTGGCCTTTCAGAGAAGCCTGTTTCATACAGAGTCTTCCCAAACTCTTGGTAATCCAGCTGAGCAGCAGCTCCATGTACCATGCCTACAGCCTGGAGACACTAGAGAGAAGCAGGGCACAAGGGAAAAACCCCAACCCATTAGACTCTTGCCTGAGTTCCTTAATGCTTTGAGGTGAATGATTTAGGCTGTAAGAAAAAGCCTCCTGACAACAAGATCTATTAGCGTATGGAATAATCTTCCAAGGGAAGTGATGGAAACATTGCTCCTTGGCACACAGCTAGTGTTTGTCCAGACTAGTTTTTAAATATACAATCCTGAATTGGCACAGGAAGAGTCTAGTCGAGGTAGTTGCTCTTATCTATCTCCATATTCCAGGATAAATCAGGTCATCTCCTTTGTTCTAGTCTAAAAATTGAGGAATGCACTTAAAACAATTCATGCAGTTTTAATCAGCTATGATCTCCTTTTTATGATCCACATGGGTTGTATCTTATTAAATTAGATATATCTAGCTGTTTCTTTTTAATCATCAAGTTTTTCTAATATAAGGCAGCAGCACTGTCTAGCACAGCTGGCACAACCAGGGCTGTGAACACCTTTGGGTCTCTCCCTGGCTATGCCCCAAGCTCCCAGGCAAGTAAATAAACCTCTACTTAAAAATAAAATCAAATCACTCCCTAATTTGTTTTTTGTCACTCAGAGAGCCTGGGACTGACTTTGAAAGGTCATGAGTGTTCATGGCTCTGGATAAAGTCACCAGCTGAGGGGAGCTGGGGTAAATTTCTGAAAGAGAAGGACTCAAAGGCATGGAGATAACACAGCATTTTTGTGGTATAAAAACATGGAAAAAAGATCTATACTGCAGGCTGAATAAAGACTGAGAGGCACTGCATCCTGAGAGTGGGGATTCCAGCCACAGTGTTATTTTGAAAGATTAAATAATAGTTATAATGTTCAAAACTGAGAAGGAAGGTGAATCCTGTGGAGTTTTGCTTTGAGAAAGATTGGCAGCTGCCCGTCCTGAAAAAAAAAAAAAAAAAAAGAAAGAAAGAAAAAAAATATCAAAAGAATATCAAAAGGAACACGTGCTATTAGCACATTCCTATCTACTGGAATGTGAGGTCTTCCTCCCAGTGCTCCCAGTCCAGCACCCCTCCCTCCCCCAGTGAAGGGGTCACACACAGGATGTCAGAGATGAGTGCTCGTGCATCATCCAGCTGGATGGGACACGGAGCAGCACTGGAAAATGGCAAATTCCTGCCTTTTGCCTTCCCGAGGGCTTTGCCTGTGATCCCAGGGGTGACACAAGAGCACAAAACCTCTGTGAATTCTGAGGGGCTCATGTGTATGATTCCATTTGTCTTGTACAGGCCCCCACCCTGAACAAGGCCCCTCCAGGGATGGATTTGCAGCCACCACCCTCCAGAGCAAAGAAACCTCAATATCACAGATAAACAACTTAATGCATCTGCCTCAACAGATAAAACCTCAGGTAGGGGCTTCTATGAGATTCTGTCTGTTTCTTATAATATTTAAATAATTCCTTGAATTCACTAGAAAAAACTTTTTTAGTGGCACAAAATTGTTTGAGAAACAATAAATATACATTGGGATAAATGTAAAAAATTATAAATAAGATACAGAGCAGCCACTCCAGCAACCATAAATTTAGCCATATTTTCTTTCCAAGGTCTCTATATCAGATCTTATCTCCTGTAGGAGACTGGTTTTCTTTCTCTCAACTCCCAAACACTCATCTGCTGTTTTGAAAATGAAAAGCCTGACAGCAGAACAGGACGTCTTCAGAAGAACATGTCTGATATGTGAAAGTCACAGTAACTCTGGTATTGCTTAAGATTCCAACCACTGTTCCTTGGTTCAGAGTCTGCACCATTACTCAGTGTCAAATTTGGTCGAATTGTGATTAAAGAGTGTGCAATGGGTCAGAATAGAGGCAAGATGCAATGGATTTAATAGAGGGCTTGGTCATATTTGGGGGCACTGAATAGTTTCTTGAGCAGGAATGCAGAATTGAAAATAATGCACATTTCCTTGAGTAGTTATTTTGTAATTTTAGTGTGGGTTTGTAAGCTTATTCTAAATATGACGACAAGGGGAATTCATGAAACATATCAAAGCAGATGAAAGTATTTTGGTTATTATCAACTGTACTCTGTAGCTGCTTTTTGTGCAAAATAACTGAATTCCTAACTTGATATTCAAAGGGACAAATGTACTACTCCCCACAGGGAGGAGGTGCTCACTCCCTGGTGTCTGCAAACACAGTCTGCTCTTATTTTTGTTATTTTATTATTTCTGGAGCACCACTGCATGTTGTGAAGGAGTTCTAGCCCTAAAGGTACACATATGGATCATCGAGTTCTCTGGAAAGCCAAAGCTATTGGGGGCTTCCTGCACTCCTTGTTATCACTCTGCAGCATCTGGCTCATGGTCAGCTGTTTCATGTTACTGACTTCTACATTTGTTTCTGAAGAAATTAGCACAGCTTCCTTCAAATGCTACATTCTGCAGTGGTTTTGGTTTTGATTGGAACATCTCGTTGTTCATCTTGAAATCAAAGTCATTTATGGAAGCTGCAGAATTTTAATGTTCCTCAGACTCAAAAGCATTTGTTTAACCACCACCAGACAAGGAGTTGAATAAGAGAGACTGTCTGCTCTTGATTTAGTGGGACCAGATTTTTAGAAGAGCTCAGCAACCAGTGTCTGTCTTCAACACACTTAAAACTCCTTTGGACATCCTGGGTATTTATTAGTGCTTAAATGAGAATGACTCTCATGAAAGCCATGCCCTTAGTGAACTGGACAGTTAATACACACTATTTATTTCTATATTTCCATCTGAAGGAGGGGATTTATTCATAACTTCAACCTGCAATTTAAAAGCAGCTTTTGAGTCTCATTATTTCTGCACTGGTTTTATTGTTCACCCAGAAGGCCCATCTGCACCACTGCTGAGCTGTGAGCTGTGTTCAGGAATTGCTGCCTCCTACGAAATGATATGCAGGATAAAAACAAAGAGACAGGATCTTCTTAGGGAACTTTTGTTTAAGCCCTACACAGAGAACAGAATAGATTAAAGCAGTGGGAAAATAAGAGATCAAGTCTTGTGATGTGGCATAGGGCGCTCCTTCCAGCCAACCGCACTTCATTTCTCTCCTCTGGTGCTTCCAAGTGGTTTTCTAGGATACCCCTGAGCAGAACTCATTGTAATAACTGGAGGAAATAAATTAATGGAGAATTACCGCAAGGTTCATCTAAGAGAAGTTTTGATAAACAACACTTCCAGGCTGAGATATTCAGCACAGCCTGAGGAATGTGGACTTTCCCACTCCCGTCAAACCGAGCGGCTGTCGGTGCCTCTGAGTCAAGCTGGGAAGTGGCTGCCACAACCACCAAAAGCAATCCTGCGTTTCAGGTGCACTCAGAGATCAAGAAGTGCCCTTAGACTGAACAGTTCTGACAAGGTAAGAAGTCAAAGAAAAAGCATCTGACCCACCCAGCTGGCAGCAGTGCCAGGCTCAGGCTCAGGCTCAGGCTCAGCCAGCAAACTCTGAGGGGAGTTGCAAACTCTGCACTCCCAGTCTCAGTTGAGAAAATTGTGCAATCTTCAAATGGAGGAGACAGAAAAAGGCACAACAGGGAAATCACTGCCCAAATGCCACTCTAGATACAGAGAGGCAGCCCACACATGTGCAAACCAGAAAAAAAGGCTTATAAAAATCTGGGCAAATTAAATATTATCATATTGCTTCTGTCTGGATTCTCCCCAGGCAGAGTCCCCTCTTGGCAAAGGGATAGCTCATCCCTGAGCATTACATTATTTAAGTCTTTTCCAGACCAAGATTTAGGCAGACCTTAATTGGTGCTGGTCTTTAGGCTGGCTGGCTGTATGGACAAAACGTTTCCCACTTGAAATGATTTTGAAACCACCACTGACACCTCTGCAGCCACAGGTACACCTGGTACTTCTGTATTTTAAAAAAGCAACACACACACACCCCTGGCACTCTGAACCCAGGTTCTACCTCATTTGTACCCATAGGATGCTGGTGAAGTCATCATGATTGCACAGGATAAACGAAGGTTGACGTTGGCCTGTTTAAATTAGGATTTTTTTTAAACCTGTATATTCTTCCCATTGCTAAATCTTTTACAGAGGCTACTAAGGCAGAGAGCTGCTGAGCTAATCCTCTTTGACTCCCTGCCATCCTGGCAGGTACAGCAAAGCCTAAGGTAAAGTGGAGCATCAAAAGGAAAATTAATGTCTTCTAACAGCAATTAGAGGAAATTATTTAGATATAAATCTTGTTTTATATCTTCTCATACTTGTTTTTCAATCTTTCGCCTTTGATTTTTTTTTCCTTTCAGGCTTTTCAGAAAGAAACATTTAAAATCCATCCTGTAAACCAGTGGCATAATTAGCTGCATGTTACACCTGGTATTTTACTCTTCTACAGAGTAATTCCTTTGAGCTTTCTTTTTTACTAAGCCCTGAGGTCTCCTGAAACTGAATTTACTTGTTCTCTCATCTGCTGGCTGACAGGAACCAAAACCCGGGCAGGAACTGTAGGGTGCCCTCCTGCCACCCCTTCTGCAACTCCCAGCCATGGTAGAGGGTGACCAGAGGTGCCAGGTGTGCCCAGCCCTCTGAGGGCAGGTAAATTCACCTCCTGGTTGCCAGCACTTGGCCTGTGCCATGGAGCAAAGCATGTAACCTAATTGTGCTCTGATAACATCAAACAAAGTCTCTCTGATCCAGCTCCTGGCACGAAGCCACCTTATCTGGGGTCTGATCTGACAAGGCTGCCGATTGATCAAATCATTATCTGCTGCTGTAGGTGTATCATCTAACACCAGCCAAATTCCTCCAGTTGCTGCTTCTCTTTTCCAGGGAGGATACAGGGCTGAGGCTGGCACCTTCCCCGTGGAGCTGGGCTCGTGCTCACCCAGGACAGGCCCTGCTTTCTGTTTCCCCAAAAGGGTTGCTGTGCCCACGGTGTTATCACAGAACACCTGCAAAGAGAAGAGAGAAAAACAGTTATCTCTTCTCAGCACTGAAATCTCCATTTCCAGAGACAGCCCAGCAGAGCTAAACCTGCCGGCCCTTCCAGCTTTGCCACATCCTCCAAGCTTGGCTCATGTTGTGCAGAAAGTGGCACTGGACCTTTTGGGCCCTGTTTCCACTTCCCTGTTTCTCCTCACAGGATGACTTGTTGGTAAAAAATCTCAGCTATTTGCACCTCTGCAAACCTGATCTCCACATGAGCCTCTCCCTGGAAATGCCTTCCCCTGGAAATGCATCCCTGTTACTGCCCACAAAGGACAAGGCCTGGCTTTTACCATTCCCTCATAAAGCACCAGGCTCCTTAAATTCTGCAAACAGTCTGAGAACGAGATTTCCCTCTGAGCAGGAACACACAATTACTCCTGCTTTTGAGAAGGTTGAATTGGATTTTTGTCTGGAGCTACACCTGAGGTGAGCCAGCCTGGAGGGCTGAAGGTACCCAAGGCCTACACTGCAGATCCAACCAGGCAACTCTTCATTTTGGGCAGCTTTGCTTTTGTTCCCATCCGAAGAGGGTGAGTAGAGCAATTCTCAGAGAAAAAAAGGAGGTAGTCACAGAGCCATAGAATGTACTGAGTTGGAAAGGACCCACTGAAATCCAATTCCAGTCAACCACACTGCAAAACTCTTCAGACCTCTCTCGGCCCTAAGCTCCTGGTGAAGCCATTCCATTTGTGACATATCCCATCTCATCAGTCCCCACGGAATGAAGATGACACAGGTGGATGTTTCTCCCAAGAACAAGAGTTCTCCTTCTTTTGTAACCTTCAATCTCAGAGTTACAGAAAGGGCTTGTCAGGGCCAGGAGATGCTGAACCCATTTTAGCACCACTGATTCAGGTCAGCATTTCATCTGGCCACCTTGTGGCACTTCATGGAGTCCTATTTCAAAGTAAGCTATCCAAGGTAATTTATGTGGTTTATATGCTTTATTTTATCCACATAAATCACGAAACAAAGTCCATAGGGAACAGGCACTCTATACTTATCATAATATGTAACTTAGTTCCCCAGAGACTGAGTATGTACAGAACAGCTAATAAATGGTTCAAAAAAAAAAACCCTAGGTCATTAAATCTTGTTTTATATCTTCTTGTTTCCATCAAAGTATGCAGGAGTGGAAATTCTCTTTCTAAGACAGGCTCCTACTTTTCAGCCAACTGGGAATAGAGCCAGCTGAAAAGAGAGAACCCCACATACAGCACTGACAGCTGTGCACAAAATTCATGAGCTCAAGAGACAGACTGCTGCAGAGACAGGTGTCCGAGATCTAAGTTTAGCTTGGAAGATTAAAACAGTATCTACTAAGAATGCATTTATTCTAATCCTCTCTGTGCTAGAAACTACACATGCATCACTGATGTACACATCCTGGAAACATCTGAGACACATCTTTCTTGTGTAGGATTTTAGCCCATTGTGTTCAGGGATAAAATAGGTTAGTGCTACGACCACAGAAATGCACAGCCCAGCAGAGCGATGTGCCTGCTGTCTGAGGAAGGGCTGGGAGCAGTTGGGATCCACGGGCACAGAGAGGTGGGGTCCAGGCTCTGCCCACCCTGGCAGGGAGCAACCCCACCCCAGATGTTCCCAACACATCGAGGCGAGGATGTCTTATGTAAATAAGAGCTCCGAGGCAGATCAGGTGTGGCTCTTGCAAGACAAATGTGCTTGGGAATTATGTATGATTCCATGTTTAGCTACCCTGGTACAAATCCAGAGTAATTCTTTTGATCTTAAGGCAGCGCTGCTCTAAATACACATTAAATGGAGGAATGTACCCACTGTCCTCACAAGAGCCAAAGGTACAGGAGGACTTGGCTGTGGCACCTCCCCAGTGGAGTTACAGGTTGGAGGAAGGTTCTTCCCCTCAGTGGCCTGACTGGGTGAAGAATCCACTTCCTTGAGACAACCACAGATAGAGCAGAGCAGATTTTGATGCCTTAAGCTTGTAGTCCCTAAATTAGAGACAGCCTGGGAAGGCAGGAGATCCAGGTTTTTACAAGAAACAAAGGATGAATCACATATTTAGCATCATGTGATATAGTGCAGTTGCATTTATAATTGTCTATCAATACAGGTAGAAATTATCATGTTAATACAAAGAACTTGATAATTTGGGTGACATCAAAGTCATAAAGCCAACAAGAAAACAGGCTTAACAAACTTCACTTCCTTCACTCACTAAAATATAGGACAGGTGCTCACCTTTGGAACACTACAGAGCAAAATTCCTGGGTTCATAACAAAAGATTTACAGATTCTTTCCCCTCAAAATGTATTGAACAATAATGCTGGAAATTTTAGAACTATTATCTCTCCCAGAGAAACAAAATTAACAGAGGGCAGGGTATTTTAAAAGGGCAGTCTCTTAAACCACAGGATTTCTCCACATCTGTCATTTCCACAGATTCAAGAAAGCTCCCCAGGTTTTTTTGGGGGGGAGAATGGAATTTCACATTATGAAAATTTGCAAATACTTGTTTAATTCAGCACTTTCACAGGGAGAAAACATATCATTCCTAAGATCTCATGGCAAAGCTGCTCCTAAGGCTATCACAGAGATTACTGTGTTGGCGCCAACCAGCACAAAATTATAATACATGGCTGGAGCTGCCATGCAATTCCTGCAAGCAGCAGTAATCCCTATCCTTGCATCATCGGCCCCAGCCAGCAGGAGGTCATGTGATGGGTGCTCCAGATGACGTGGGGGAGGACAGGAGCAGGGAGGATGTTTTTAATTTATGTATTTAACATATCTGTAATGGGCACCTGAGAACTGAAGCTGCAGAGTAACTTTTCTGCAGCCTCTGGGAAAAGCTCTGTGGGGACTTGGCTGGGCAGTGAGAGGATGTGGAGGTGAGGAACAGGGCACAGCTTCAGCAGGAGCTAAACCAGCCCAGGGGTGGCCACAGCCACACAGCTGCAGAGTTTGTAATTCTGAACACCCCCACAGCAGGCAGAGAAACCTCTGCTCACTGGGGAAGAACTTCCCAAACCCACTGTACCCATCACCCAAGGTTGGGACAGGTTTTCCCATAAGTACAGCATCCCAAACACCTAGGAAATAATAATAATGATAAAAATAATAATGAGAATGATCTCTGCAAACCCCCCCCCACCCCCGCCACACCCGCCATGTAGTAGGGAAGCAGTGGCTGTCCCCACAGTGCAGAGGGACATGAGGGCACAGACTGAGCATTTTTCCTCAGAATTCCCCATAAAATGTGGCAGACTTCCAACATGTGGTGCTTTCACAGCAGGATCAGCTTTCCATGCCGAAGACTGGTTAGGAGGGGGAGCAGTGGGAACTCCATGGGCTGTCCTCAAAGCCTCCTCCTTGGGCTTTCCCACAAGCACATGGCAAAGTGAGTCCCAGTTAACAACTCATCACAAAATGAAAAAGCATCTTCCCCTCCCCTCTGCTTTCAGGGCAGCTCATGTGTGAGCTGTTTAACTTTGTCTGCTGGCTCCTCAGGGCTGGGCCTTTGCAGTTTTCTTTGTGAATTCCTGCCCTAATGCAATAGGAGACACCAAGAAAAATGAATAAAAAATCATCATTCCAGCACTGATATTCATGAACATCCCTCGGGTTTCTGACAACCCAAGGGTTTTGGCCTTATTGTGATTCCATGGTAATTCACAGCTGTTCCTTACCCCTGGGACCCCAGACCCTCCCAAACCCACCACAGCCTCAGGACACCATGGGAAGGGTCCCACACCTCACAGCAGTGAGACCCTTCAAGGAAGGGTTTCCTCAGGGCTGTGAGGTTAAAGCTTCAGGGTAAGAAGCACTAATATGAATTTGAAATGGAGAAAACAGCCTGGGTGGTGAACCCAACAACTCTGTCCCAGAGTTAAACCCCAAGTGTCTTCTTTCCAGGGCTTGGGGACACCCTTGCCCTCCTGCTTCACCCACCCCAGGTCAACAGAGGAAACAAGACCCCAGTGAGCCATCAGGCTCATTCTTTTCTCCTCCTAACATATTACAAGGCCACTAAATGAAAAGGAATGCTCTTTAATTCTTCAGCTTTCGACCCTTCCCAAGCACCACTTCTTTATGGATTCCAAACCAGTTTGACAATACACAGTTCTTTTGGTGTACGTGTGAGTTTTGGAGCAATATTTAACAACTAAATTACATGTGTGCATAAAACACACAAGACTGCCTGGATATTAGGTGGTGTCTTGTTATATAAAGGCAAGAACAAAGACCTTTATATTGCAGCAGGCAGGAGCAGCCCAGGTTTGTGCCCAGGTTCACTGCTGGGAAGTGAACTAATAGCTCGGGTGTTTTAGGCACCATTATTCATGGCTTTTGTATTAAGCCATTCACATTTTTTAAATTCCTTTTTAGGCTGCCCCTATTATTTTTTAATCCCTGCCATTTCCGAGGCCCCTGTGGCAGAGCTCTGCAGTGCTGGTGTGGTGGAGGCTCCACGCCTGGGATCACCAGCCCTCAGCCACAGCACAGAGGCACCAGCTCACTGTCCTGTGCTCCCTGCAAGGGAGAAGGAGCTCCCTGGCCAGAGGCCAGTGCCCTTCAAACCAATCTGCACATGGCCTAATCAGAGCTGTGGTCGGCTCTGTATCCTCAATTTGTTGAGTCACATCAATTTGTTGAGTTTCCTCTCCCTTTAGAAAAACACATAAGTGCCATTTTCTAAACATATTAACTCTCTTCAGGCTATTTTGTTGTGTAAACAGAAAGACAAGTGACTGGGCATTGCAGGCGAGAAACTGATGCTCACTGTAGCCTGAATTCTTTGCAACTTCACTAGATTTATTACATCACTTTAATGTATCTTTTGTTTCATGATGCCACTTTGGGAATTATGCTGCACCCTTTTTCTTAGACAACTCCAGCTTAATTGCAGCTGGGAAAAAAACCCATTACACTGGGGAAGGACACCCTCCAGTTAAACAGAAAGTGTTGCACATCTTCATCCATGCTCAGAGACCCAGTGGCCAAAATGCCAATGGGATTAACCCTGAGGTTGCCAAAGCCACAAATTGCCACCAAGATCTTTGAACCTTTGCTCAGTCACAAGTCAGAGACCTCCCCTCTGCTGCCAGTCCTACAGCCTGGTGTTCTCCTGAACCCCGTCTGGAGCCAGCACAGGCACGAGGCACAGCAGCCAACCCACAACAATCCCACCATTCCCGCTCCTCACCATTCCTCCCCAGCTCTGCTACTCCCTCCTGCCCACGGGAAAGGCAGGCTGGCCTCAAAACAAGTCCCAGGAGGGTCCAACTTGCAAATGAGGAGGGCAACATAACTGGCTTTGCTGCAGGCTGCAAGAAACAACAGACAGACTGCTTAAGGTGACTTCAAGGTCAACATCAAGCTGCTGTTGACATTCCCTTTCTCTTGGATTTTTTGCTGGTATCTTCCATCAGCCTCTCCCCATCATTTCTGGGAAGTGCAATCATGTTGGTGGCTGTTGTCCACCCCAGAACTGCTTTTGGATGGGGCTCTGTACACTGTTAGTGAAGCACACCATAAAACAGGATTATTCCTAGGCTGCCTCTTTGCAGGATGTTTTCCATGTCACCATGCGCAGCTTGTACCAAGGCAAAGATTTTCAGCTTTCTTCCCTTTGTACAGTAAAAACTAAAGCCCAATATTCGTTCCCTTTTGTGTTACAAGATCACAACCAAGCTGCCAATCATCTGACCAAGGGGGTTATGCAAGAGTCAGGTTTACTGTAAAGTTGTACAAATTTTATAGGACCACAAACACTTTAACTACCATGATGCTTAAAACTCAAGAGCATTTGGAGAACAAGGGGAGTTATTCAGGCTCCACACCATTTTGGCTGCATGTTTTCCAGGTGTATGATTTCACCACATGGAAAAACACAGCCATTGCCAAAGTGAACTCATAAAAACCTTTGATGAGTAAAGTTTGGATAAGCACAAATCATTTGAACCGACAGTTGGTCCAATTCTCAAAGGGGTTTGGCAGACATAATATAATTCGTGGTTTCACACACAGACCATTTTTCCCTTCCCTCCTCCCCCCAAGTCTTCACAAATTCGGAAGATGTTGTTCTAGAAGGTGCACTGGGTTGGGTTTGCTCTGTTTTTCTTTTCCCCCGAAGGGTTAGGCACCACACTCTTGCAACTCAAAGCCATTTGGGGCTGTGAGTAAGCCAGCAAACAGGTTTTCCAGAACTGTGTTTAGATAGTTGCATGATCTGCCTAATAGACATTTAAAAAAAAAAAAAAGAGAGAGAGAGAAAAGAAAAATTAAAATTAAACTCTGGGTCTCTCACCACCCATTTGCTAGCAGGCACGTAATATAAGGCAAAGGCTTTAACAATCTCTTCCTCTGACACATTGGAACATGTTATTTCAAGATGTGTGGCGTCATTTAAGGCTGTGCCATGAGATAACAGAGTATTTACATCTCAGGGCTGGGAGCAGGGTTGCTACAGCTTTTAGACATTATTGACATAATATTTTCTTTGATAAACAATCTATCAGGAAATTGTCATATTAATAACTGAGGTAATGCCAGGGACTGAGCAATCCTACACAGTGCAGGAGGCAGCTAGAAATAACATTAGAGAGCACAAACACAAAGAAGATTAAAATCCTGCTCCAAAAGGATTTTGCTCAGCCCTGCTAGGGAGAAGAGAGTTCATTTCTCACTCCCACTGCCCTTCTCTGTCCACATGGGTAGATCCAACAGGCAGAAGAGCTTCTGTCTCTGTAAACACAAGCAAAACCTGCTTGTTCCTCCAGAACTGGAGTGAAACACTCATCCTGTAAATAGAAAATTTAAAATTGACCAGCAATTAGGAAGTTTGAGGTATTTGAGCTGTAAAATCCTGTGTTTTGCACTTTGTGATGCAAATGAAAAATGGGGAAAGATCAGATGTTTAATTTCTATAGCATGAATTATAATTCTCAGTAGACTTCATACGCCTCATCTTCAATAAGTCAGCATGTTATCTTCCCCTTGGGTCAACAGACTTCCAGCAAATCAGTAGGGCTTTTCCCCCCAGCTTTCATTTGAGGATTTTTTCCACAGTTCAGGAAGAATTTGTAAACTGATATTTGCTATTTGTAACTTCCCAATGCCCAAACAAAATCTAAAATATTCAAATTGTCAAAGTAGAAACTTTGGGTGGTCATGTAATGTGTCTCTGTCCCTTGCTCAGGTGTATAAAAGAGAATCAGCAACACACAGAGATTGAAATTAATTCACTCCCTGCGCAAGCTTTGCCATATTTCCTTATAAGCCTTTTCAATAAATACTCCTGAAAATTCATGCCTGCAAATTCACTGGATGGAATAATCAGGGTAAGCATATGCAAAGCAAGAAGAAAACTGAATCACCTTTCTGTTTTCTTTTTTGAAATTTTTACTATTTGCACGATTTGTCCCAATCCTCCCTCTTTTCTCCCCCATGAATAAATCACGTTTCCTCCTACAGGAATTCCAGGATGGGACAGAAGTTGCCCTCGTGCAAGTCAGAGGCAAACCCAAACCAGAGGTATGGACAACAATCTCAAATCACCATCTTCCACAGCAAGAGCCAATTTTTCCAAGAAACCAAGCTGTGTTTTCCCACAGCTGCAACTGCTGTGACAATTGTCCTTCCAAACATCGCTGTGCTTTTTGGGGTCTCAGGTGTAATGTGCACATGCAGTGGGGAGGTTGGAAATGAGCTGGGCCTTCCCCCTGCAGGATTTAATCCCAACAAGCTCCCCTTGACTCCAGTCGAGGCCCTAAGTCGTGACTTGCTGCCTGTTCAGCTTCCTGGGCTGTTCTGAAGAGCTCAAGCTCACACAAGCCTAACCATTCCCCTCACTTTTACAAGCATATTCATGTTTGCTGTCAAACGCATGAGTTACTTTTCTCCAGGCTATTGCAGGAGAGCAACCAGTAATTACTGCAACTGCACAAAACGCTTTTTTATTTAGAAATGTATTTCAAAATGGGTTTGGTGATTATACCATCACTCTCCCAAACTAGGGAGTCACTGGCAAACTGTTCTCCTGCTCTGGATTTCCTACAGAATAATATTTTCTCTGCCCTTCCCTTTCCATCCTGCACAAACTGATTTTTACCTTCTTTTTATTCTGTGCCTTTAGGTGCTTAGTGGAAGATTTCTAGACAGGAGGAAATGTCTTAAAGCACAGCAGAAATGCACATTCAGTAATTTCTGAAGCTTTGCAGCACAAGTTCTTTGTGGAGAGAGGCTCCAAACCTCGGAGAGCCCTTGCATGGAGAGCCTTTGGGGAAGGCGCTTCCCTGCACGGACTCAGGATGGCACCAGAGCTGGAGATCTGGAGCTGGGTTTGCACTTGGACGCCCCACAACACCTTCCAGAAAAGTCTCGGCGTTATTAAGTACTAAACACAACACACACTTTTGATAATCCAACTTTTATTTCGTTATCTACACTTGAGTTCTGAATATCTTCCAGAAAAATGTTCTGCCTCTCTCAGGAGAGACCCCAAAGCCTCCAGATTTCTAGCAGAGAAAAAGTAGTTCAGGAAGCAGGAATTCAAGTTTCAGCTCATTGGTTTTGTTTATGAAATCAAATTAATATATAGGTAATATATATTTATAGACTTGTTTATATAGCAACTTACAAATATGATCTATTAATACACCATACTTGTTATATAAAATTTTAATATGTATTAGAGAAAAATCCTACAGGCCCCTAGTGAGTTATCCTTTGCACAGAGTCCGATGTTTACACTGACTCCAGCTGTTTCTTTGGACAACAGTGAGGACTGTCAATAGGACTTTTCCCACACATGGTATATAATTACAAGCTCAATCCTTGAGTGACACCAGATTTCACAGATTTAGAAACTACATAAAATCATACTTCTCTAATTAGCTTCTAATCAAGCACCAGCAAGTAAACATTTAAACAGCTGAGCCCAGACCCCCCTTTTTCAGAAAATTGTTTCCACTGACAATTAGTGTTGTAAACTTTTCCTGTTGTCCTTTTGCAAGAAGAAAATATTGATCTTATGGACAACAACTAAAGAATACTTCACCTTTTCATACCAGGTTCTACAAAGGCAAAAAATTGCCCTTTATTTCAGCTAAAAAAAAAAATTAGGCTGGGCACGATTTTTGGGGTGGAAGGCTTGTTAATAAGAAACTGGGACCTCATTCTAACCTCACTGGTTAGAAGGTGAAGGATGAAGATGGCCTGAAAATGGTGGTTTGGAGTGGTCAGGTCCCCTACTCTGCTGCCCCACACTTTGTTAAATATACATTATTATTTATGCAAATCTCCAGCTCAGGTAACTTACAGAAGCTCACCACTGTTACAGACACTTCAGCATGCAGGACCATCACAGAAATCATAACAAAACCTTGCACAAGGACAAAAAAATTTTGTTCAACATATCTGCATTGCCCATTTCTTTCAATATTTCTTTGTGTGAAATCCTCAGCCCTCACAGAGCATCTACTGCTTCTCTGGGCTTTGATTCCCCTTATTTATCCCTTTATTCATTAATGAAAGCATCCTTAGGCAGAAGGTGTTGTCCAGATCAGAAGCAGGCTGAGTTTCTCAGCTCTAACTTTTATCCCAGCCCAAAGAAAACAGGTATATAAATTGCAAATTTATGTTGGATTTGTCACTTCAGCTGAAAAAATAAAAGTCATCAGCCTGAAAGTGCTTACACATTTTCAAACCAAAATTAATAAATTAATTTCAATTAACAAGAAAATACTGCAGGCACTTTAATGAAAGGAAGCATTATGTATTGAGTCAAACAGCATTTGATTCAGCCTGAACTAATTCCCCTTTTTGGTCCCTTCACTACTATCACCATCTCTCCAGAATCCAAGGAGCTTTTTAAGAAACATTTTCCTTGCAGCTTTTTGGAGCAGACTGCTCTGCCTATTTATTCCCTGCAGCATTTCCACTCCTTACTGCCTCTTCCAGGAAAATTTGTGCCTACCAGTATCAAGACCACTGTAATTAAGAAACTGGAGGAATTCTTGCTGGAGACAAAACTGTCCCATCTGCTAGTAAGATCAGGGACAATCCTACAGATTTTGTTTTATTCTGGGAAATACAAAGCTGCTGTGGAAGGCAATTTTTGTCCATGCCCAGCCTGCTGGGACAGCAGCTTGTGAACATGCACCCTCCTTTGCCAAAAACTTTTTGACTTGTTCCATCCAAACAAATGTTCCTTTAAAAAAAATTTAAAAGTCAGATTCCCCTCAGCCACTGTCACCCAGGGGTCAGAAATTACTTAAAATATATAGATGGATCTGAAGGAGTTTAATGGTCTGTAACGACAGATACAGAGCCCCTCCAGCTGGATGTCACAAAAATTAGAGTAGTCACTTTATGAGGAGATGTGGCAAGAGGGATCCCTTCACTGATGCTTCCACCAGAGCTCCAGCTAATTACCTGCCAGATGGACATGGATGTGCTCAGAGGGGCTGGCTGCAGTCAGAGGGGGTGTTTAACATCCCCTGGACTGCTCTGCTGCTGTCCCCTGCCAGTCCTTCACCTCTGATTCCACATGAATGCTCAGGCTGAAATGCCCAGCTCTGCTAGGACATGGATATGGATCCATTGGCCATTTTGGCAATGCTCAGGGACATTTCTGCTCACTGACTTGCTCTCTTAGCAGCTGGGGATTGCTCCATCTGCTCAGCCAGGGTCTCAAATGCAGCCCTTGACCACTGAACCTTCCTTTAGTGGTCCCATCCTCCTGCAGAGCCATAACATGCAGCCTGTCCTGGTGGGAATAGGCTCCAAATTTGGACACACAACAGAATGGGACAGGTTTAGGAGGTTTGGCCCACAAGGAGTGGAGAAGGGGGAGGATTCATTGCTAATGTCCATTCACAAGCCTTCTTGGCTTGAAATAATGGGAAAACCATGGGCTGTTCCCAATGCTTCTCCATCCCTCTCCAGCTGGCTGCTGCCTCTCCAGCAGAACAGGTTGGGATTGCTTCCTTGGAAAGAGCTGGGACATGCCAGCTCTCCTTTCTGCATTCTGCAGAGCCACCTGTGAAAGAAAAGGAGCCCCATTTCTGAAACATCCCAGACAGAGAGATGTTCCCAACCACACAAACAGTTTTTCTAAGGTTTGTAACCCTATGGCAGAATTCCCAAAAATGGGCACTGCGCAGGGACTGTGCAGCACTGTGGATGTGATCTGTCCAGTCACGGTGTGGCTGCTCTGGCAGGAGCCTCACACAGCACAGGGAACACTGCACATCCAGCACAGTTTGGGACAAGATTACTTGCAAAGCCCAAATGTGTAGTCCTAGTCAAGAAAACCTTTTCATCAGGGAGAATAAAGGAGGCAGAAACATCTCTGGGGCTCATTCCCACCACTTCCTCCTGTCCTCCTGATAAACCAGCCCATTCCCTCCCAGGCTGTGCTGCCGTGCAAAGCTGCATCACACCCCTGTGGCCTGTGGGATTACCAGAGACCGTGTGTGAATGGGAAAAACCCTCCAGGTTGCTATAGGCACCTCACCCTCTCACCAAGGCACGGTTTAGGCTGGCAAATGGGGTCCTGTTAACCTGAGCAGCGCCACAAATTACAGCGTGCAAACGTTAATGGGGACCACACCCTGGAGGAGGGGAGGGGATTGATGTGCAGCAGCGTGACAGGGCTGGACAGAGGCAGCAAGACAAAACTGCCATCACACGAAAGCTGCTAATTGGAGTTTAACTTGTCTAACCAGCCCCTCTGCAGCACATCAAGGACAAATTTGCTACCACCCTGGAATTTGTACTCTCAGGTCTGCATTCCTGGTTTGCCAACATTTAATGTGTGTTTCAGGTGGAGCCAGGAAGGGCTTTCCTAAAATTGATCTTTAATTGTGAGTGTGGGAATTCAGCTGGATGATTTACAAATGGAAGGTTTGAGGGTTGGTGTGGTGGAATGAAGTTTGTTTCATCAGAATCCACAGCTGATCAAATTCAGATCCCTGTGCAGATTTCACAGACCCAAAGCAGTCAGTGGAATCACTGAGTCTTTGGGACAGAATTTGATTAAGGACACTAAATATTATTTTTTGAATTGGTGAGCTTTCTTGGAATTCTACACAAAACCTAACCTTGCAAACAGGTGTTGTGAGATGCAGAAGACATAGGAAAAGCAGCATGGAAAAATCAGCAGATGTCATCTCTCTTAGGGATGCAATATCACAGATGGAAAGACAGGAATGGGTAATGACCCTGCTGCAGGACAAAATAAACTTCCAGCCACACCAGAGACCCTCCTTTAGCCAGGCACTGCTGAACAGAGAACTTCAAACAGCAGCAACCCAGGTAGAGACCCAGTCTGGCTTCTGAGGTGCTGTTGACCCAGAGCTAAAGTAATTAGCCCCTTTCCTCTTCAAGGGCTCTCAAATGCCACTTGGCTGCGTCACTCCACACCGGAGAACTCTGAAGCAGACTAATTACACTGGCAAATGTTTGATTGAAAATTACACTCAAATGGTGTGGACTGCAAGAGGTTACCTCCCTCTCGTACAAGAGGCCTGATTCAAGGCTCTGGGGCAGCTCCCCTTTAAAGTCAGTGTAATTCTGCAAGTCCAGGAAGCATGGAATAGAGAAAAAATAAACTTATTTTTGGCACACAGGCCAGATTCATTTTACCAGCAGTGCCCCTCTGATGCAGCCCAAATGTGGCTGGTGAGCCCATTACAGCCTTGACTGGCTCAGATGTGGGCAGGAGGAGGGAAACACCACCTTATTCTCCATGGACAGCAGCCTAGAGGCACAGCTCAGCCAGAATTTTAAGCAGCTAAAATGCTAAGCATCGAAGTGAGACTCTGTCCCAAAACTTCCTGTGGGTTACATTTGCACCTCAGTTTCTCTACCTGTAAAATAATAATTACCCAACACACCAGCTCTTGTAGGACTTAATTAGCACTTGTCAACCTCTTAGAGCTCCTCAAGGGAAGAGGAGCTGTGCACCACAAAGTACTAATTAATGGACAGAGCCTTTGGAACAAAGTATACGATTCTGTTGTTGTCAGATCTAATAGAGTCATAAAAAAGCAGGGCTGGAAGGGATATCAAGAAGTAACCTAGGCTGTCCCCCTGCCCTGCGGCATGATCAAGTATATCTAAATCATTCTTGATAGATGAATACCCCTAAATCTTGGGATGGTGGAGCTGTGGATTAAAATAGATAAAGATGTGCTCGTGTTACACGTGCGTTGGGCTCTGTGGCTGTGCTGAGCACAGACAAACACTCCCTCACATGGGGCCTCTCCAGGGCTCCCTGCCCCCCTGCAAGAGGCTTTGCTGCACCCACGGGGAAGGCACTGAGCTTTGTTCCTCCAGCTCAGGAAAGGAAAAGCCCCACTGCAGCATGCCAACCCCAAATCTCAAAACTGGAATTGAATGAGATTCCCAGAATGGGAAAAACTGGGAACAAAGCAGAGAGGCGTTAAAGGGTTTGCTCATGGCTGTGAGGAGCTTCATCCAGGACCAGAAAATGAGTGCAGGTCACCCAGGCTTCACACATGGCTGGAGTGCAAGACTTCCATTCCATAATACCTTCTGACCATTTCTATAGTGTTTTTCCCACTTTTCTGCCTGCTCTGCAGTCCCAAGTGTCCATCTAAAATACCATTTGGCATAAGGTATTGTAAGAAATTATACTCACTTCCAAAAATTTAAAAGGTTTATGATATCTGCCTTTTAATTGTGAGAGTCAACCATCACATTACTCATCTATCACAGTATCATTCAGATGTGGCTTCTGAAGCATTACACAGCCTTAAGTGCAATATTCCCCTTTTTTAAGCTACACAAAAGATTTTTAGAGGGTTTTGTTAAATGCTTTAATTGTAAAAATGTGTCAATTCAAGCCATCTTTCCAAGACATACATGCAAAGTATAGTAGGAGATACCTTTTATTTGATTAACTTCATACAGGAAAGCTTTTGAAACTTATACTTTCTTCATCAGCCTGCTGGATAAAAGCTAAGCCAGGCAACTGATACAGCACTGCTGAAGTTTATTAAATTAACCAATTAAACTGAGGCAATACACAATTTACTGAGGCCAAGGCAAACAATAGAAGGTGGAACACACTCCCGGGGCTGAGGCCATCGAGTCGTGTCAGCATTTCCATTATGAAGCTACTTCAGAGTTATTGTGGGAGGCGTGCAATAAAAAAAAAGAAAATGGTTTAAACCACTGAATTCAGTCATTCTTAGGGATTCCCAGACATGCCCAGGCGGATGGAAGAGCAAGATGCAAACCAGTTTTTCCCTAATTTTGTCACTCAAATTAGAAAGGAGGTGTGGCCTGGGGAAACAGGTTGGCAGTTCCAGGGGAAACAAAGGGAGGCTGGTTCTGCACAGTGCCCTGCTCCCGGCTGGGTGAGAATATGACCATAATGAAGGTGATTAATCAAGTGCTGCACATTTGTGTGGGCTGAGCCAGAGCCTGCCCAGTAACAGAGCCCTCCGTGAGGATGCAGCAGCATCCTGCCCTCATCCCAGCCACCCCACCCCAAGAAAAATCACAAACATTGCAAAGCTGTTCGTGTCCCCAGAGCTGAAGCACGCAGGGGTACCTGGCCCTGGGATTTGTCACCTCTCCAGTGCTGAACCAAAGGGAATGCTTTTCACAACAGGGAGAATCAAATGCGAGCTGAATTCCCCCAAACGTTTGGGTGGCTGGCATCAAATCCCAGTTCAAATCCCAGTTTTAAAGACTGCTCTTTCCCTGTAGAAACAGCACAGATACTTTGGGTAACACAAAGATTAGGTTCTTTAGGTAACAAAGCTTCAGTGGTTTCACATTGCATTTCACAGCACATGAAAACCTTTTCATTAAGTGCAAACCTTTTCACACAGGGAAAAAAGAAAAGAAAAAAAAATAAAATTAAAAAAAAAAAGGAGACCAATATGGAAACACTGACACTACATTTACTGTAACAGCCTGATCAGCAGCAACTATAATTCTCCTTCAAAAGGTCACACCCACAATGCTTTCTTTGGCCTGTGTGCCCTGTATATTGCCTTGGTCTAACTGGTTAATTTAATAAGCTTCAGAAGTATTTAGTTGCCTGGCTCAAGCAGTTGGACACAATTTAAAGCCAGGTAGCCTGGCATGAGACCACAAGTTCTTTTTGGGATGGCATCTCCAGGGTTCATTGCAGCATCCCAGCTCTGCTCTATCTCCTCTCTGGAAACCAAACAAGCCCAGCTCAGTTCCCAGCAGCACAGAGCAGCCACAGGGCTCCGGGGAGAGGAGCAGATTGACAAACCAGGGGTAAATTGAATTATCTGAACCCCCTCGGTGTTGCAGCTCTGCAGCAGAGTTTAAAGGAGCACTGGGAAAGCACAGGGGTGGTTGGGAAGAGGCAGGATGCCATGGCAGATAAGGACCAGCCTAGAACCCAGGAGACCCACTGCTGTTCCTGCCTTTGCCAGTGGCTCACCACATGACCCTGAAGAACCAACTTCATGTGGTCTTTTTCTTTCCCCTGTTGCTCTTTTTCTGCTTTGATTATGAAGTTTTCCATGTGATTTCATCATCCTGTTTGCACAAAATATGTATTTGCATAACATCTCACACAACAAGGCCCTGATCACAGCTGGGGCTTCTAGACATAAAAGTTATGAAGAGACATATTAGCAAATTCAGTGTGTTTCAATGCCCATTGTGAGTATTTTGTAACCAGCACTGGAGATTCCACCAGAATCTGTTGTTTTGCCAAATGACACAGGACAGAGGAAGGTCCTGCATGGGGAATGTTGGCTGATCCTGCTCCTTGCAGGCAGGACCTAGGGGGTATCTTGGAGATGGAAAAGGAATTAAATATTTTTTAGGCTAACAGTAAAATCCTAGAACAGCTGCACAGCTGCAACAGCCCAATAAAGACATTTTTCTACCCAACCTCCATTTTCACCAGATCTTCTCATGGGATGTTGGTGTCTTCCAACCCAAATTCATTGGTTTGGCCTCACGTTGACACACTATTTGGTCCTAATCTAACCAAAGGCTATGCCTGAAAGAATACCTCATGGATCATTCCCAAAATAAACATTATTTCTGCCCAGTGTGTCTCCCTTTATACTCATCTCCAGAATGGTGAACAGCCACTGAAGAGAAGAAAAAAAATTAAGAAAGTAGTGCCCAATCTCCCATGCCCCAGCTTTGTAGTGAACAACTGTGTGACCAGAGAGCTGCAGAAAAAGGCATCTGAGCCAGCAGAGGCTGAGCCTCAGGTCCTGACAGTAGCAGTGGCAGTGCCCCAAGAACAATACTTAGAAGGAGTAAAGCAATGGCAGCAGCCCCTGGGGCTGTCCAAGATGAAGAAATCCCATCCTTCTCCCTGGGGAAGGTACAAGATTCTTGGCAACACCCAGGAGCCTGGTCTTACAAGCTACAGGAGGGAGAAAAACCAACTGTAACCTTTATCCCCTTCCAAAGCCCCACAGATCTCCCCAAAACAGAGGCAGAACAACAACACCAGCAGCAAATGCTGTTGAACAGCAGGAAAAAGCAGCATTTTCAGAGCTTGAATTTTTGACATTTGTCCTGTGAACTTAAATACAGATTGGATTTAGATAAGGAAATTCCACACAGGCCAGGAAAATAATGGATATGCAAGTCATCAACATGTACCTGGTAGTTCCTGGGGGTCTTGAAGGCGCCTGCAAAGCACCCACTTGCACAGTGCCAGGAATCCTAACAAAGTGCCACAATTATTCCAAAGACAATCAGATGGACAAGTGTAAAAGCAACTTGTTCAAGAGTTTATTGAGTCAGTGACAGAAATTGGGATGTTTAATCTTCACCTGGTTCCCCAGTGCACCCCAGAGTGCCAAAGGGCAGCATCCAGCCAAGCCTGTGCTCACCTGCTCCTGCTGAGCCCAATGGAAATCACCACAATTTTTGCAAAATTCGCAGTTAAGGTTCTTGCCAGGCAAAGCTGTGGCATTCCCTGCACAACTGCAGCATGAACAACAGTTTGGAAGCTGGGATTGCAGCACAAGGTACTGCAGCCATTCAGAACAAACCCTCTGACACTGAACATTCCTTCCCTGCATGCTCCAGCTGAAGCTGGATGTTCTCTTCCTTATCTCAGTACTTGGGAGGGGGTTTTGTTGTTTTTCTTTTCCTATTTTGAAACTCCTTAAACTAAAATTGGCCTTTTAAAGGGGAAGACAGGCTGGATGGAGTCAAATCCCGGTTCCCTTTGGTGATTTGCTGCACAGGCAGCTGGGACAAAGCTGGCTGGGATGTCAGATTCCTGGTGCTTTAACACAACAGGGCCATTTCCCCCCAAGTATTTCTCTAAGAACTCAAAGATTTCCTTCTCCAGCAAACACCTGAGCAGAAATGACTCACCCACTGTGATGGCAACTGGCACAGCCCTCTCAGCCCTGGTGCCAAGCCTACACTTACATTGTTGAAATACAGAAAAGGGGAGTTTTCCTTCTGTGGCTTCCAAAAAGGCTTGTCCTTCTCTATTCCATAGAAACATTGAATGTCCTGGGCTGGAAGGGACCTACAGGGATCATCCAGTCCAGCCCCTGGCCCTGCACAGACACCCCAACAATCCCACCCTGGGCATCCCTGAGAGGATTTTCCAAACTCTCCTGGAGCTCTGGCAGCCTCAGGACTGTGCACATTCCCTAGGGAGCCTGAGTAGTGCCCAGCACCCTCTGGGGAACAATCTTTCCCTAATATTTTGCATAAATAGCAGCCTTATGCCTGTTTTTGTTAAGAGGGGTAAGAGATAAGTTGGGGCAAAGCATATTTGTAAGACCAACCATACAGAAAAGTAATTTTTTTCAAGCTCATGAAACGTTATAATGCATCTATTCCTAATCAAATCACTTTTTATTTTTTCTGCCTGACTTCCTTCAAAAATACTGCATATATATGATCATGGTGTGCATGAGCATGCATCTCTAATAACTTCGGAATGAGTTGGTTGCTTTCAGCCCAATTTGAGAGCACGACAGGAGTTTCAGAGCTGTCACGTTGCCACAAGTTTCTTTAAAACAGGCAACTGGATGGAAAAGAGAGATCCAGAGGCTGGAAATGTGCAGAGTGAGCTCAGCCAGTGTCAGACACCACAAAAACGACATTGTGAAGGCACTGACACTTGGAAGAGCCTCCATGGAATGTTACAAGCAGCCAAGAGATAGAAAGTCACAGTACACCAAGTCCTACCTGAATATTTATTCTGAAGGTTATCATAACAAAAGTCAAAAAAAATGTCTGGCCTTCAAGATACAGCACTCAAAGGAGCAGACAGCTAAATTCTTCAAAGGAAGCCTGTGAGCAAAAGTCTTATTAATTTTAACTAAATCCTGGGCTGGACACTCCTCTTACACCCCTGCAATCATTAATTTCAGAAAAGTGACTTCTGATATACCCCATGGTAAGCCCCAGATCATACAAATCCACTCTTTATTGCCTGAGCAGTCCTGTTGAAAATCAATAGGATTACTCATAATGGTAAAGTTAAGCACCTGTGAAAGTGTCTGCAAGACTGAGGCCTAAGGCCTGGTCTAGGCACAGCTTTTGTACTTGAAAACCTGGTTCAATTAAAGATTTGTTTCGTTTTTGGTTTTATTTTTAAAGAAAACAACAGAATAATTAAAGCCATACAACCACTTTAAAATGGACACATTTTTATTGCTATAATGGGAACTTCCAATAGCACAGGCATTCCCAGGTCACTTGTGCTGCTCCAACTGCACTCCTGGTGCAGGGAATTGTGCCAGCCCTGTTAACAGCAACCACAACTTGTACACCTTGAGCAGCTTAAGGAGCAGTGCCAGCCTACTCTGTCTACTCAAACTCCAGAAAATTCTTGGAAAGCACCTGAAGGAACAAGCAAGACCTGTGTTTGAAGGACATTCGGTCTGGAGCCTGTCAAAAAGTAGGAATTTTTTTTTTTTTTTTTTCTGTCTCCATAACTTTCTTGCTCTCCTCTGGGTGTGCACGCATAGGAGGAAAAAAGCAACACCAAACACACCTAAGAAACTCTTGAGTCAGACTTTCATCTGTGCAAAATTAAGGAAGGTGAAAAAGATCAAGATTGCCCCACAAGAAGACAACAAAAAAGGAGTGTGCATTCTGTGGAAAGCACCACAAAGTTTAGGAGATGCCAGGAGGAAGAGGGGGTGGAACAGTGAACTAACATGTCTGGATTGCTAAGAGGTTAAAAAAAATGTCACACTTTCAAAGAAGAAAAAGACAAAAGACATTAAGAGTAAACAGGAAATTTGGGAAATCTATTTCACTCAAAGTAGCAAACATCTGGAATAAATTGTCAAGAACTTAAGACCATCAAAGAAAAGTATTAATGAGGTTAAGAGGCAGCTAGGCTGGAGGAGGAGACTGAGGAATACAGGGACAAAGGAAAGAGGTGGAGCTGAGGGAAACCTGGAGGCAGCAGCCTCTTTAGCCAAAGGGCTTTGTTTCTCCCTCTGCCCAATACTTCCTTACCTTCTCATTGCTCCAGGGGTAAAATATGGGGGGTTTCTACTGGATTTTGCTTTATGGAAAGAAAACAATTTATTTTTTTTTCCCCCTGAGAATTCCATGCTGGGATCCATGACATGGTACGTCATTGTTGAGCCTCCCAACGTTTAACTCAGAAAAGTGCAAGAAAATCAAACACATGATATCGCTTCCACCAAGAGCTTTCTGAAATCTGAAGTCTTCATCCCTCCCTTTCACACTTCATATGAAGAATAATTTTTACTTTTGTTTCCAAATGTTGCTTAAAGATGAAAAACACCATCTGTTTAATAAAGGGATTTAGCAAACATCTCCATGGATTAAAGATATGTCTCTTAAAACTTTTTGGTTTAAAGTAATTCAAACCAGGCTAAACAACACCTTTAAAGATGACAAAACCCAGTAGGCATAAATGAATAAGGAGTCTAAGAAGGAAATACTTAGCATGACTTATCCTTTAATATCCAGATCCCTCTCTAGTAGGGATAATCAGAAAGCTCTGTTGGCCCTTACTCAAAAGAAGGGAATGGTCTTCCATCTCTGCCTGGACTGTTATTAACTATATTGGTTACATTCATGGTCATTAACATCCTTTAAAAGATGATCTTGGGATTTCATTTTCCACCTCCCGTTATTGAGCAACGGAATATTCGTAAAACAGTAGAGGGAAACAACTCAGAAGAAAAAGAAAAGAAAACCTCCAAGTTCCCAACCCTGCCAGTTAAATTACACTAAAGCAAGGATTCAACAGCAAATTGATTTGGGAGCGGCAGGATATATGCACACACATGAAAAAGCACACTGGGGGGGATGGAGAACAATAAAACATGCACTTGCCTGTCCTCTGCTCTAATAACCACATGCAAACTTCAGCCAAGCCTGACAGAGTGGGAGAGGTTTCAAAGATATGAAGTTCCTGTGGGTTTCACAGTGCAGGCAGCTGGGTAAAGGACAAAGATGCACTCGAGGGCTCCACCAAACTCAAGTGTTTATGAGACACAAGAGAATCCACCCCAGCCTTCATTGTGGTCTAATAGCACAGGGCCCTCCTGCTGTTTGCTATCAGCCTGGCACCCACATCTGAGAAGTCAGTGTTTTATTGGGAACATCTGCTCTTGTCTTGGTGAGAGCAGCTGAAGCTGTGCCTCAGCCTCTTCTCCATCAGCTGTTCCCAAATCCATTCCTGCCCCTTTCTGCTCACAGGAGCCAGCAGGGCTGGTGGGAGGTCACAGGGAAGGCTGAGGGGCACTTCCTCAGAGCCCCCCATGCTCCCACACAGTGCTGGGGCCTTATTTTTAACCCAAAGTTCAAGAAATATGCCTTGGTACTTGCAAGGAGCACTGAGTGATACCATAGGAGTTTTGAATGACACGTTCAATATACCGGAGTTATTTGGCGAATTTAGCCACCAACACAGCGGTCATGAGGGGAGGGGTGACCTCTTCAAGGAAGTAGTTCACAGGTCTGAAGTGGCCTCTGGTCCATCCCTCACTACACTGAATGCAACAAAAGCACCAAAAATCCTGTTTCTCACATCAGCCCTTCCACAGAAAGCCACCAATACCCCCAGCAGTTAAACTGGCCCAGGTCTCTTCTTTTCCTCCCAGTCCTGACATGGAAAACCAATGACAGCAGGCCTTTGAGGAACTCAGCTCCATTTTCTGCACTATTTTACCTGGAGATTTAAACATAACTAGAGGGATCCATCTGGAATAAAAGTAAGGATTTTTTTTTTCCTCCTTCAGCCAGGTACACAGCCAGGCAGCCTGGAGAGGCCCTGCCATGAGGACACACTGCCCAGCACCCCAGGGCTTCACCCTTCCCAGCAGGCACAAAACACAGGAGATCTCCAGCAGTAAAAGCAGGTGGTTGTTTTTCCAGAGACTTTAATGAGTGTTGTAGTGGCTGGAAAAGGTGATAAGCTTTCTGTGTTATATGAAAAGCCAGGGGGTTACTTTATATAATCAGCCACAGCTGACTAAACAGGGCACTGAAAGTCACTCACAGCCAAGGGAAGACAAAACAACAAAACCCCCACAACCTTCCCATCCCTCCTCCCCGAAGAACCCATTCCCCAGGCACAATCCCAGGGCTGTTCCAAGGCCTCCAACCCCCTAATTAAAATCCTCCTTGGAAAAAAACACCAGCTTACCTTGGCATGCCAAGGTCTCAGCTCCACCTGGGCTGTGCTGGAGCAGGGGCAGCAGGGCCAGGGCAGGACATGGAGCAGCCCTGGGATGAGCCCTCCTCATCCTCCCTGGCAGCTCCCTTGGGGCAGGGCAGCCCTTTGGCATTAACAGCCCCCTGTTAATTAACCTGTGGGGCTGGAGGAGCTCCAGCTGTGGGACAGCTCCTGCTGCCTCCCCGTGTTTTTTTTCCCAAGGTACAGAAACACTGGAGCTAAGAAAGAGGTTTCAAACACGTTGCATTAAATACTTGTCAGTTGTCTTCAGCAGCAGCTTGAAGGCATTACAGTATTTAACAAATCGGGATTTGAATTTGGCAAACCTGAAAATATTTCACGTGGACTCATGAGGCTGCAGTTTAATGTAAAAATGCAGGTGGAAAAGCTCACATTAACCTCAGGGAGAGGGGCCCTGGCCAGAGCCCTCAGCTGGTGGCTGTAGCTCAGTGTGGGAAGGTAAAACCTGGTGGCATTTGGTGCCACAGCAGAGAGGACACTGGGGGTGACTGCCAGCAGCCAGGCTGTGGCAGCCTCAGGGGTCTGCCCACACTGCCACATACGTGTTTCACCTTGGAACAAAACTGGATTTTCCCACCTTTTCCAGGGCAGTAACACACTGTATTTCAGCATTACCTGTTTGTACAAAGCTGGATGAACTGTAACACCAATTTAAAAATAAATCACTGGTATTTCCACAAGGCTTTTTGCAATTCCAGACAAAATACGGATACTTGTACTGCTTCAGCACTTGGTTCACACCAGTATTATTTTTCCGAGCATTAGGTTCTGTCACAGCCTTTGCACTCAGCCGGGCTGGGGAGGGGCATGATCCTTGCTGAAACTGGCTAATGCCTGTTCTACAAAAAAAAAAACAAACCAGAAACAACTCTGGCTTCTATTTAATCTGCATACTTTTTACATTGATATCTTAAAGGCACTGTCTTACCAGGAAGTTCATGGAGATTTATCTCTTTCTGGCCTGTTACAGGAAGCCTCTCCCCATCCCACCCTCCTCTCTGGTCATGAACTTTCTGCTCATCACAGCTGTGGTGGTACCTGCAGCTTACAAACCTTAAAGGGACAAGGCTGTTTGGATCTCCCCTCACTTTTACATAAGTCCTCTTACCCCAGGAAAGGGCAGCTGCTGTCTTTTAGTCATTATTAAAAAAAAAATTCCTGCCTGTCTTGGTATCTGAGGTCTGTATTCCTGCTGAAGCAGCTGACCAAACACAAGCTCGCTCGTATATTTTGCAAAAAAATTTATGTTTCTCAGGTCAACAGGCACATTAAGCAATTATTTAAACTGAAAGGTACAGTAACAAATGGCAACAGTTCACCAGATAAGGACTCAAGGAGGTATTGCCATGCTTGACCCCAAATACCTGAGTTAGCATTCCTGGGCTCCTGCTTTACAACCAGTGGGGTTGGACAGATGCTTGCAGGGGCTGAATCAGAGGACAGAGGAGCTTAAGTGCCACAAAATCCCTGTTCAAGGACCTCTCTCCTTTCAGCCTCTGAAGAGAACTCCTGCAGAGAGGAACCCCCTTGAAAACCCACCACATCCAAGTGGCCAAAGTGAAGTCAATACCCATGAGTATCCCCCAAGTTCCCTAACCCTGATAAAACTTCCCAGATCTGTACGTCAGGAAACTGTTGTTTCAAATACTGTGCCCACATTTGCTTCAAGTACCCAGATTCTGGCTCCTTCCTATGGTTCCAAAACTCTTGAGTTTGGAAAGGGGCTCCATAGCAGGGAAGGGCCCTCAGGTGCTGCAGCTGGACAGACAGCTCTGCACAGCACCAGCATCCCAGGAGTGTTCCTTCATCAGCTGGGAGCTCGTGTCCTGGGTTCACAATCCCTGGGATTTGGAGATTTTCTGAAACAAGCCATGGGCTCCCCTCCAGGAATCCAAGTGGATTTACTCTTGCATTTAAGCCAGCTGCACTGAAGTTGTTTTTTGCCCATTCACAGTGGGAAGTCCTCTCTCCTTGGGCATTGTCACAGGCTGGCTCAGAGAGATGTGGCTCGTGGACATCCTGCTGGTGACCAGCTGAATTCAAACAGACTGAGGAGGAAATGAGGTGAGGCCCAAAGGTGCAGAACTTTCTCTGTAGCTGCAGGCAGGTTAAAGACCAGTGCCCCTGAGTACAGTTAAAGCATGTCCAATGTGAATTATCATTGATAAAATCATTTCAAGAGGACAAGGGAGAAGGAAAAGGAGGAGGATGAGACTATCCTAGGGTCAAATACTGTTCAATATTAACATTTTGAAAGGTGAGACAGAGAACATACAAAAATTTCGGATGGTGGGCTATAAGCTAAGGCAGTTTATGTGGAGTTTGGAGGATTGGGATAGAATTCAGAACAGCTTTAAATTAAAGGTGAAAGAAAGCTAATGAGAAGGAATTAATGATCAGTGCAGGTTGTTACATGTTAGAAGAAAGTAAAATCCAAGGAGTAAAGGTCAGTAATTGGTCAGGGTGTAGCTGCTTAGGGGGGATCTGGGGTTCAAAGTGCAGCACAGATGGATCAGATGTCACCCCAGAGCAAGGGCAGTGTCCCCTGGGCTGTGCTAACAGTGCTGACACGTGTTACATCAGCATCTCAGGGGTTTGCAGTGGGAAGGCACTGCAGGGGATTGTCCAGACCAAACCTCCTGCTCAGAGGAGCACCAGGATTCCCAGGGCCAAATCCAGCTGGGTTTGGGATATCTCCAGCAATATTTGGGAGCTCCACAACCTATCAGGCCGAGCTGTTCTGATATCTGATCACGTTCACAGTCCAAGAGTTTAAAGGGGCTTTCCTTATTCCAGCATGTCCATTGCCTCTCATCCTGTGCATGGACACTGCTGGGAAGAACATGGATTTGTTGCACTCAGTCCCATCACCCAGATCATTGATGAAAATGTTAAATGCTCTTGGCGTTGTTTTCAAATAGAAAAAGGAGGCTCCAGACAATCTACACCTCGTTAACATTCGTGAAAATTCAAGGTATGTCCTCAGATAACCCCTGCTAGCACCTTACCAAGGTAACAGGCAGAGGGAATCAGATCTGAGGAACTTTCTGGGATAGAGAGAAGAAGCTACAGGGGGATCAGAAACAAGCAGTTATTAAGGAAGAGAGGTCTGGAATAAACTTCTACCCACATTGCCTAGAAACATTCATAACCTTCAGTGCTGCTGAATCACAGAGGGGGGGGTTGGTTTGTTTGGCTTTTTACAGACAACCAACCTCTGAAATAATTATTCCAATCTTGCTGGTGCTGGAATTTTGTGTCCAAGTTGGCATACAATGTTTAAAAACAAAATATGCACAAATTGAAGGTAATCCTAAAGAGAGCAAGAAAAATTAGGAGTGGAGAAAAGATTACTGGGAGGAAAAGTTGAAAAAAGAATATTGAAAAAAGAAAACTAAACAGGCTTCCACTGTGCTAACGTCATTACAGAGAGGATGCAAAGGATGAAATTGGCTTAATTTGCAGACAGAAAGATTTAGGTTAGGGGGAAAAAATGCATAAGTCTAAGGTTAGCTTTGGACTTGAGGCTACCTACAAAGTTTAGACAGGTCAGACAAACGTTTGTAACAACAATCCTGCCTCTAAGCAGAACAACAAACTGGGGGAACTCATGAGAATCTTTCTCTGCAGTCTATTTCAAAGGCTGCTTTCCCCTTTCACAAGGTTTCAGAAAGGTTTATGGGATTAAACTTGCAAGAGTTAATAAAATACATTATCAATTCTACCCTGCTTCTTTGGTTTTTCCCATCCAAATAGTAATTGTTTGTGAAAGGGCTGACACTGAAGAGCAACTGCCAGGGTTCATGCAAGTTCATTTCCCATCTGATTGTTTTAATGATGCTTGGTGAAAATCTGTTTTGTGGAATTAATCGGAGCTCTTTGTTCCCTTTGGTTATTTGAATCTGCATCCAAACCCCATGAGCACAGCCCTATGTCTCCCAATGAAAGTGGGATTGAAATGAAATTGGGGTTGATACAGGCTTTTTTTGAATTTTGAATATTTTCATGATGCTTATATGAACACTTGTCCTTTCCCTTTATGGAAGAGGGAGCATGACAACCCCAAATTGTCTTGCATGATGGTCCAAAGGTCCAAGGTACAACCAAATTGGTGGCATAGCCCAATCCAAAGATGTCCTCAAGCATTCTGCAACAGGCTCCTCAACTGCACTGCCCTTGAAGTGCCATAATTCTGGGGTAACAGACAGAAAAAAAAAAAAGTAAGAAACGGGTTTTGAACCAAGATAAAAGTGCAGCAACAAGGAAGGAGCAGAACTGCAAAAAGCATGAAGGCACACAGGGTCAGATGGAACCCGGGGCTTTGCACAGCCACAAACCACTTCAGAGGGTCTGCAGAGCTCTGGTGGTTGGGAGCACCCTGGTGGTGCTTCACTGTGTGGTGCTGCAGGGCATCACAGCTGCACCCTGGTTTGGTCCCACCAGGAACCAAAGGGAATTTGGACTGAATTCCAAGCAGAGCCTCTGGTTTAGCTTCCTCCAAAAGTTACCCAGGTTGCTGAAGGTAAGTAAGAGCAATCAAGTGATTTGCTTCAAAATTGCAGTCTAAACTAAACTTCTCCTCATGGTAAAGCCTGGCTTAACCTAATCCCCGTTCAGGTGGTCCTGCTTTCCATCCTCCCCACAGCTCCCTGCTCCTGCCCCATCTGCAGGCATTGAGGGAGTCTGCAGCAGGGCAAGGTAAAGTGACCTCAGCAAGATCCAAACAGGGCAGAACTAAAGAGGGAGGGATGTCAGCTCCCAGAGTCTAGAAAGGAAATTTAGGGAGCAAAGAGGTTTCTTCTCAGTCAGCACCTGCTGTGTGTGTTTGAGCCCTAGTGCTGACTGCAGGGAGGGAGGGGGTGCAGCCAGGGGAAGGGGAGAATGTGGAACTGCTCAGACCAGACTCCCATCAGCCTGAGAAGTCACAGAAGCTGCACTGGAACAAGTCATGCAACAGTTACAGATGAAAAAGTACTCATCAAAAACTGTGCTTTGATGGAAAAGTGTGACCTCATCTTTCAAGAGCATTATCCTCCAAGTTTTTGCCTACCAGCTTGCATGAGGAAAAGTAAATCTCTCTAGATTGAAGGCCAAAGGTAAGCCTGAGTGCTGTTTCATCTCGTCTTCAGCTTCATTCTGAAATCTTCACACACTGTAAAAACCATAAGCACTGTCTGACATCTGATGCCTGAGTGACTTCAGCTCAGTACTCACTTGGTGGGGAATGTGATTTTGTGGGGCTTATGCAAGGTAGCATGACACTTTGTACATGTGTTTGTGCCACAAAAGAGCATTTTACAGACCCACCTGTCAAAAAATTTCCACATTAGGTCTGCAAATGTAACATCCATCCCCATGAGCAGCTCAGTTCTTTGCTGAGAGGAGCTGTCACTTGCTTGGATCTGCAGAAGAGCCTAAAGCAGAAGCCCGTACATAAATCACCTTTTTGATTGTGCCAACAGAAAATCCTCAATCTCCATGCACTCCCACTGCCAATCTACAACCCCATCCCATGGACAGTGGTCACAAACTGTGAGGAATAACATTCTGGGGAGAAAAAACAGTTGTAAACCTGGGCTTGTCCAGGAAAGCTCATGAGGTGGAAGGACAGGTCATGTGGGCTCTTGCATTGCAAGAAGATTTCTGAGTCACCAAAGCCCAGTGAGGCTGCTCGTTGTGTTGGGAGGGACAGCCCTGGGTGACAGGAACAGGTGGCAAGAAGTGCTAAAGCCTTCTCCACATCTTCAGCAAGATTCCTGCAGGAAAGGAGTGAATTTTGCCCCAGCTGTGTCCACTGATATATTTAAAAGAGATAATTCCTACTGGATACAATTGGGAACCAACTTGTTGTACTGGAAAAACAGTGCTGGTGAAGGAACGTTCACACAGCTCCTGCACACAGGGGCAAGAGGAGGTTTATTTTATTAATCCTCTGTGTGCTAAGAGCCTTCTCACTCCAGTTGTTCTCTATTACTGAAGTGCAGAGTGCAGAATTTTGCTGGAACAACAGAAAATGCAGGTAGGGGTGAATGTCACATCCCTGAGTCACACAGATGTTAGAGCTTTCTCATGGAATTTCTGCCCCTCTTGATGAGGGCAGAATTCAGCACATTGCCCTCAAGTTCTCTTCCTACAAAGCCTAAGAAGATGGAAACAGAAAATAAGTGGCTTGTTTCTTCATCTCAGTGTCTGTGGGACTGTGGCTCCAGCAGCACTGATGCACAAGGAAAGCATTTTCATGAGCTGTTAAAACAGCAGAAGCTTGTTTTCCTTTGGCTGCAGCATCCTTCTGCCTCCCACGCAGGAAGTGTTCATGCAATATTCCACATAGGCAGAATATGTCCCGTTCCTAGAAGTCTACATACAAGAAACTGTAGCCCATTTAAAAACCAGGTTGCTCTTGGATTAGAAAAGTGAGAGGTAATCTGCTTTCATGGGCTGCAGTTCCCAAATTGTTCTCTTTGTCCCTAGACTCGATGATCTTTGGCCAAACACATCCCTGGTATGTGTGTCTCACCTGAAACCCAAAGGTGATGTCCAAAGGTGACAGACCAGGTGTTACTATTGTGACATGGACAACCTCCTCCAAGTAATAAAGACGTCTCTGAAGGAGGAAATTAATTATTCCTGCATTCTCAGTGCACCTAGGTGAACTTTACTATGAGAAAAACAGCCAATATTCCACTATTTCTGCTCTTTTGCACCAAAGCAAATGAGTCAAGTGGTTTCAGGAACTGGCCACATCACTGAGATGGGGAGGGCATATTGCATATTCACAAGAACTTAAGATTGTTTTATTTACACTTCTATTGCTAGGGGCTGTGGAATGGAACATAAATCTATTTGCCAGACACTCTTCCTGGTGCAATAAGCTAGAGGAATTCTCAATTAATACATGGAGCTTACATATAAAAGACAAGAGGTTAGTAAGACTGCAGTGCCCAATGGACCATCTGGTGAACATTAGGTTTGTCAATAAATCACAAAAGCACCAGTTCATCAAGAAAATACCATTTCAAACCACTGACAGGAAAAAAAGATGGGGGGAAAAATCCTCACAAAATTGGTATTTTGATATTTCATAAAAAGAGGAGCATTAAATAACTTTAATCTATTTTCAATTATTTTATTGGTTGTCTTCCAATGACCACGTGGCTTCACATCGTGGATGCTTAGCCCTTTGTCTTGTGCATCATGAAACAACTGGGTGCATCAGCACAGGAGAAGCTCCTCTCTTTGCTCAGTCTTTCTCCTCACCATGGGTGATAACATAGCAGAGGTTCTTATAGTCAAGGTTCCCAGAGACATCTGGAGGGAAAGCAGCAAACATCTGGTTGATCTGCCAAGAAAACAGAGAGAAGTGTCACAGCCTGGGACAGCAACATGAGCACCTTTTCATTTTACAGCCAGCTCAGCTCCCTGCTCCCTGATCCTTTAACCACCATGGAGGAGTTTTCCTTGGGCTCGGTAAAACTGAAACCAGAGTTGGAACATGAGTGGTTAATAAAGTCCTGCTAGAATCACACAAGTTCCCTGTTGAAAAGAGCTCTCCCTGAAACCCAGGTAAGCCCTGGTTGATAAATGTCCAGTCCAGTCTCTGTTCTTGACTAGAACTGTCCAGTCTGTTCTGTCCACAGTCCAGCTCCACTCCATCTCCTCTTCTGAAAATAAAGTCCCCTAAATTCCTCCCAACCAGCAGAATCCATGCTCAGTCTCACACAAACCACCAAGTCAGTACCTCATTTCAAATTTCAAACCACGTAACTCACAGAAATGGAAACCAGAACACAGTCCCCACCCAAATCCACTTGGACTCCAGTAAATCAATTGCCCAGCTGCCCATGGGGAAGAACAGCACGAGATAGGCCACACTTGCACTTGGATGGGAGTCCAGAGAATCTATTTGATTTTGATTTAGCCATGGAGCTCTTCAGAAGAGATGCTTTGAATTGTTTCTAATTGCCAGAGCCGGCATCAGCCTCCTCTCAGTCTGGATTTCAGCTAAATTCATGCATTTAAAGAGGGGCAAGGACTTACAGGAACAGGAGCTGAAGCTGGATTCCTGTTTTGAATAAAGTTCCTTACCTCTTCTTGACTGAACCGGTCTGCCTGTGTCATGAGCATTTCTTTGATGCTGTTCAAATAAAACGAAATAACCTGATTAAAGGGTGATAATGGCACATGACAATTCAGATGGCAAGATCCCTCCTGAAGTTGCATGAAAGAAAATCTGTGTGACCGCATAAATTAGAGCTGTTAATCCTTACATGATATTGTAAGAGATTTTCTGTGGGCACCCATCAGTGTCAATGCCTCGCTCTGCCAACTTATTTCTCTTTTGTGACACTTTATAGAGGTTTAAAATTGTTTAAGGTTATTACTGTAATTGAAATACAGCGATTTCGTATGCTTATCTTAACCTAAAATGGTAGGTTTCCTCACTTGCTGCTTAAAGTTTGGATCACTTAACAAAACCAAAAGAGAGAATATTTTCTGTAAAATCTGAGGATGAAAGGAACAGAGCATGAAATGAGAAAGAGGACTTGAAAGAGAGCTCCAGCCGCTACTGCGAGTCATCACCCGAGAATGCTTTATTTGCATGCAGCCATTCCCAGGGGAGCTGTGGAGCTGCATGAGCCCTGCTGTATTTCACGGTGCACTGTCTCGATCTGGAGTCACAGCCCTGTAACACGGAGCTTATCCCACACACAATCTGCATCCCGTGCAATTACATCAAAGAGGATATTTTGGGGGCAGACTCTCAGCTGATTTACCCTCTGTTTTAAACCCATTATGGGAAGGCAGTTGAGCATGTAATTTTTTTTTTTTTTACGTAAGTTTAGAGGTGAATAAAAAAGCCAGAAAGAATTATTTTGTTTCTAGTCTAACCCCTGTATATAAAATGTCTTTATACCTCCCCCAGTTACTCATGTACTGAGGGCAGCACATACACCATGTGCTGGGACATCTACCAGTATAAACTCACTTATATTCACATAAACATCCCTTCAATAACACCAATAATTTCCTCTTCCTGTAGAAGAATTCCTATATTAATCTCACAGTTTTCATTCACGCTGAAGAGGCAGAGTTGTCTCCTTTTGTCACAACCAAATGTATTTATACATTATCAAACACAGCTCTGGAGCAGTAAAACAAACTGTAAAGCTGTGATAACAGGTGAGCAGTCTGTTGTACAAAATCAAAAGCTGAGGCAAATATAGAAATCTGATTTGGTTTGTGGATTTGAAAAAAAAAAAACCTGCTTTTTTCAAGAATTTATTGTGGGGGGAGTGAGAGTGGCAGCTCTTCTGGAAGAAGTCCTTTCTGCTTTTTAAAGGGAATATTTTAAATTATTTATAATAGAAATCATGCCTGAACAGGAATATTTGCAGGGGAGCAAAATTCACCTACTGTGGGTGCAAATGTTCAGGCAAAACAGTAAATCCTACCTTTCTGCACATGAGAAAAGTCTCCCAGACAGAAGTGCAGTTTGGGTGGCAAAGCTACAATGGCACTCACAGCTCTGACAACTGTGATTTTTTTCCAGGAAAAGGCTACACATCCCAGTTGTGGCAGGGGCACATACACTTCTGCGGCCATTGTTGGTGTAAAATGCACATTTGGAAGCCCAGAAAGGGAAAATTGAAAACAATGAAGAAGGACAAGTGTGAATATATCTGTGCAGGCTTTGGCAACAGACAGAGCTTAAGCTATTTAGTGTATTTTTCCTGAATTACTTCACCATTCTCTGTAGTTAGCTAAGTTTCTTCATCTCTTTGTCTCAAGTGTCTGTTTCTGTTCTGTTCCTCTGGCCATTTGGTATGTGACTGCATTTTTGAAGGAGAATTCTTAAATGATCAGTGGGTGCAAGAGTAGAGAGATCATTCCCCTCAGCATAAATTGATTATTGGATATATATGCCCTGGACAAACAGTATTAGCAAATGCAAATGGGAAGTGTGGTCCAGGAAGGAGCTTGGTGAATAGAAGGAAGCACTTACAGCAGTTTTGTCAGAAGTCACAAATAAACTTCATTACAAACAAGCCTGAATTAAAAAGAGATCTGGGCACTGTGTGTCTTCTATTCACATGCTTAAAGTATTTAGGGGAAAAGAAAAGATCAAATATCTAATTATAATCTTCTGATGCACAGCCCAGTAGGCTCTGGCACACTCACAAGGAAGAAGGACTGACTGAAGGATCTATGCACATTTTCCATTATTTATTTTATAGGGAAACAAACACTCACCATTTCCAAAGCCAGAAATTATGCACTTTTTTTTTTTTTTTTTTTTTATCTTGTTTTCTTTAGAAATCTTATAGTCTTCTCAAAAAATACCCCAAAAACCAAACCAAACTAAACCCCCCAAAACACACAAAAAAATTCCATTTGCTTTGATTTAGGAGTCTAAATGTGATCCCTTATCCTGGCTCACGTAAATTCTTTCAACAATTACAAACACCTTGTTGCATTCTGATATTTTAAAAGCCTTTTTAAAAATTATCTGTGAAATCTCTGGGACAGTTTTGGTTTTCCTCTGGGTTTGCCCTTCCTGCAGTGCTGTCTTGGAGGAAACCAGGTGAGTGGGAAGGAGCAGAGATCTACAGCTATGGGGAGAATCATCTCTAGCTCAGCCAAACACCTCCAGAGTCCAGCATGCCTGGGACCTCATCCATCCCCCTGGGTCCATTTTCATTTGGCCCAAATCTGAAAAATTTCATTGGCCTCAGCATCAGGCACAGTTGGTGTTGGCCTGACTCACTCCACCCCATGAGTGGCATTTGGGACTGAATCATCCAACCTTTCCAAACATTGCCCCAGTTTACACCAGCTGAGAATGGGACTGGGAGCTTTTTCTCTTTTTGACATCATGCTGTGGGAAGGGTTTTATGTGTGGTATAATGATGCAGACAAACAAGGTCTGTCATTGAATTTGGAAGTAAGTTATAAACTCCTGGAGCTTCTGGAAAGGTTAGAAGGCTCCATCCCAGCTACCATCACATGGACTAAGTGAGTCATTTCCAGACTAGAGGTGAAAACACGCAGAGGGAAGAGACATAAAAATCCCCAGAAGGATGTTAACTCCATGAACATAAAAATGAAGTTCTGATTAAAAGGTCAGCATGACTGGTTTTTGAGAGAAACATTCCAGGATTTTTTAATACGGAGAAATATTATTTATTAGCATTAACTGTCGCATTGAAATGGCTGCATGAGCCAACAGAAAAATTATTTCAAAACTTCAAATGTCTACATTTTGGAAGCATATGAATAGAAGTTAAACCTCAAAGACATCCACAGAATTGATTTAATGGTTTGTTCTGTAATGATCAACATTACCCTCGGGTCTAATAAGTAAACATTATGCTCTGTTGTGGTGATGAACTAAAACAATTGTCTAATGTTAGCAGTGCAGTGGGGGTGGGGACAAGGTTGACCTTTTCCATCAAGGAAAAATAAAATATTTCTCTCTCATCTTCATTTTGGAGTGTGATACTGCATTCCTAATTTGCCCCAAACTCCAATTGGCTTACAGCATCCAAGGAATGTAGATCTGGACACAGGGTGGCAAGCTGCAGATTTTGTATGCAGGATATTGTTACAGATAGTGGTGGGAAATATAACATTTCATGGGTTCTGGAGTATCAGAAGTTCGTATTTCATGGCTGTGATTTCACTACTGTGTGATCTGCCCTATTTGGCAAAAGGCTACATTAATTCTGTTGTTTGAGTCACTTCTGATGTGATCCCCTGACTGTTCTTCCCAAGCTGTTTGGGTGATGTTAACCTCCAAACCACCAGGACAGCTCTTAACCCTCTGTTCCTTCTGATTGATTGCTACATCCACTTGTGTTTAATTAATTTGGAAGTTCTTACTCAAAGGACTGTCTCTCTTATTTTGCATATTGCAAAAGTTCTCAGACCCACTGGGGTACTGCCGTAGAAAACCACCTTGGTGAAGGAAAGAATCAGTATACATGAATTTTACATTTTCAACTAAATTTCATCAATTATTGCAGATAATGTCATGGAAATCACCACGGGGTTCTGGGCAGAGGCTATCACAACATCAGCAGCAATAATTGATGTAAATACAATTTTGTAACTCATGGTTCCCTTATAGATTTCCTGTACATATCATGCTTTATAAAATCTACCTGAAATGGCTGCTGCAGTAGAAGTACAGACCCCAAATTCACCATAAAACTTCAGCATATGAACAAATTTAAACATATGCATAAATCTAGGTACATAAACCACTTCTCTTGAGCAATAGGTCCAATCTCCTTATCCCCTGCACTGATTTGGTATCATTTATCTCACCTACCTGAAAGTCCTTGCACAATTTTGGCAGTGCAAGGAGTGTTTGCATTTGTGCAAATACCTCTTAAAGTCCTTCTACATTGCTTTGTTGGTGCAACAGGATATGAATACAAATTAAGTTCTGCCTCCTTATTTAAAAATAGCCATATTGACAATAATTGCCAGATTATTAATAGTATTATTTGGTTTGGCTCTCACCATATCTAGTGGAATTTTACAGCAAATTATTTCTAGAAGCAGAAGGCTCAAATGATAAACACATAAAAAGGAAAACGTCCAGCACTAAAACCATGTCTCAGAGTTAATTAAATTGATCACTTTTTTAAAGAGGGGAGTAGCTTTCCCATTTTAGTCAAGCACTGAGAGTTAGGCACCAGACATTCATTTTAATTTTACATATGGAGTTAATTTCCAAAGAGTCATGTGTCGATTTATATCCAGACCTTCAAAAAGAGGCTATCTAATGGCCTACATGTGATTATATTTCCGTTGGCTCTTGCAGTGTCTGAAGACAATAACATCTCTTTTTGGTATACAAATACATTCATACAACAGTCCAGACTTTTAGCTCTGGCTTACAAAGCTAAATGTTTCTCTGCCTCTTAAAATACTGTGAAAAATACAGCTTTTAAGCAGTTCTTTAAAACTCTACAATTATTATTATTGTTGTTATTCTTCTAAAGGATTTGAAATAAACTTACTAGTCTGCCTTTATGCGGCCTTTTCCTTCTGGGTCGAAAATCTTAAAAGCATTCAGAATGGTTTCTTCTGGGTCCGTGCCTAAAATTAATGAAATATAATTTAGAAGGCTGGATGTATTTCTCTGGCTGCAGAATACTTGCTAAGTAATTACATTCGCTTGGAAACAGTGCAAAATGGAGAATTCTGCAGTTGTGGGTTTGAAGACAAAGGTTCTCTAAGTCGGCAGCATTTGTCATGTCAGATAAACAATAGAGGTGAATAGTTCAATGCTCAGAAGCTTAAAAATAATAACTCATATCTATTCTATGTCTGCAGGAGAGAAAACTTCCAGGAACTGGTCTCCAATATCAGTACCCAGAGGATTAGTGGCTTTCAGAAATGAAAATATAACAAACTGTTTCCCTCACTGGCTTCCTTTAATCTTGCACTGTACGTTCCTTGTAAAAACACTTTTTGATGTTACTTGTTCTTGGCCATATAGAGAAGAGGTTATTTCCCTCACTAAGGGAAATGGAGCTCATCATAAAATCCAAATGCCAATGGAATGCAATGGAAACAGGATGATCAATGTGGGATGGTGATCTGACTTAAATCCCATTGTGCCCTTCCCCTTAAGTCTCTTCATTAAGTGTTACTTACAGAAACAGGACGGTTTAAAGAATTAGACTGTGGCTACAAGATTTTGCTTCTGCTCTTAGCTGGGCCACAGATTTTTGGTATGACTTTAATATCCCTGTCCCTCCATTCCCAGCAGTAAAATGATTGTAATGGTCTTCCTATTCTTCCTTCCATTATCTATCCCATCTCTTTAGACTGGAAAACATTTGTGTCAGGGACTTGTTTTCACAGTGCCTTAATCTTGGCTGGGGCTTCTGTCTATTCTGTAATACTGCAGATTCTGAGTAGACTCATTTTCAACCCACACCAAAGGATACACTGTGTACTCTGTTCCTGACTATTCCCCAATATTTCAAAATATTACCGTAGTATACACAGTACAAATCTTTGTAACTGTAGGAAACCAAATTTACAAGCAGATGAACTGATTCCATGGACAAAATGGAGCTATTTGGTATGCTGAAAGAGTGATTTAAAAGGGATACAGCACAAAGGGGTTGCAGATCCAAAGTTTGTTTCAAAGTTTGGCAGAGGTAGAACCAGAACAGAACCCAGCCAAGGTTCCCTGCTCTACAGACTCTCCTGATGCCCTCACAGTTTGCTTTGTTTGTAAGATTTCACAAGGATTAGCAGGATCCTGCAGGATATAATGGTGAACACACCTCGGGCTATATGGCCTCCTCCTTGCCACACAATGGCCGTGTACATTATTTTTGCCAAGCTGTAGGCAGTGTATTCAAACTGCAATGAATCTGTGATCAATACAAAGAGCATTGGTGTTTAATGAGTGTTTTGATTGTCCCATGAAGAGAAACATCCCCCAGCTCAGAGGAGAGGGCTGCATTTTAAGTAGTCACCGCTGTGGGGGGGATTTTTTTTCCTTACTGTGTTTTACATTTTCTACTCTGTCATATCCTTGGACTTTGGCTTTGAAGAGAAGCAATGCAGCAGGCATTCTTTATTGATTAGCTGGTAAATAAAGTGGTTTCTTTGATGTGCGGCATCTCTGTTTTCTGTACAAATTGTATTATTCTGACTCCCTGTAGAAGCAGCTCCATGTGGTTGGCATTAACATAAACCGAGTTTTGTTAGCTGTTCATCTGGCATCATAATCTCAACATACAAAGCTAAAGCTCATCCTGAAAATCCCAGCTTCCCCTTTATGACAGAAATCAATTATAGCACAACAAATTTTACTTAGAAAGCACCTTTCACCAAATTCTCTGAGTGGTACTTAGCTAATAAAGAGTGTTGCAAAATTGCCATATCCACTTCCTCTAGCCCTTTCTCCCTTTCTAATTGCACTACAAAGGCTCTTCATCCCAATTAGTTTTGATTGGGAATGTGCAGTCTTTTGGCTCTGTTTCCTTTGCATGACAAACCCAACCAGAAGGGCATGACAAGCACAGCTGTGATTTTCCCTTCACCAAATGGAAATTAAAAAAACCCTCCTCCTTTGCTAGTAGCCAACAGGAAACCTGCAGACAAGAGGGTTCTGCTTTGCCATTCACCTTCCTGTGCTGGCTCTGCTTTTAGGCCACAGGATTGGCAGGGCCAGAGGCTTTGCCAGCTCCAGCAGCTCCATAGGGCAAGGGGGAAGAGGGGAGAGGAGGAAGAGGGGAGAGGAGGAAGAGCTCATTTCCATGCTCACAAATGGAATGGGCAGCAGGGCACCCCATGACAAACATTCACATATCCCAGGAGGTAGAATATGGAGGAGGGCACTCCCTTCTCTGCCAGAAGACACCTGGAATATCCTGGTGGAGGTACCACACACAGGTTGATGAAATCCCCTCCTCAGCCAGCCTTCTCCATCACCCCTCGTGCTTCCCAGACTTCCTGCCCTCTTTAGCAAGAGTCTCTTTCTTCCAGAACCAGCTACATGAATCCTTTCTTTCAGACCTCTCTGTTTTCTATTCCAAGCATAGAAAACCCTTCACTGGAATTGTGTTCAGCAATACAAAGCCAGAGTCCATCAACCAAACAATAAATGCTTTTAAGAAGATAGAATCAGATTTTTCCATTTTTCTATTCATTAGTTATTTTTACAGACTTCTGGAATGTGCTTGGCTAAGGCCAGCCCTGCTTTGAAGGCTTTCACCTCTCTCTTATGGCTGTAGGAAGACGATTGGAGTTCTGTCTTGGCCTCACACCCCCTCTCTTGCAGTTTCCAGCCATTAACTGGAGAAGAAACATGACTAAATTACCAGCTCACACAGCAAATTTAATACCCACATTTCCTGAACTTCCCGCAGTGTTCCCTATATATTGTGTGGCAATGGGCAAAATCCCTCTCCCTTATCATTGTAATCCACTGAAATTTAATTATTTCAATTTATCCACTCCATTAAGGGTTATTCAGTGAAATCTTCACCTAATGGCAAAATCACTATTGACCTCAAGTGACACTGAGGCTGAGCCACTGAGTTACAATGAATACAGAAAGTGAGGGAAGCCCATGTGACAAAGGAGTGCAAAAAGGGTGGGTTTTTAAGATATACTTAAAAGCAGCTAACACTGGGAGTGCTATGACTAGAGCACGAGCATGAGTTCAGCCCAGGAGCCTTCTGATGGTGAATAACTCCCCTGCACCCTGCTCCAGGCTGCTGAGGTTTCATCACTTTCTGGACCCCAGCTCAGCCCTTTCTTTCATGTTAGCTTGTGTAAGCTAAATCACACCTTTGAATTGTCCTCTGCACAGTCCCTCAGCCTTTCATTCTTCCCCTCTGTCTGCAAAACTGGAGATCCCTCCTTGCCTCTAAGCATTGTTCTGTAGAGACATTCTTCTAATTTGCAAGGTGCTGAGATATTTCAGTGCTGAGGATCTTTGACAGATACCTCTCCAATCCCCCAGAGGTACTTACCTTTCAGCTTTTCCCCAAACATAGTAAGGAAGACAGTGAAGTTAATAGGACCTGGCGCCTCCTTCACCATGTCTTCAAGCTCTTCATTCTTGACATTCAGACGACCTGCAGCAGAGATCATTTTTCATAATAAATCACAAATTGTGTTTCAAAAAACGATTCCCATTCATCTCCTCCCACTGGGGAGCTCAGGGCTCTGTGCAACTTTGCTAATAACATGGTAGAACACAACTCCCAAATACCCCAGTGAAAAAGAAATTGGCAGAGCTGGCTCTGAGTTCAAAGGGTGACTGAAGGAGCAAGAAGGATAAATAACACAGACATGGCCAGCAGTGGACGAGAGAAGGGGAACTTCCAAATAAACTGCTTTTTGAGCTGGGGCTTTTTTTTTTTTTTTTACCTCAGGTGAAATATGGGCCCCACTGATATTAATATAGCAGAGATCAAAGTGACTGAAGTGAATCCAAGGTCTCAGTCTTTGCCCTCCTGGATATTGAGACACCTCTCTGAGTAGAGGGCAGATGGATGAGATCCCTTCCCCATCCTTGTGCGGCCCTATTGATGAGAATTTAGACCCTGGCAACCCTCCTCAAATTGAGTGGTAATTTGCTGTGAATGTACTTTATAGGCATTGAAAGGCTTCACTGAACAGGAAAGATAGCAGAACTTGGCCTTAAGAAATAAATATTTCAGGGTAACAGTAGCTACAGGCCAAAGTTTGCAAACCTCATTGTCACAATAAAGAGTTCAGGAGCTTCTGCTCCTTGCACTGACTCTGCTGGCGTCTGATTCCACCCCGGGGAGCACTAAAGATTCTTATCAAGCTCTTTTTAATAAGCTCCAGATGGCAAAAGCCCAAATGCCTACATCACTGTTCAAGCCTCAAATGCTGCTACAAGGATACAACTCCAGGTTTGGGATCACGAGCGCTTGAATTTTTTATTTCCTTGGGAAGATTTGCTCTGATCTGCTTGACATTATCAAGGTTGAGATAGCCATGGAATGGACAGTACCTAATCTCATGACATGCACATTTCACCCCACACAAACTCCCAGCAGCACAGAACTTCACACGAAGCCCTCCTAGGTTTGTGTGGGCAGAGGGGCAGCTAGTCCATGACTGCAGTGCTAATCAGTGGATATTCCATGGCTACCAGATGAAAAAGCCTGGATTCAGAGGCAAATCAGAAATGCCTGGCATGGACCCCTGCTTGGGTGGGCTTCTTCTGAAATAGTTGCAGGGGAGGGATCAGACCTTCATTCCACTCCCTGCTCAGGACACTTTCCAGCTGGAGCTCAGTAGTGAGATCCCAACCACCCCAGGGAGGAAGGTCAAACAGAACAGGTTTCCCTTTGCCCTCCGTGTATCTCATTTCTTCCCCCACTGTCATTCTAATACCAACCTTTCTTCTATGTTTGAAATTCAGACAGCATATCTCTTAAGTATTGAATTATTCCTTTACCTAGTGCAGCAAATGTGTCTCTCAAGTCTGCTTTGTCAATAAAGCCATCCCTGTTCTGATCCATGATGGTAAAAGCCTGTGGGAAGGAAAAGGAACAGGAATTGCCATTTCCATTGCACAGGACAGTGCTCCAGTCACACACGTCAGTCCATGGGAGGATGATATTCATGCTGTAAAAAGGAATATTTTACTTCCTTTGATTCCTCCACATCATTGCACTTTCCTCACTTTCAACACATTACTGTATCTTGGCAAGGGGCTTAATTAAACCCACCCAAACTTCTTCTTACTAAATTAATGCTCAGTGCAGCGTGCATTGGGCTGAAGCCAATGCTGGCAGCTCCAGCCATTCAGCCCTTAACCCATAAAAGTTTGAATTAGGGAGGCTTTGGTCAGGGCAGATTCAGCCAGAGTTTGCTCTGTGTTTATACTTTCCCCATACCCCATTCCTTGAATGAGGCTGAAATGTTTCTCTAAAACATTTCATTTCTGTGGATATCTCCCTGCTATGAGCCTGAAGTCGATTCCTCCTGGGCCTTAGAATGATCCATCACACAGAGATAGCTGAACTTTCAAAAGTACAGAGAAATGTAGGTTCCATAAGATTGTTTATTCAAAGTTTTTTCTCCTTTCCAATACACTGCATCTTTGAGACTGTGCTGTGTGCTCTGACTGACACTGATGTGCTGACCTTAAATACCCTTGTCAAGCAAAATTTAACTTTTGATAGATAAAAACAGTTGTTTTTTGGTTGTGTATTTTTTGGTTGGTTTTTTTTTGGTTTTTTTTTGGGGTTTTTTTTGGTTTTTTTTTTTTTTTTTTAATTTTCAGCCAACACAGACTTGGTGTGCTCTAACCATTGTTTACCAAGCCAGCTAACTGCTCTATCTGTTTACCCATTTGTGTGTCCATCTCTTGGCTGCCATCACACTTATAATGTTTCATTGATTTGAAAAGATTTTAATGACCTGAAATTCCCCGGGTCATGCCATGGGGAATAGGAGTTGATGCTGGCATGACTCTGAAGCTGGTTGTCTGTCTGACAGGTACATCAGTGTGGGACAGTATCATCCCAATGGCCGGAATTATTCTTTCCTCAGACAGTATTCCCCTGAGATTACAGTACTTGCAGAGTTTTGAAGTCTGCTGCCCTACAGGGTGCATTTCTTCCCATGAACAAGTTATCTCCACATATCTTCAGGTATTTTCTCCTCCAGTTTCTTGCAAAGCCTCACTGCTCACAGCCCAGTTTGCCCATGAGGCTCCATTCAGCATTATGTTAATAATCTTATATTTACCTTCCAAACCATCCCCTTACAAAAAATTAAGCCCAACTCTTTAGAGATGTTTTGCCCTTGCTTTAAATGGTGATTCCCCACAATTTGGAAGCAAAAGAGAAAGAAGGTATGAAGAGCAAAGCCAAACCCAGGCAGCTCACGGGAGACAGGAGGAGCATCAGGCACTGTAGTAGATGAATTTTAAATAACATAACAGCAATGCTGAAACATTTGCTGATGAGCTGGTTGAAATCTCTAGATAAAAATATTCTAATCCAAACCAGGTTTTCAGAAATATGTGTCCCAGATATGCAGTTCTTAGACACAACATGGTTTTGGGTTTCACTCGACCACTCCTCTGCCTCATGCTTTTGCCATTATTCTGCCACCACCCCCCTAGAAATGCTCCTGGTATTATCATATTTAGAGAAGATCAAATAATGGCATTTTGTCCAGTTCTTTGTGTTGGTCCATCTTCAAACAGTAATTCCTGGAGAAAATAAAATGGAAGGTTCCTAGGATATAGAGAAGGAGTGGGAGAAAAGATGCTCCCATTGACTGTGGGGAAATGATTAGTGATTCCAATTAATTTAGCTGGGTCATATTCCCAGGCCTTGCCTTGGGTTTGGTCTCGTCCATCACTGAGCATTCCTGGTGGGAATCCTCAAGAAAAGTAAACGTGAAAGCCACATGAAAGCACAACATGAAACAGCAGACATTTATCACACTGGAAATTGCTTTGGAGACATGAGTTAGAAAAAAATGGGGAAAAAATCAGTAATTTAAAATGACAAACCAGTGAAGAATGTGATGGTCTCATGGACTCTCTAGATTGTCCCCACAGAAAAAGAGCACAAACTCATCAAACAGATTATCTGTCTTTTATATGCTCCAGCTTTTAGGCCACCCATCAGTTTTACCTCCTCACAGGTAACTGGTCAAAGAACCTGCAGTGCCTGGAACACCAGATCCCTTGGGAGCTGGAAGTTGCTTTGTTCATCTCCACATGTTGTCCTGTTTTATTGGCATTTGTGGAGAAAGCTGAGGGCTTCTTGGCCTTTTCATTTCTCATTTTTGGGCAGCATTAGAAGGGCACAGACAAATATTTTCTGCTGCTGTTGTGGAACAGAGCAGGAATGAAAGCCCTGGTTCAGCCTGGCATCTCTATTCAGGACAATACTTGAGCACACGAGACTATTATTATTTAAAATATCACTTAACTTTAAACATGTGCTCAAGGGTTTTCCTGAATCAGGGCTGAAGTGGATGAGATGATGCTTTTCCTTTATTTTGGGGTGGGGGCTTGGGTGCTTTTCAAATAAGTCTAGAGTGAAACAGGGGAGTGAGTGAGGGAAGTAAAGAAAGAAAGAATGAAAGAAAGAACAAACAAACACACAAGGAAAATTATCTACCAGCCAAAACCACAGGGATGATTCAGAAAACAACTGTGTGTTCTATTAAAGCAGATGGAGAATTGAATAAGGATTACAAACAAAACCTATGTTATTCATTAGCAATAACAGGAGACTATAGAGAACAGCAGAGTAGTGACCAACCTCTTTGAACTCCTGGATCTGGGTTTGTTCAAACATAGAGAAAACATTGGAACCACCTTCTATCTTCTTCTTTGCCTTTTTGGGAGCCTGTAATACAAATAAGAAGATCAAATACATATTCCTTTGTCTGTTAAGCACCCATGAAAAGAAATTACATCTTCAACAGAAGGTAAAAACTACACAATCAAGTAATACAAGAGGATTGTGCTTTCTTAATACAAGGTTTTAAAATTCAATCTTATTGACAGATTTAGATATATATATATAAGCATGGGACATGGGAAGAGGGAGCCCTTGGAGGCACTCACCTGAATTCTGGAATTTCTTGAGGTCAGCAGGCTGGCAATTCTAACTCATATTGTCAAGTGACACCACTCCACACCAAGGGCTGTCAGCCCTGGGCTCTGCAGCCCAGTGTGGAGGGGAGTGGTCCCTGTGTGACATGGCCTGGGATGCTTTGAGGTGGAGGTGACCCTGCCCAAGGAACTCCAGGGAGAGCCAGCAGTGCACCAGGCAGGATGCTGACTCACACTTTGGGTCCCTCACCTTTTCAAAGACAGCGCAGTGACAAACTGTCCTGGTTTGTCTGAGCTGTCAGGTCCCAGGACACAGCAGGGAGTGGCAAAAAGCCTCAGTCTGCTAATAAGGCAGCAATTTTTATCCCTTGTATAAGTATATATATTCAATCTTATATATATATATTTAGATATATATATATATATATATATATATATATATATAAGATTGAATATATATACTTATACAAGGGATAAAAATTGCTGCCTTATTAGCAGACTGAGGCTTTTTGCCACTCCCTGCTGTGTCCTGGGACCTGACAGCTCAGACAAACCAGGACAGTTTGTCACTGCGCTGTCTTTGAAAAGGTGAGGGACCCAAAGTGTGAGTCAGCATCCTGCCTGGTGCACTGCTGGCTCTCCCTGGAGTTCCTTGGGCAGGGTCACCTCCACCTCAAAGCATCCCAGGCCATGTCACACAGGGACCACTCCCCTCCACACTGGGCTGCAGAGCCCAGGGCTGACAGCCCTTGGTGTGGAGTGGTGTCACTTGACAATATGAGTTAGAATTGCCAGCCTGCTGACCTCAAGAAATTCCAGAATTCAGGTGAGTGCCTCCAAGGGCTCCCTCTTCCCATGTCCCATGCTGGGACTGGCAGCCAGACTCCAAACAAGGCCCTGCATGAAGGCTCAGCTCAGGAACTAGAAAGGGAAGTTATATCATTTCCTACTCACACAGAAATGTTTAGAAATCTGCTTGGTCTGGACCAGCACTGACAGAACAGATTAATCCTTTCCAAGCAGGAGCACCTTTTACTCCTGGAGTCTCTATTCCTGCACCAACCTATGGCACTGCAGTGCAGCACCTCACCAGACCATGTTATTTTAATATTCAAGATAGTCATCTCAAATGAAAGGGCAGGACTGCTTTTATCACCATTCTCAAGTCTGGAGGCTGAGACAGAGCAAGATTGGGGAAAGAGCTACAATGATATCTAAGAATCTAATGCTCACTAAAAATCAGTCAGAACCAGGCTTCATTAAGTATCTTTGAATAAGGGCCCAACCAGCTTGCCTAAGACAATATAGTTCTTGTTCTGCAGTAAAGAATAAAATCTGTGATTCCTAAGGATTACAGAAGTGTTTTAATCACAGTGTTATCCTTACTTGGGGCAGGATAATGAGCTGCAATGCCTTTTGAGTTCCCTTCCAGACAGATTACTTTTTTCTTTATCATTTTTACTTTTAAACTTCATTATCATAGTCCCACCTGGTTCTCGTGTCACAGAAAATTAGTCTTACTTAGTTTGGGCTATTCTGCCTGAAACAGAAGGCAACTTCTACTGTCTCCTTTCATCAAAATAAAAAAGCCTGTGAAAGTTCAAATTCAATACTGATTTCAAATATCCTGAGGAACAGAGCAGCTCAAGAAAATATTCCCACTTGACTCTGTTTGAAGCGTACATTGTCTGATCAATTTAATTTGCCAGGCAGATTTCTGCACTCAGCCACCCTGGTTTAGATCCCAGGATATGGAAGGGGGAAAATTAGGGCAATGTTAGACACTCTCCCACATACCCACACTCCAGACCCGTCAAGCTCCTATCAGCTAATTCAAAGAACTAAAATCTGGAAATAGGAATGGAAATTAAGTGAAAAATATACTTGTAGTGAGGATAAAAACAAGGATAGAATGCCACCACAGGCATGGAAAAAAGAAGTTAATAAGTGGAATTTTTAATGAATGTAGAAATATTGATTTTGGAATAAACAGATTCCCTCCTCCTCCTCCACATGAAATAAGTGTTATTTTGAGCAGTAATGGGCAATCTTCCACATAACGTGAGGTGCCTGGAGGAGGCTTTCAACACTTCCAGATCGAATGGAAATATTCAGAGCAATCCTATGTATTTTCATGTATTTGTTCCCTGAGGTAAAGGGGAAGCAGATGTTACCCAGGGGAGAGCACTGCCAGCTGTGGGGGCACTGCAGGGCTGGGGGCCTGGGCAGGGCACTGGGGCTGGTTCTGCTGGACACAAAACAGGCTTTGCCCTCTCATGGTCTGCTCTGCTGTGGCCAAACACAGCATCCATGCTCAGCTTGATAAATTCCCCTTGCTAGCAAACCATCTGCATTTTTTCAGCCATCACCACAGCCACAGACAGTGGGGTCCAGCTCTTCTAAATGCCAAATGCTGGCAATTCCTCCATTATTCCTCAGTTTATTGGGTTCTCTGGGCTGTAAGGCTTCAAGCAAGGGCTATAGCTGCAAGGAAGGATTAGATAAATGCAAAAGCTGCAGCTCAATATCTATTAGAAACACACCAGCAAGTCAAAAACCACCCAAAAGGCTTCACATTAGTGAAGTGCTTTTCAAGGCAAAGATTGAAAACTGATTATACAGGGAACAATTACTGTAGCATCATAGAATCATAAAATGTTTTGGGTTGGGAGGGAACTTAAAAATTATTTACTTCCAGCCTAGAAGAAGTACTAGAAAAATTCATCCTAACATATTTGTTCACAGTTACTCTCTGGTTTGTTGTCTCCAGAGATGACAGAGAAGATCAGTGCCCATGATGCTCAATCAATTTTTAGTTTTTCTGCTGAAGGTCTGGATATGGATCCCATTCATGACCTGCTCATAAGTAAGAGGGGGCTGAGACCACCACCACATTTCACAGGGGCCCATGAACAGCTGCCAGCTGGCATTGGTTTCCATCACCAGGTTCAAGTTAAGTCTTGTAGCATCCAACATAGAGCATCTTGGATTACCAGTTCCCAGTACTGGGAATGCAGCTTACCTGCTCTAAAAAGCCAGAAAATTCATAATCACAGAAAGAACTGCACCCCAATTTTGCACAAGCTGTGGGCAGGGGGGTGCTGTGAGGGGGAAGGCTGAGAGAGAAGTAGGTGGAGCAGGAACAGAACAGAGTTCATTGTTTTTCTGGTGGGTAACTTGAGTTAAAAGACAGCTCTAAGAGAACAGAAATAGGTCTGTGTTACAGAAAAGAATAACTCTGAGAATAGAATAGTTCGGTGCTGATGTCTGACAATTCCAAACACTCCAGAATTTTTTAATGAACACAGTCAGGATTCTGACTCCAGAGTCTCTCTCTGAAAGAACGGCACATTAAAAGGAACATCACAGAGCTGAGCAAACGTATGGCTTCTGAGACGTCAAGGATTTAGTAGGTGACCCACAGAGGAGAAAGTGGGTGACTGACACATCACTTCTGCCTGCCTTGATTTCCCCACTCTTGAAACTAAAGTGTGCCAGGCTGCACTTTGCAAAGATAGAGCAGCTCTCATTGCAACATGTGCTGTGAGACTGACATACAAAACGTGCCAGATGAGAAACTGAAGAGCTGAGGGTCCCCTGGGCTCGGATTCCGAGGCCTCAATAGCACAGCAGTGGGAAGAATGTTGCAACAACTGAACAAGCCTATTAATATTCCTGCCTGAGAGTATTAATCATCCCATTGTGAAGAAAACAACACTTCACTTTAGAGGAGAAACCACAGGCTTGTCGCTTATCACTCATTTGTCTTAGCAGTGTTAGCACTCTTTCAATTAGCCTGGATTTTAAAGGGTCTTTTTTTGTTGTTGTTTTATTTGGTTGGTTTTGGTTTGTTTTAGAGGCTTTAAATGAAGAAATGGAAGCATACCAAAATCTGGTCCCAAGAAAACTCTGTTGTACCAGACATTTTCTTTGAGCTGAGTTTTCCTCACTGAGGTTCTTTATGTTTCTCCTTTCTGGCAGTGTCAGGGAGCCCAAAAGAGCCAGGGTGTGCAGGGACACAGGCAGGCAAAGACAATGAGTGTGTGTGGCCTTTGCCTCTCTGGATGTAAGAAAAGGGATCCATTTTTTATATGTTGCAAAGGTGGGAGGGGGGTGATGTTCAAGAGAATCAGAAGGAAATTTGATTTCAGGGTGACCTAGAAGATAAGGGGGTGGGGAATCAGTTTCTGTCTCTACAAACAAAGGAGGCAGGAGATGAAAATACCTTGTTCCTACTTCAGAACATGAGGCATTGTTTGCCCTGATAAATTCACAAAGAGGTGATGCCAGAGCAGATCCATGACACTGGATTATTGCAGAGCTTTATCATCTCCACTCCTCAGTGCATTGTGAACACAACCAAGAAAAATATGGAAAACCAGGCAAGTTGCAGCAGGGTGAGCAAGGTCCCCCAGTGGCTGCTCAGGGACACACTTGTACCCTTCAGTAAGCAGGAAGTAACCAACCTCCACCTGGCATTTCCTGCAGCACAGGAGCATCTCCTTTGGCAGTCAGGAGAGACGGGCAGCACTCTGCACAAGCCACAGCTTTGGTTTGGTTTGGTGTCATTTGGTTTGGTGTGGTTTGGAGTGGTTTGGGGAGGTCACTTCCTTGTTTAGCCCACCATGCTCTAAGCCCCTCAGAAAACACTCTTAATACTTAACCGTGGAACAGTGTCGTGCTCCTGACAGCAAAGTCAAAAACAGAAGCAGAAACACTTCCCTACTCAGCCACTTACTGTGTCTTCTTCTAATTTTTCAACCAGAGACAGCTCAGTGGATAAGCAGGAGAGAGCCCTGCAGGGAGAAGCAGCAGTGGACACTGTTAAGAGCCTGATTCTGCTGTCTTGTAGCCTTAAGTGTTTATCCAGTCCAGGACAAAATAGACATAAGATACCACCAGGTTTTTACTGTTTCGCATTTTGTACTTCCTTCCTCTGCAACTACATCTACAACTACAGAAAAGACAGAATCATCCATCATTTTGCTCAGACCTTGTCCCCTGCCGTGATCCACTGTGTGATGTCATCTCTCAGTTACTATTACTTTTTCATCCATCACACTCTCTCCTTGTTTTTCATCCACTCTGGGATCTTGGTGCTGACATTTCCTGTCTTCAAATTTCTGTTATCATCAAATACAGCTTCTGAATCAGAAGTTACATCTCAGGACTGGACAAGGGATTGCTGCAGCATGGGACAGGATATTTGTTGATTTTTGTCTCACAGGTTTGCTCTGCTGTGATAATTTACACTGCATCTGCACCAAACATCCCAGCCATGGACAGAGTGTTTTTTTAGAGTGGTTGAGGTCCTTTCCATGGCAGGTGAGCATCACAAGGCCAACCCAAGTGCATGCCTTGGAGGGAGCAGTCTAGAGGAGTAAGCAACACAAACTGCTCTAAGGGCACAATTTGCATTTCAAACAGGCAGCAGCCTCAGATCATTCAAATAAACCACGTTATCAGAACCGAGAAAGAGAAGATCTCATTACCTGCTCTGCAGTCACAAACAGACCCCTCCCTTCTCATCCTCACTCCATTTCGTGTGTAGTCCCAGCCTGCACACACCCACACACCTTTGATCCCTGCCAGATACAAAATCTGTTGGCCTGCAGCCTCCCTGCTCCACACTCCTGGGCACTCCAGCGTTCTCCTCCTCCCCACAGAAAACCCTTCCCAGCCTCCTGCAGACACCCAGACGGAAGGCTTTATCCCCCAAACTCATCCCGGAGCAGCAGAGAGCCTCCCCATCCTCTCCAGCCACAGGCCCCTCCACCTTGAGGACCCCAAATTCAAAAGCTGGGCCAAAACCCAACAGCTGAGCCAAAATCCAACAGATAGGCCAAAACAACAAATGGGCCAGAATTTAATAGATGGGCCAAAATTCAACAGATAGGGCAAAATCCAACAGCTGCTTTTCCCAACCCAGTAAATCTTCTCCTTCGTGTGAAGAGATGAGCAGTCCCTGTGTGCACACACGGGGCTGTCACACACACGGATGGACACACGGTCACACAAGCACATTTGGGGACACACACACTCATATGGACAAACACAGCGACACACAGTCACACACAGGGACACTCCCAGTGTGTCACACACACACACACACACACACAGATACACAGACACACACAGGGACACTCATAGTGTGTCACACACACACAGGGACACTCCCAGTGTGTCACACACACTGACACACTCACACACTGACACACACACAGACACACACACACACACAGGGACACTCACAGTGTGACACACACACACACAGGGACACTCTCAGTGTGACACACACACACACAGGGACTCTCTCAGTGTGTCACACACACTGACACAGGGACACTCTCAGTGTGTCACACACACAGGGACACTTCCAGTGTCACACCCACACACACACAGGGACACTCCCAGTGTGTCACACACACACCCACACACACAGGGACAATTTCAGTGTGTAGGGACACTCAGTGTGTCACACACACTCACACACACACACACACACACACACACACAGAGACACTCCCAGTGTGTCACACACTGACACACACACACACACTCACACACACACAGGGACACTCTCAGTGTATCACACACACACACAGGGACACTCTCAGTGTATCACACACACACACACACAGGGACACTCCCAGTGTGTCACACACACTGACACAGGGACACTCCCAGTGTGTCACACACACACACACACACACACACACACACGGACACTCCCAGTGTGTCACACACCCACACACACCCAGCAGTGGCAGCAGCAGCCCCGTGTCAGCTGCCGGGGTCACTCAGCGTGGCCGTGCTGCGGTCGGTGCTGCTCTCGGTGCAGGTGGCACATTCCAGCCTGCAGAGCACCTCTGATCAGCATCCAGGCTATTTTTGGGCGCACAGTTCCCCTCGGCGTACAGAAATGTGCTACGAGGAGTCACTCGAACTGAGCAAACACGGGGATGTTTGGGAATAAGAAAAACTCTTCCCTCTCCCCCCTTGTGCCACTGCCCTTCCTTCTGCCCAGCAGCACGGAGCGTGCAGGGAGACATCACAGACCCAGCTCGTCTGAAACTCCCTGGAATAAACAGAGAGCCCTAGACAGCTCTCAGAACTCCATTCCACAGCACTTGTGTGGTCTGCTCTTGTTAGAAAAATTATCTCCCTGAACCCTGCCTCTCTCACTGTCATCAGCCCTGGATGTCAGAGCCTAGTAGCACTGGCTGACTTGTAATTATTTTTTACTATGCTGCTTTGTCTGCACTAATCCTTTGAAAGTAGCTTTACTGCACATCTGAAATATTATGATGCTATAAAACCTCTGTAATATTTATAAATCCCTTAAGACATCATAAAGAGAGAAAAAAACCTCCCCACAGAGTTCATCTAGCATAATTACATATACATTTCCCTCTGATTAATAAAAAATGATCACTTCCTTATGTAAAGATATTCTTCAGCTTTCTTTCATTAAGGCTATTTTTTTCTTTCCATTTTAAATCTGTTTCATGTGTCCCTGTATAGTAAGGTACCTCAGAAGAGATTTTCCCAAAACAAAAGGCACAATGAAAAGAACCACCACAGAGCATCGTCAGTTGAGCTGGGAGCGAGGAGACAGACGAGTCTCTCACTATATTTTCACGTCTCCTAACTTAAGCATTTCATCACAGAATGTCCTGGAATATCTTCAAACATCAATGAGTGTTGGTGTGTCATTGAACTAAACAGGCAGGGAAAAAACTGATAAGTGAAATCTTGGGGAAAAAAAGAAGAGGGGAAAAATAAAAGCTAAGACCCAGCACTTGTCCCCCACCCCACAAAAGGGCTGGCTTAGACTTTACTGAGGCTGATTAAAGGGAAACCTGTAAATCCACACCTGAAGAGGCATAATCAGCACAAGGCACTGGTCCCTTCTGAAACACTGGTGAGGAGCAAGATTAGTGTGAAACCACTGACACTGGGCTGGCACTGGATGAAACTGGAGCCTGTTTTGTGCATGGATTTTAGAAATGCCATTGAATGTGGTTTTGCCCTGCTCAGAGCAGCACGTGGATCACATTCATCACCTGCTTAAATAGGATCAAGTTGGAACTAAGCTTTGAGAAAGCTTTTCATACACAACTCCCTCTCTGGTGTTCTCCACAATCAAATATTCCATAGCCCCAGGGAGCCACAGGGCAGCATTGCTTTTAGACAGACTGAAAAGGACCTGCAAAAAGGAGCAAAATAAACAAAGGCAAAATCACCTGCTCTTTTTTTTTTTTTTTTTTTTTTTCCCCTAATACTGTTGTAGTAATTCCTCTGAATTTGCAAGAGACAAAGATCTGCCTGCTCTGCCCACAGTTCCTTAGGCAGGAGTTCTTTGCTTTTTGGAATCACACCAAGTGAGGTGGCTGGTGCAGTCCCAGAGCTAAAAGCCAACAGTGAGCAGGGCAAAGACAAAACACAGAAATTTCTGCAGTGCTTCCTACTTCTCCTCATGGTCACAAGAGCAACACAGTCACAATTCCAGAGCAATCCCTTTCCCTCAGTCCCCATCACACCACAGCAGATTTTAATTCTCTCCCACACCAGCCGTGCCAGGTGTGTGAATGTGGGACAGAGCTGCACAAACTCTTCCTTTCTGCACAGTCATCTGTGTCCTGTTCCTTCCTCCTCTGTGAAATACATGCAGAGCAGTCCTTGGGAGTTCCCAGCTCACTCTGTGGGGTATATCAGCATTCTGGATGTGATACTAAGATGAGATTTCATGGGATGCTGTGTGATCATTCCTGCTCTGCTTGAATCATAAGAGTCAGAAAGAAATACAGACATAAACAGACATGGGGAAGGATAAAACCTACCATGGTGCTGCTGCTCCTTTCACCCCTGCTCTGCCAACCAGTCAGCCAGCAAACACAATGCCAATTGTCTCTTTATATAGTGTCACCAAGGAATAAAAATATGCCTGCTCCAAGTTTAGACAATAGATGTAAGGTTGGAAAAGTGCAGTAATTGGATCCCAATACCATTCCAAGCATCTGTTCCATGCACAGCTTTTGCTTTCACAGAAATAATGCAGCAGATAAGTAGAGGAGGCAGTTGGGATACAATTGTACAGCACTCACAGCAAGCTTGAGCTGAAGGGGTTTTCCCATGTACTGCTAAATAATGAGCACAGGGCATGCACTGGAAGATTTTAAGTGGACATGGCATCATGAAAAAACAGGAAGGGAAACACATTCCATGAGAAAATTCTGGGGAAACCAGCAATCAATCCTGGCCACTTCAGTAGCCCCAGAGCCTGGTGCAGCATTCAGAGCTCCAGCAAAACATCTGAGCCTCTGCAGAACTGCATCTACACCTGGAGGGTGGAAAAGCACCTCTCTGCAGATGGCAATAAAGTGACTCAGGGCAGGTCTCTTTCCCCTGAATCTATAAAAATACCTGAAGTCCAGGGCTATAGTAATTACAGGGTAACCCTGACAAGGGGAGGAAATGTCGAGGAGGACTCCATTTTCTCAGAAGGTTAATTAATTACTTTATTATATTGTTCCATACTATATTACATCTAAACTGAATCTGCACAAGCACCCAACTGCACTCAACTGCCCAGAATCTCGTGACTGTCAGCTGACAGTCCTGACACTCAGACGTGGATTCAATTGGTTAATGAATCAAAACACACTAGAATCTAATTACCAATTCCCTCCCTTCAGGTAAACAATCTTCCACAATGCATTCCACTTGTGAACAACAAGAGGGGCAGCAACTGATATAAGAATTGTTTTTTTCTTTCTCTGAGGTTCAGAGAATGTTAATCCCAGAAATATCCCTGGGAAGCTGTGCTTTGCTTTTCTCTGTGAAGAGAAATGCAGCCACACGTGGCCATATCCCAAGACAGTGCAAAGTGGTGGAGAGTCATGGACTTCAGAGCATGAAAGAAGAGGTGTGTGGTAGTGAATGTGGCAGTGGGAGCAGGAAGGGAACAGGAGGCAGCGTAGGAGCCACAAGGGCTATGTCTCCCAGGGAATGCTCATGGACATTAACACACATTCCATCCCATTGGAATTACTGCAATGAGCCAAAACATTAACCACTATGAAATTGCAAAATTCCGCTGACATGAAATCATGGTTCCTAAAGGTCTGATCTCTGTGTCTCTCAGAGTATCCATGCAGGAACATCAGAACATTAAATTCAGCAGAAACAGTAGGTTTTTCAGGAAGCTGCATCTGAAATTCTTCTCTCCATCAGTCATCCCAACCTTGAGTCACAGCAGTGCTCAACCAATTAACTGAACTTTGGGACAGATGTGCATTCAAGTTTCTGGTTGAACAAGAGCCTTGTTCTTTCTCCAGGTCCAGCCCCTTGCAGTGCTGTCATCTCTAATCTTAGATCTGACTGTGTGCTCTTCAGGGCAAGGACTGCTTAGTGTTGTGGGGCACCTCAAACACCTACAGGGATAATTAGGTAATAAATAGGCATAATGCAGCTCATCTGGCTTTAGTGAAATGGCCATGGATGCACGCTGGAAGTTAGCCTGGTGTTCATCGTTCTGATTTATTGACATTACACCAATCCCCAGGGTAACACAGCATGAAAAGAAATCCCTCAGTCCCTCTGCCTGCAAGTGCCTGCTGGAGAGTAGCCCCAGGTTTGTGTCCTAGGCTGGGTCTGGAAACCTGAAAAACTCAGAGTGAGGTTTCTGAGGCAAATCCTACACAATTTCCAAGATTCTTTGTAATAAAGATGTATCATGTTCACTGGGTTAGATCCTGATTCATCAAAGCTGTTAAGAACCCACTTAACTTTTAGGGAGGAATAGTCCCACTGAAATCCACAGACCAGCTGACAAACCTTCATGTGAGAATGTGGTTACTCATTCTGCAGGATTAATGTCCTAATCCCAACAACAGAGACAAATGAGCAGCAGCTTTGTCACCTGGGCCTGGCATTCCATCCTGTGAATTTTGTGTCCTTTCTTGGAAGAATCCTTATCCTTTCACCCAGCCATTTCATGGTTTTCTCCTAGCAGCTCTGTTAACAGACTTTTGTATTGTTTTATTGGGAGTTTTGTTTTCTCTTATCTAGTACACCATCAATCATCATTGTTATTATCAATTTGCTCCTTAGTCTTGTAGCTTGCTTTGCAGGCATTTTCCAATAGTGCCTGTATTTTCTGCATTGATCTTTATCTTTTCACAGAATTTCTATATTAAACGAATCCTTCCAAGCTGTTTTTAAATTACATGACACATTGGGATAAAACCCACACCATGCAGTGTGTTTGTAATGCACATGTCCTGAGAGACCAGAACCCTCTCTGCTTAGTCTGTGAAACAAATCCACAGAGGAATTAAAGGAGACATACATCTTGGCTTTAAAGGTCTGCTTGCTTCTGCAACTGCCTCCAAATTATAGAAAGGCTCCAGACTGGAGAGGGGAGGGAGAGAAGGGGGGAATAACATAAGGACTGAAAAAGAAAGGCTTGAATTTAATTGCCCTAAAAATTTCAATCATTCAATCTGGTAATTAGAGAGCTGGCTGATTCAGAAAGCAATTTCATTTGGGAAAAAAAAAAATAAAAAAAGAGCCCAACAAGATAATTGATGCTAAGTGAATATTTTACCTGAAATATTAAATACCAAACTTAAGTCTGCCTCCAGGGCCCTTTCTGCTACCCCTTTTTGATCTGTCTTTCTACTTCTTTGTATTTTCCTCTCACATGACTCAACAGAACAGGACACTCCTTCAGAAAATCAGATTGTCACAGGGACAGGTTTATTTGAACTCTCTGCGCTGTGAAGGAGACAACATAATGATTTATTAGTAAAGAAAATAATAATAGGAAGTCTCCTGAGATGCAGCCTGGCTGCAAATCTCAGTGAAATTTTCCAGTGCTGAGTCTCTGTGTCTGGCCACGAGCAGAGCCTGATGTCCTACCAAGGGGAACATTTTCTTTAGGAGCTGATCAAGTACAGGGTAACAGCTTTCTTTGTCAACTTCACAAGGATTAGCAGAATGTTTCATGTTTAATTCTGGACTCTCTGATGCCATGAAATGATACTTCAAGGTAGAGCTGTGCAGTCCTGCAGAGCTCCATGGGTGTCGGTGTCACGGGGGTCTGATTGCACAGGTCTCTTGGCAGGGTGGAAAGAGGAGCTGCTTTATTGCACACTGCTCAGGAGAGGTAACTGCTCATTCTCTGATATTTAATGGCCTAATGAACAAGGGCAGCATCCCATACACACCTTAAAGGAATGTTGTGTATCTGGAAATTAGGTAGATAATAATTTATGCTGCATTTATAGATGGAGAAATGATAAAGAAAAGTGCACACGACACATTGGATTCTGGTTTCCTGTGCTGTTCTAAGTGCTCACCTGTGCAGCGTTTTCACACAAATTGTTACACTTTATTCCTGTTAGTAATGTTAAATTTTAATCTTAAAAGACCTTTTTAAGTGAGATTCCACATCTATTACTGCTCAGGAAGCCCACATCAAACGTATTCAGGTGCCTTTGCAATTTCCAGTTTGATGATCAGGAGAATGTTTCTGATCTGTACAACATTCAGGATCTAAAAAGGCAGATGACAGGTCTTGGGGACAATCCTTGTGGGGAGATGGGATGCCAGATGCAGTGCCAAACGGAATGTGGCCTTTTTTGCAGCCAGAAAAAGATCCACTAATGCTGAATATGCTTTGTAGGAAATGTGTGGTAAGTACTTCTGAAAGTATTGGGGCCATTGCAGGTTATTGCAGGTTTTGAGACCAGCTTTATACCACAACATGACTGTGCTCCTGCTCACAGAGAGTCTCCTGGCCTGCCTTTGAGGGGGTGCCTTCAAAAGAACACCCGTGGCAGTCAGTCAGGCTTGGGAACACCCTGCCAATAGGTGGGGACAATGCCCTGACCTTTAGGAGAGCTGCATTCCATCCTTCACACCAGAGGACTCCAGGTTCTGTGCAAGTCCTGGAGCTGAGCAGACTCTGGGTCAGGAGTATAAACCAAGCACTAAAGGGAGAACTTCAGCTAATTCCAGCAGAGCCACCAGGCACAACCACCAAGCTAAGGTGGATTTCAAACCCTCCACAGAAATTAGCAACTTGCCTTGAACCACCCACTTTTCCTTAATCAACTTAAATTTATCAGAAGCTCCTGTTCTTTTAAGAGCCATGATGATGCCCTTTTCTTTTCTCTGTACAGTTGTTCTCTCAATGGCTGATGAAATTCTTCATACAGAGGACAGGTTACCCCGTGCTGCTCAGGAAGTCTGGTCTCAATACTGAATTTTGGAGCCTGGCAACAAAGCAAATCTCAGGCAAGTGAGCCTTGTGTTCACTGTGTACAGAGCTCCTGCAGTACAGGTACAGAAAAGAGGCTATTACAGACACCTCTGCAGAATTTTAGATAAATTAAAAAGTGCAAATCCCACTGTGAATCTCCTCTCTCCATCGAGCAGAGACACAAACACCATTTTGGAAACAGCCAGGGCTGCTGTAACTGTTAATTAAGTTCTGTGCATTTGTTGTTCAGGACAGTAAATGCAAACCCCCTGCTCTGAGCTACCCCTCCCTCTCTGAGAATTCAGAGCCACTATCTAATCTGACAAAAACTGTGTACTCTTTTATACTTGGAGGTCACTTTATGTTACTTACAGTGTGTTGCATAATGTCAAAAGGCATAACACAACATAATGAAAAGCAGACTAATATAACTCAACCTGACATCAATGACATAATATGATGTGGCTACTGAGAAATGCACTGTTGTCATTGTTTTGTGTTTTCATCTGATACCTCCTTGCCATTCCAGCATGGGGCATTTGTTGCAGAATTTGGAGAAGAAGGTTACAGTCTGAGCACTCCTGATTTTGCTGTGGCTCCCAAAATTTTTGCACTGAGATCAGTTGGTTGGATTTACTGGGGCTCCTCCTGATTTACACTAGCAAGAATCAGGCTCTACAAAATCATCACATAAAGAGCAATTAGTTTAGGAAAGCCATCAAGTTGGAAAATGCAGCTCCTGGGAGTAAGGAAATGACAACCCTGTTACAGTCCCTGTAACCTTAGCTCTGCCCTCCTGGGCACTAAAGGAGCCTGCACTGTTTTTCCTGCAGGATGTCATTTCATTTTGTAGGACTGTGTAGCAAAGAAGCTGTTCAATATTTCTCTTAACTTCTTCACGTAGTCTGTGGTCCCATATCTCATTTGCTGCACATCAAACAAATCCTTTTGTGGCTTAGGTAGTTTTCTCCTTCCTGTTTTTATTTGCTATTGTATTGTTCTAATTACCACAGTAGATGTGTATTTCAAAACCAAGGCTGAATCTATCTTCCCAATGCACCCACAAGGTTGAAACACACTGTTATTCCTTCCTTGTTCCCTCCTTGTTCCACAGCAGAAACAAAAATTGCATCTATAGGCCCATGGGAAGTCTGTCCTAGACAAGGCAGCAAAATCCCAACCTTTTGCATTAATTCTTTATTTTTATTCCCTGACTACTTTATCCTACCCAGGTTCTCAGTGGAAAAAGCAGACATTTGAGCCTCGTTTGTGAAACAAACAACAGGTGACAATGGATTGCTGGGCAACAAGAGGTGAAAATGGATTGTTCTGGTGATGAATCCATCCAGCAGAACCAAAACAGGAGACCCAACAGTAACCAAAATAATTGAGCTGATGGATTATAATGAAACCCACCATACTTATCACTAGAGTTTTACAGACAAATCCATCCAAAAAAACCATCTCTAGCCTCTTCTCCTCTCTAACGCAGGCCATAGAGTTTTATATATCAGTTTCAAGCCCATGCCTTCTGGTTGAGCTAGACCTATTTTTAAGCATTGCTGTTGTGGTTATTATTAATATTATCTTATGCTGATGGTGGTTGGCCAGGCCAACTGAAGCTATGGCTTCCTCAGTGACAGAATTTAGCCCCCAGTGACTCTGAGTGACTCAGGGTGGTCAGTGGACTGAGCCTCACATTCCACACTCCAGCACACCCTGCACCCCCAGCTCGTGCTGCTGGCCATTCCATCTCTGCAGGGATTATTTGGGGGGCCTTGGAAGCAGTGGGACAGGTCACTATACTATTGCTGCAAGATAGGATCTGATGAGAATGTCATTAGTGTCTGCTGACAAAGCCTGTTCTTCCTGGCCAGAAACCCTGCTGAGAAGTTCAGGTTTAGCAAAGCAGAAGTCAGGAGTGGAGGGAGGTTAAAGGAAAGCTAAAGAGCTCTGGAAACCAGGGAGGTTTAGATATCTGCCAACATTCTGGCCAGGTATCCCCATAGAAAGGAATTACATTCACTTAGAACTTTCAAAGAATGAAGGAACAAGACTTGACAAATGGTTCTCCCCATCAGAAATTCTACCTGAATATTTCTGTCTTAGTTAGCTTTTGATAGGGCCTACTATGTCATTTTCTGTTAGGATGAGATCTTATTTTCTAAGTTAATCCCCTGCATTTTAATTTCTGTCTGTACCAACACACATGCATAATTTTTTCAAATGTTTACAATATGGTATGGAGCTTTCTAAAATTTTGGGGTGAGCAATTGGAACTCTTCACCTGACATTTTACAATGTAGGGTTCTACCTCCTTTGAAAAAAATTCAGCATAGCAAAATCCAATTTTGTTTACAGAAAATAGCATCTAAATATTGACCCAGTGACTGAATTCATGGCAGGTGTTTGTGGTTTAATTGCAGATGAGTCTCAGAGTTGGCTGGGTGACATCACATGGAGATTTGGAGCCAGTGATGCTCCACTGCAGACACACACACACACACAGAGTGGAATAGGGCACAGGCAGCAGCACCACCTCAGAGTACAGCACAGATTTTAGGCTACACCATCCATAAAAGCATCCTAGAAAAAGGACTGCCAAATGAAGGACAATTCAAGAATGTAAATGCAGTGGAAAATGCCAGCTGAAATAGTCACTTTAGAAATTATGGATATAGTAGGTTGGCATTGCTCTGCAGATGTTGCATGTAGAACATGGTAATATCCCTCCAGCACAAGTAGCTGTAAATCCAGGAGCCACAAAGACATTTAACAACTTTTTGTAAACGTCACAAGTTCCTAATTCCATCCCTTGACACTTTTCTAAAAAAATGTTATGGGGGAATCATCACATGGCATAGTAACAACCTCCCCTGTTTGTGCTAATGAAACAACCCATGCCTAAACCTGGCTTAAAATAATGCAAAGGAGCACAGCACATAAGGTGCCATATTCTGACCTCACAAACAGCAGCATAAACCCATTGTCACCTCTTAGAAAAAGTGGGATTATTTGGAACTGACCATCCTGAGACTGAGGACAGAATCTGGCAGCGCTCACAGAGTCATGGGATGGTTTGGGTTGGAAAGGAGCTTTGAAGATCAGCTTGTCCATAGTGCTGGAAGCTGTGGTTCCACTGCAGAGCAGGAGCTGCAGGGGCAATGTGCAGGAGGGAGGATTGGCCTGGCAGTGCAGGCTGTTGTCACAGGGGGTGACAGCACATCCTGCCAGTAAAGGACCTCCAGGTGGGACCCTGACCTCTGAGAAGAGCTGAGAACCTCCTGTGAAAGTCTTCATAGAACAGACAGACACTTTCACAATGATGCTTCAGCACCTTCAACCCTCACACTGCCTCACTGGGGACTTGCTGCCTGAGTGCTTTGGTGGCTGTGGGTGGAAGCCACAGATCCAGCCCCCTGAGCTGTGCCTGAGTGTCTTTGCTCCTGCCTTTGCCAGTCTGTGCTGATCCTTACTCTGAGCTGAGACTAATCAGGCTCTTTTAACTTAGGGCCCCCCAAGCTATCCTCGTTCTGTGGGATGGATTACCCTGTTGTGACATGTCTCGACCTGCTGCTCCACTCAGTCCTCCTGCTAACTCATTTTATATTCCTGCCACTTCAAAACACAGACATTAGTTATGTATGCATGCGAGCCAACCCCAATGTGCTCAGAAATGCAACACAAAATCCCCTGGTAGTTTGAAAATACACACTACAGTCACTCAAATAGGAGGAAATGCAAATGTCACACTCAGACACATTGGCATATTCCCATTTAGTCCATACAAGTATCCCAAAAGCAGGACTCCACACCCCAAACGTCATGTTTTAGAGGACACAATATTTGAAAAATAACAATAAATTGTAGTAATTGCCTCTCAGGTGGGCTGAATTACTCCTTGAGGAGATAGTCTTCCTCCCTTGTCTGTGAAGAAAATACCTTTAACTTGAGCTTTTTGGTTGAAAAGCAATCTGAGCCATGAATCCAACATCCTGGCCATACAGAGACTCCCTAAATCCCAAAGCCTAAAGCCCAGAACATGAGAACAGACAAAACTGAAATGATCTGGGTGCACAGAGGGTTGAACTTTTATAGGAAACAAACTTGACACACATTGTACCTTAGTAGAAGACCTCTAGAAGCCAAAATCTCTCCTGAGAGGAGGAGCAGCAAACAGGTCCAGGTACATCCTTCACTGGGGGGCTGCAGGTTGTGGTGACACTGCTCCACAAACCATCTGCTGTCCCCTCAGCAGGGATGGAAGCTGCTCCTTGCTGAGGAAAGCAAGTGCAGGAGAGAAGAGCTGTTGGCTCCTCTCTTCCACCAGAGCCCAGGCAGCTGCAGGGGGAGCTGGAGCCAGGTCCTGCAAAGGGGAACACTGAGCACACACTCTGTCCTCAGAATCATCTGGGAAAGGCACTTCCATGGCACTGCTCAGCACAGCTGGGGGGGACATCCTGCAGCTCCTCACTGCACAAGTACAGAGCAATGCACTGAGGAAAATCTCCTTTGGGAGAGGAAAAATATTTGGAATCTAAACTGGAAGATGCTTGCCATGAATAACTGTGGCTCCCAGCCTAACTTCCACCAGCAGCTGGAATACAGGGAATGGTAATGACACCAGAACAGGGCCACCAGAACTTCCCACAGGGAGCCAAAAACTTAACAAGCTCCTCAGAAGACAGAATTAACAAATAGCCATCTTTTTCAAGTTTTTACTTTTCTTATGGTGAGTGAGTAATTCTCCCTCATCAATGACAGGCAGTGAGCTCATTCTGTATTGAAAGGAAAAATGCAAAATAACCCAGGAAATTCTCTGTGTTTGCTTTCAGACATAAGGATGCCCTTCAGAACTCACTGATCACATGTATGTATCAGTTATTGAGAGCACAGAAGCAAACAAAGTCCCCCAGGCAAGTCTGCTGTGAACTCCTAACCTAAGGTTCTTAAATATGCCAGGCAGAACGAAATCCAATTTTCATTAACCTCATTAATCCAGATACTCATTTGCCTGCTGAGTGCCCACTTCAGTGAGGCAGGTAAATGTACAGTCTGTTTAAACCCTGTTTTTATCTCTTGTTTCAAGTGTTTATATGTGACCAACCCCTCTTCACTCATTCAGCCACTGTAGCTGTGCACTTGTGGAGGAACCCACGTGGATAAATGTGGGTTAGTGATGAGAGAGAGGTCATTTGCATTTTGGTGTTTGTCAGTGTGACATGCAAAGAGTTTCTGTGCAAGGAGGCATCAGTTGCATGTCATCCTACTTTTAGAATTTTATTTTTTGTGTAAGGAAACAGGCAAATATTCAAGGCTAATAGAGATGCAAAGAACTGCCTTTAGCAAATCCAGTCATCACTCCACACTTGTCCTGGACAGTTTGCCTGCTTCTTACCAGCAAGCTGACAGATCATGGAAAGAAGAAGAAAGGACAAACTCTGGGTACATTACTCCTACATTACTTCACTCCAGTCTTTAGGTCAAGGAATGTGCTATGTATCCTGAGATTTCAGTAGGAGCTCTTGGATACTCAGGGATTTTTTAATCAACTCACTTATCTACTTGACAGAATGTACAATTTTAGTTCCTCGTGTATAAGATAGGATGTCGAGGTGTCCTGCAACGTTAAGTGGTTAAAAAAAATACACCCCAGAGCTCTTCAAGTAGCTCTTTCTCATTGTAAACCATGCTTGACTTCCTGATTTGTTTGAGGAAAAAGCCACTGAGTGTGTAGACGTCTTTTATCCCTCTTAGCCACAATTCCTTTGAGAAATCCAACAGCGAAGGTGGATACAATTATTGTAAATAATGTTGGATAGAACCCAGAGCAGATGAAGGTGGGAGGATACAGCTCAACAAGAATAGAAGTGGTTTCTAATGAGAGAGGGAATATTTCACTCTCAGCATGGCTGTTATTATGTCCTACACATTAATTCAGCCGAGAAGTCTTGAAGTAGCAGAATGAGTTTGTATTCACTGAAGTGGCAGGCACTGCCATGGCTGCCTTCCTTTTACTCTTATAATTAATACTTTCTTGATTTCTCAGAGAAGAATATATGAGAGTTAAACCCTGGAAGGCATGAGGAACCTCACAAGGTCTCAAAACTTGCAATATTGCACCCTAGTCCACTCACAGCACTACATATTTCACTTTCAGTTTTATTTTGATTATTTTCTGTATTTTTCCTAGAACTGTGGGGCATGGTTCACCTTCTTGAAAAATAGGCCCTAATAATTCCATCAGAGATGTGAATTCTTCTGCCCAGGAACACCCATGCTTGGACAGTTTCCTAAACCTTCCCCTACAGTTCTTGTGGAAATGTCCACTTTGCCCTGAACTGTCCTTTTTACAAGTGAGCAACCAGCACGTGAGCTGGTGCAATGGTTTACCTGAAAATCCAGAGGTTTTTCCCCATCTTTGTTTAAATCCTTATACCCTCACTGTGCTTTAATTTTCTGGACATTCCTGACTTCTGCACAGGTGGAGGTCACCGGTCCTTCCAGCCAAAATATGAATAATTCCTTTTCTCCTTTCCCTGCCAATGTCCTGCAGGAGCTGCAGGGCAGGATTATGGTGCTCTTTATGAGGATCTCTTTTCATGCTGCTTCCCAGAGCTAGAGCTGACAGAAAAGAGGACAGGAAGTGTGAGGGGATTATTTTCAGGCTGACAGAGGTACCCAGGAGTAACATCTTTAGTGGTGCCATTCTAAACCCTTCATCTCCATGTAAGAACTTTGCATTCCCAAACCTGCTAAAATCCTGAAAGTTTGAAGTGGAATCCTGCTACGGTTAATTTAAGTCAAATACAGCCTGAGTGTTATGTTCCCTAAAGGATCTAACTATAAATCATATATCGTTATGACATCTCCCATATCACAGAAGAAGAAAAATGCCCCACATCCTTTTTCTGTGTATTTTTCTGGTCGCTTGCCTTGCCCTCACATCTGCCCCTCCCTGTGCCAAGAGCTTGTTCCACAGTTGTGCAGCAGTCAATACAACAGACCCCAAGCCCACAACCTCATTTCTGGGGTGCTGTTGCAAGGCTGATAGAGAGATAACTGCAGCCAGCAGTGAAAGCTGCCTTTCACAGAATTCACAGAATTCTCAGAATCACTGGGTTGGAAGAGACCTTCAAGATCATGAAGTCCAACCCAGCCCCAACACCTCAACTAAACCCTGGCACCCAGTGCCACATCCAGGCTTTGTTAAACACGCCCAGGGAAGGTGATTCCACCACCTCCCCAGGCAGCCATTCCAGCACTTTATCACTCTTTCTGTGAAAAACTTGTTCCTAATATCCAACCTATATTTCCCTTGACACAGCCCTGAGTCTGTGTCCTGTCATTGTGTCAGTGCTGCCTGGAGAAAGAGCCCAGTCCCACCTGAGCACGGCCACCTTTCAGGAGCTGTAGAGAGTGATAAGGTCACCCCTGAGTCTCCTTTTCTCCAGGCTGAGCACCCCCAGCTCCCTCAGTGGTTCCTCACAGGGTTTGTGTTCCCAGCCCCTCTCCAGCCTCGCTGTCCCCTCTGGATGTGCTCAGTGTCCCAAGGTCCTTCCCAAACTGAGGGGCCAGAGCTGGGCACAGCACTCGAGGTTCTGAGCACAGGGGAAGAATGATCTCCCTGCAGGGCAGCACAGTCCTGGAAAGGAGCAAATCCAGGCAAGGGCTGCATGCCTGCAGCTCCACTGCCTCCAGCCCGGGCCGTGGCAGCTCAGCAGCTCTCAGCATCTCGGAGGATTTATTCTGCAGCGCGGCTGCTTGTGAGGAAGGCAGTGTGTGACTGGAAACCACAGCTCCCAGCCACTTCTCCCTGGGTGTTGAGTGAGAGCCTGAGCGCTTGCAGACCAGCCCTTACCTTTCCCAGGCGGGAATAAAAACAAAACACGGAGCTGAATTTATTTCTAGCCAGCGGAAATTTCATATTGAGGGTTACAGGCGTCCTGTGCCTCTTAAAAGCAAGTAATAAAATGCTGCTCTCAATTACAAATTGTATTTACATTTTAAACCCCCATATGGTTTGGGGGGGGTGGCGGCAGGTTTCGAATGCATTAGCAGCAGCGCTGTGCCATGATTAGTTACAATTTTTTGTTCTTTGTAATGAGCAATTAATGCCTCCACCTTTTTTTTTTCTCTCTCTCTTGCAAATTTAGCCTGTGGCTATGCCAGGTATAGTCAGTAAACAAGACACAACTCCTGCCTCATGTTATGAACCAAAACAAGCAAATGCATGGAGATGACCATCTCTAAAAGGCCTCCTGGAACAGGATTCACATGCTGAGTATAAATTCCATAAAAATTGATTTTTCTTAGGTATCTTCCTGGACTAAACTTTTCAAAGTGCAGGGACATTTACCAGGAAAATGCAAAGCGCATGCAAATGCACACAGCTCTATCCTCCTGTGCTAGGAAAGTAAAATCCCTTCTCCCTGCCCTCAAGCAGTGCTGAAGACAAAGCACTCCTTGTGTTACATGGTCACAACAGGACCTGCTAAAGGGTTTTACCCCAACATTCTTGTAAGTCCCCTGTGAGGACCAAAAGGCCACAATTAGGTCTCCTTGGAGCCTTCACCAGGTTGAAAAACCCCAACTCCATCAGCCTTTCCTCACAGGTGAAGTTTTCAGCCCTCAGAGCATTTTTTGGCTGGCCTCCTCCAGCAGGTCCTTCCCTGTGCTGGGAGCCCGGAGCTGGCTGTGGTGCTCCAGGTGGGAGCCAGAGCACTGGAGAGGGGCAGGATCCCCCCTCACATGCTGCCCATGCTGGGGGGTGAGCCCAGCACTCAGGGCTGCTCCTGATCCCTTCATTCCCAGCTTGGATTGATCCCAGGGGCTGCCCTGCAGAGCTGGGAACAGAGCTGGGAACAGAGCTGGGAGCAGAACTGGGAATAGAGCTGGGAACAGAACTGGGAACAGAGCCGGGAACAGAGCTGGGAACAGAGCTGGGAGCAGAGCTGGGAATAGAGCTGGGAAAAGAACTGGGAACAAAGCTGTGCCAGTTTACCACAGCGAACCTGCTTTGCTTTTATTTACAAATAATGCATTTATGACACAAAAGCTATAAATGCTATTTCATTACTTTTACTGCTCATTTAGATACTTCCCTGGAGAGCTAATGCAGCATTGCTGTTGTGTTACTATTTCAGCTTCTGCTTTTCCAGAGGTTTAGTTTGCAGCTAAACCATTAGGCCCATCTGGGGCTAGGCTGAGCTCAGAGCTCGGCTTTGGACAAGGAGCACTTTTGGTGTAATTAGATTTGTGGGTTTAGGTGTTTGGGGTTTATTTTATTTACTGTACAACTCTGTAATAAAAAGAAATGGCTGTAATTTATAGCCCAGCATTTGGCAAGTGGCTTGTCTGGTCCAGGATTATTTTTTTTATGGCTGAAATTTTAAATTTAGGTGAGAATTTCAAAGAAGCTTAGTACCCACAATTAAGGCAGATGTACAGTGCTGCCAAGCTCAAGCATTCAAAAATCATGAATCAGGCATGAAAATACCAGTATTAACTCAAAATAAAAAGACATGGACACAAATTGACACCCACACACCCACATATCCACACACATGGATATACAAGTACCTCTGAATAAGGCTAGTATTTAATTTTGTATTAAATTCACTCCTAATGAAAATTTATGTTTTCATGTAGGGTGTAATATTTGTGACATTGAAAAAAATCTTATAAGCAAAACCATTTTGATGTTGGATTAAGTATACTTAAAGCAATAAAATGAAAAACATTTTTATTTTGCTGAATAAGCAGCAGTTTTCATTGAGAACCTTGTACTAAATTAGTCTCTATACCACAATATTGTATCAGTTTTGCTCATGACTTTGGGTTCCTTCTTTCCATTCTGGTATTTGTTTTTCATGTGCATTTTTTCCCAAGCTTTTCTCTACAACAATGAAAGCTCAAAAATTCCTGTTTTGAGTTTCACACAAGCTAAGATTCTCTAATCATGCAGCTTTGGGAACTCTACACCTAAGAAGAACACTAAGCATGATAAGAATCACAAAAATATCAGGAAAAACATGAACAAGGTGCGTTGCTTTTCTTTATCAAGAAAGCTGAAACTTTGCTTTCTTTGGAAGAGTTCAATCCCCAGCACAACAAATACCTGCCCATAAAGAGAACTTCTAAGACTTTCTGGAAAATATAATTGCTCTTTTAGGTGCCTTTGTAAAGCAAATACTCATCAGATGGTACAGACAAATGCCAACAGAAAGAGAACTGCAGTCAAAACATGTTCTGTGAGTGCACCCACATTGCACTGCACATGTATGAGTGCACTTATAGAACATTTACTGCACTCTGGGAATGGAATTGCAAATGTTTAGGCACTGTGAAAGAGGGAAATGCAGCACTGACCCAGCTTCTTCCAGAGATATCCCGGAGCAATGGGAGCGTGCTGCTGGCTTCCACTGAGCTGGGATCCACTTTGAGAGCAGGTCCTGCATCCAGGACTCCAAGAGCAGGTCCTGCACCCAGGACTTTGAGAGCAGGTCCTGTATTCAGGACTTTGAGAGCATGTCCTGCACCCAAAATTTTGAGAGCATGTCCTGCAAGCAGAACTTTGGTCCTGCATCCAGGACTCCGAGAGCAGGTCCTGCATCCAGGACTTTGAGAGCAGGTCCTGCACCCAGGACTCTGAGAGCAGGTCCTGCATCCAGGACTTTGAGAGCATGTCCTGCAAGCAGAACTTTGAGAGCAGGTCCTGCATCCAGGCACAATTGGAAAAGTGCTGATTGTATCCCACTACCCCGGTGCACAACAGGGCTGCGGGGACTGACGCTGTTTTCCTAAAGCAGAAGCCCACTTGCCTGTGTTATTGTAATGCACAGAAGTGATGCCTTGGTGCTGAAATCCCGAGAAGCAATGGCACATTAACACCACGCTGCTGGAATACATCAGGGCAATTGTGCTCTCGTGCTGTGTTACTGACTGCAGGGCATCGCAGTAACAACACTCCAGTAACCCAGTCCCCCTGCTGAGGTGAAAGAAACATCTTAATGGGAGACCCTGACATTTCTGCAGGCCCATCTACATTCCTGCAAATCAACACAGCGATTGCCCTCGAATGAGGTCACAGGGAGCCCTGTAAAAACATTCAATCACAAAAAAAGTCCAAACCCCAAGTCAAAACATAACTCACAGGAGTAGTGAAACCATACTGGGCTCCCAGCTAACTGCACTGACTGGGGAAACAGTCGGGGTGGTGAAAGAAGGGCATTTCAGAGCTCTTCAAGAAAAGCTCTAGCAGCCTTCTATATCATGAGTCAAAAACTCAAAAACCTACAGTGGTCACAGAGCAATTCACTTGGAAGAATTCATGCAAAATGTCATTTGTTCTGGCTACTGGATCTGAAGCTACCAGGGCGTATATCTGTTTATTCAGGTTTTAAAGCAACACTGATCCTCCAGCCGGGCCTGGGAACATTTCAGCAGACCCTGCAACAGAAAGAATTACCTATACAAAAGAGCTGCACAAGATAAACTGAAATAGTTTTTAAAAAAGCATAAGCCTGTCATAGAGAGTCTCTTTCCAGTTCCAGTGACAGCCTGCTGTTCATATTGATTTTGGGTAAGTACAGCATCAGCTGGAGATTAAACCTTGCCCCACCATGGCTCTGACACTACGAGTCCTTCTTTTGTCTCAGCCAAAGCTCAGTCAGTGTAAGGGGGCTACAATGGAAAGTTTGTGCAAAGTGAACCAGAACATGACTACACAGCAGTCACCATGTAGAAACCAAACTGAGAGCTAAACACACAAAGGCCTTGTCCCCTTCCAAAGCTGGGACAGTGGGGATCAACACGTACTCACCAGTCCATCTGGAGCTCACATTCAAACAGCTCCTGAAAGCACCAGAGAAGATCTTCTGTGATCAGGCCTTTAAAGCACAAAAGCATTTCCATGGGCAAGGTCCTGCTTTCCTCTGCAACAGAAGAAATTTTATTCAGAACTTCCCTTGGGGGTTTCGGGTTCATTTTGATTTTAAATTCCTTTCATCCTGAAATCTTGGGGCTTGATTCTTACATCTAGAGAAGTCCTTCATGTCTGTGCAGAGTGGAAGCAAGAAGCTTCCTACTGAGAGTGTCAGGATTCCCACTCACCTTTCTACAACGTGCACATCCCGGTGCCTGCCTGCTCCTGCCCAGTGTCCCAGGGCAGAGCCACCTCCAGCAGCAATGCAGCCACCACGGGGACATGGGTGACCAGTGTGCTGGCACCTGTCCTGCTCTGCCAGCCCTGCCTCAGGGGATGTGTCCTCTTGCAGACAGGTAGGACAGAGCACACAGAATGTTCATTTCTTGCCCGTTAAGGGCCACCAGAGTTCATCTGTAGAATGAAGCAGCATGATTCAGGCTCAGTTTCAGCAAGCCAGTGACAAACACTGATAGTGGAACCTCTGTCTTCTGCATCCCAAGAGACCAAGCTCTTGCAGCTCATTAATATTTTACATCATTTTTATTCATTAATATTTTTGTTAAGGTGCTCTGCCAGAGGTAGACATCCACTTCTTGCAAACTCAAGGCAATCTCTTTCAAGCAAACCTGTGATGCTTGCAACAATCTTTGTGTGTTTAACTGGGATTTCATGGAAAATTTGGGATTTCACCAAAAAGCTGCAGACTATTTACAATGTTTGTTGTTTATTTGGTTTGCTGATGGTGGTTTTGGTGAAAAAAATTTGAGTGAAACCTGATTAATCAAAACAATCCTGTTTCTGAAAGAAGACTGGATATTTTCAGATTTTCAGACTAAATCAGAAAGAGACCAAATTTTGTGTCAAAACATGTAAAAATATGACTGTTCAGATTTAAATGTCAAAAATAAATATTGTGTCAGTTTGTGAAGAACTGAGCACAAAGCAGCAGCAAAATGTGAAAGTCTTATCATGAAACACATAAATATTCCTCCTTACCCAGCTACAGAGATGCTACTACACAGCAACAGATCCCATGAATGTGCATGGGAGAATGCCATCAGCAGGAGGCTTGATCTTTAAATATTAGAAATACCTAAAATGCCAGAGTGAAAGCATAAAGGGCAAAGAGATTTAGTAAATCATGCTGATTCCAGCTCTCCCTGAAAAGGTTTTAACATCACCTGCAAAGTATCCAGAGGAGTAATTATTTCTTTTTTTAGTGAACAAACAAAACTTTGAGCAGCGCATTGCTGTTTGCTCCTGTTGGGTGCTGGTTTGTGCTGCAATTCCCATCCCATGCCCAGCACACAGCAATGAGGTTAAATTGGTTTGGATGATATCAGCTATATGTAATTAAACCAGCAGCCCATGGCTGGGCCTTTCTGTGCCCATGTTAGGTGTTAAATTAAGGTCTGATTAAGAGTGTGCTGCTGCAGTGAAGGTCAAGGACTAAAGATCACAAGCTTTGTTTCATCTAATAACAATAAAGACTGTCTGGCTGCCAAATACCACAACAGCCCTTGTTCTGCTATCAGACTGCTGTCCAGCTAGAGGGATCTGATTTCACTGGTATCCCTTTTTAAACCCCACTTCTAAGAGGGTTTGTAGCTATTTCATCTGTATTAAGCAGCACTGTGTTACCCGAGGCTATACAGTGCATTCTATATGATCAAAGCAGAAATGCAGCGGCTTCTGACGAAGAGTTATCGTGGCTGAGGGGAACAAAATATCAAGGAAGGAGGAAAAAAGATACAGAGCTACAAAATACCAGGTCATGCCACCAAAGTAAACACCCACAGGTAAGTTCAGAGCAGGAGACCACACAATGGTGGGAACTGTGCACGTGTGTTTGCTTGGAACAAATCACAGGCTTGTCCCACCAGCAGCCAGCAGGAGAGATGTGTCAGACAGGACAGACAGGAGATAAAAGCAGAGTGGTGAAGAGAAAAGCCAGCAACTTATTTCTAGGACAAAGACAAGAATTGGTGCATAAGGGCTTCTCCCTGCACAAGTGTTTTCCACAAAGACAGGTCAGGAGGCATTAGCAGAGCAGTTATCTGTTAGGAAAGAACAAAATTCCTAACAGCCCAACAAAGTCTGCTCCCAGAAGATGCCCATATCTTCCTGCAGTGAGTACAGGGTGCTGGGACTTGTTAGTTTCCTGAAAAGGAGGGTGGAGCAGAGTAAGAAACCATATGGCCCCAAAATAATCTCTCACAGACACATCCTATTCCATACTTGGGGTCCAGTTTCAGAGCAGATACTGATTCATTTTTCAAGAGTCATCTGAAGTGTCTTTCATGTGCTCCTAGTACTTCATAGACTATTAATAGAGCAGTGTCATACCTGGAAGGACAATTTTGCTGCTCTGCGAGGCTGCACACAGAAAACTCCTTGCAGGGACACACAAACACACTAAAGCCAGAGTCTGGTCAGTTCTTTGTGAATTGCTTGATATGTGTGATCAAAAACGTTCCTTGAGGAGTCTTGATGCTTTGCATTTCAGGGTTGGAGTTTGTTTCCTGACAAGCTCTGAGCGAACACCTAAATATTCAATCAATGATCCAGCTCAGCATGGATCAGCTTCCAGCTCCTTGCTGTTGCTGCTGAGCTACAGATCCTGCAGAGCAGACTTTGCTTTGGGAGCTCCCAGACTTCCTGGAATCTGAGTTGCATCAGAACTACAGTGAACACCACAAAACAGCCAGGTGTGAAAAATGACTTCTCCAGAACAAAAGAAATATGTTCACCACTGGGAGCCAATGCCTGAACTGGAAAGCAGCACTTTACTGAATTAGGAAATTCCTGTACACCTCATTTCTCACCTCTTTGTGAAAATACAATGAATCATGTGCTAGTCCCACTTGAGTCCAATTTTCTAATGATAACAAGAAACTTTTTCTGTCACCACTTAAATCTGAGAACACCAAACCTAAAAATATTCCAGTCAAAGTCAAAGGTTTGGTTTGGTTGGTTCACCTCCTGATCGCTCTTTCTCCTGAATTTTGCAAGCCAAGATTGTATGCTGAGAACCACAGTTTCATTGCCCTGTTAGAAATGGTGGTGAAAGCTTCTAAACACAAAGGTTTAACATTGAGGGTATATATCCATTTCATCTGGCTGACAGAGCTGAGAAGTCCTGATTAGCTGCTCCAAGCCAAAGGAAGGTGCTTTTGGAAGTGACCATTCATTTTAACAATCAAACCACTGCTGCTAAGGTACATTTCAGAGATTTAAATTTAGCACTTCAGCCTGGATCCAAATAACACCAAAGTTCAGTCCAGGTAGCAAGTCACAGCCCAGCCCCTTGCTGGAGCAGCTTGGCAGCATCATGTCCTTCCAGCTGTGACTCCCCAGGGTGAGTCCAGGGGCTCTGTCACCAGCACGTGGCCCAGGGATGGCTCTCACCACAAACAGGGAGTGAGTCAGGCTCCTGCTCCTGCCTCTGGAGCTGCTGAGAGAAGGATTGCTTTTGAAAACTTTCCAGTCTTATCCTGGGGAGTTGCATGACGTGATCTCAGTATCTGCACCAGTCCCTGAGCTGCACTTAAGCTCCTATAAGAGGGATTGTTGTACATATTATGGTAATGTCATTTATTTATTTTACACGACTGGAAAATTTAAGGGCAACAACTTCACTTCTGTGCTGTGTAGATTAGAGTGTTCACAGTAACACCTGTTTACTGAACAGACAGCAAAAAAGCCCTTATATTCCTTCTTTATTGCAATTTATTATTATAGCTTGAATGGTTCCTAGTGACTTCCTAAGATTAATGTTAATATTCTAATCGAAGTCTCCCCTCTGGAGTTTTATTGTGGATTTTGAACATTCATTTCATTTAACATACACGTGGGACCAAGTCTGGTGGTTCCAAAAATATTTGTAGTTGGAAATCACAGTGATTTTGTGTTAGGCTTGGTGCCAAAGAAATCACAAATCAGAAGTCTGTTATAGAGTAGTTCTAATTTCTTGGCATCAAAATTCCTCTTTATGTATGTGCATAGTGTTATGTTTTCCTGGGCTGTAGGGCACTAACAATTAACTGAGAAATGCACTGCTTATCTATTTTTCAGGGTTTCTGGTGGAACTAGAGAGCTTGTCTAGCCAGCTGGGGATTCACAGGGATTTTATGGACTTCCTGTGTGAGCTGGAGCCTGCCTGTTGGATATGCATCACTCTCTATCACAGCTGGTGTTTTCAACCAAAAGTGTGGAGTAGAAATTTCATCCCTGATTTTTTTTGGCTGGATTGATTGTTTAGTCTAGGAACTCTCAAGGAGACTTTCTAGGTGCTGGAATTCCTCTTATTCTTCAGTCAGCAGCTGATGCTGTGTGGTGAACATCAGAATCTAGATTCACATCTTAGTGAGCAAAGATTTATGTTCCTCCTAACGCTCCCTGACGTTAATGAGTATTACAGACATGCATCCCCATAGATTAAGCTGAGAACATACCCCAGAGTGTGTGTGGAGTTTGTCATTAGGCTATCAGACTATTAAAACCAACAGAGAAATTCCAAGGGTAAGGAAGCAATTGGATCCCTTCCCTCCTCTCGGCTGGAGCACATGTGAGAGATACACTTTAAATCTTCTCGTATTTCCAGCCCTCTCACAAGTCCTGCACTCGTTTTTGGTTGTTAATGACTTCAAAGAAGAATTGATTGCCACTTTTAAGGCACTACTCATAACAACATTATGGGGAGTATGTTGCTGGAAAGGAATATTTCTGTAGCATTACAGTGGTCTCTAATGAAGGAATTTCCATGTGGCTGGGGGAGACAAGGGAGGATTTTTCCTCAGCTGGCTGTTTCAGGGATGGGATCAATACAATGGGATGATCTGTACACTCCTTAGCTGGGGAATGTGCCTCCTTAAAGGAGGACTATGGATCCTGGGATGTGCCACCTGAGAGCAGAGCAGCAGCCACCAAAGGGTCAGGCTCTGCTGCAGCGCAGAGATCGTGTGCAGGTTCTTGCTCTCCCCTGCCCAGGGCTCCAGGTTTTAAGGATACTTTGGGTGCCACACAGCTAGCTCTATTATCTGGGCAGCCTGGGGACAGTTAAATTGCAACCCAGATAAACCAGACACAAAAAATAGACTCCAGGATGTAAATTCAGTCTCCCCCAAAGCCATGTGTAACACTGACCTGTGGGAGAGAGTCAGTGCAGAATCCCCACATCCCTCAACCCCATGATCTACCTACAGCAAACAACTTTGGAGCCAGGATTCTTCAATTTTCTCCCCAATATCCCAACCATAGGGCAGACACAAATACTGTGTGTCTGGTTGACAGGAATTTTCTGGGCTGACTTGTCACACATGAGGTTTATTAGCCCTGTGTAATCCTGCCTATACCAGCACACTGAAAGATGGAAATATAAACTTCATGTTTTCCCACTTGAGACCTTTTGGAGAAAATTTTCATAGGAGAATTCTAATTTAGCTAATTTGAAAGCACTAGCTCCTGGATCAGTTGCTCCCCTGGAAACACACCCATTGCTCCCTCAGTAAAAGGAAGAAAACAATACTAACAGAGATTTCTAAAATACTTTGAGATCTGTGAATATAAAGGGCTGTCTGTAAAGTGTTTAGAAAACTTCAAAAAAAAAGGTGCTACATAAATGCATATTTATTGCAGTGCTGACATTCCTGTGGCAGCTCTGAATGCAGAATCAAAAGCAGAGGGGGCAGAATGTAAGTCAGAATAAGAAACTGTCAGCCTTTAGCCTCTATCTTAAACTACTTTGAAATGTAGCAGACATTCAGAGAATCTAGTTTGCCAATATTGTATGTCCTACAGTAATTACACCAATCTGGAATATAAATTTTCCTTCCCCCTTCTGAGGGAAGGCAAAGCTCTTAGAGATACACACAAATGGAGCTCTAATCCCACAAACTTTAATGCCTGTACCTAATGTCAGGCAGCAGAGTTGTCCCACTGATTTCAGTGGCTGTGCTCAGATGCATGTGTGGAAACGTTTGTGTGATTAGAAGTTAATCACAATAAATGCCAGTTCATAAGAGATCCCTGTGTAAACAATCTATTTCTGCATGCAAGTGATGATTTTATTGCTGTTCTGTAATTCTGTGTAGAGGCTTTGTGAAGAAGTCTTATATTTTCTAAAGCACTAGAATGTTTCTGATAGTGTTTTTCATTGCTAGCTCTTTGGAGGCTAATTAAAAGAAATATCTGTTAAATTTATTCATTGCTTGGTTCCTTGAAAGCAAGAGGCACCTGGCGTAAACATTAAAAAGAGAATCAGGCAGCAGCCAGACCTCGTCATATATTAGATGCATTAGGACACTTTATTTATAAATATGAAATTGGTTTTAATGACTTCAAAAGGAGGAAATGCCAGGAAGAGCATAATATAAGCAAGCTCAGTAAAGCTGTCATGAAGATGCCTAAACCCACAAAAAATCTAGAAATTGTACTCACTTCCCCTTCTCCTCTCAAATAGGAAGTGGCAATTCCAGCTGCAACTGGCAAAAATGTGCATGAAGAGCTGCAGCACTAACCAAGAGAAGCAGCAGATGAGATGGAGCACCCAAGTGCCTGTCTGCAGGGAAAGTGCCATCAGTGGGAGACCAGAAATAGCTCATTTCTGCTGGGCTGGCTGATTCACTGAAACAAATCCTGAATTTTGACCCCTATGATTTAAAATCCTTAAGGATGTGAAATCCATCCTTCTGTTGGGACAATGTTTAAAGAGGCACTTACATTGAGCATATGCTTTACATTCATTTGACTTTAGTTTCAAACAGGCTGTTCAAACACTGTTTCATTCTGTTCCTATTACAGGCTTCAATAAATCAGTAATGAACAGTGACTCAATACCTTATAATCCAGCCTGCATTCAGCACTGTCCCACAGAAAGATGCAATAAATTAATGATCAATAGACTGTACAAGTGAGGAATATCAGCAAAAAGTTCTCCTTCATGAAGAAAAAAATCTACTCTAAAGGTAGATTTCACCTTAGGACATGTTATTGCAGCCACATGCTGATTTGAGAAAGATATTTCACAGGAGTAAATCTGATGTCAGTGAGATAATGACCAGTTTTAGTGGGAGGAACCACAGCATCTTTTCTCATTTAAAGAGCTGAAGTTTTGAGCCAGGTGTAATACATAGGAAAGTGTCCATAGAGGTTGAAAGATTTATGTTACAGGACTCTCATCCACTGCTATTTGGGCACTTAGAAAAAGTGCTAAGCAAAAAAAAAAAAAAAATTAACCTAAAATGATGAAAGAGCAAACTGACTTTGATAAAACAAGAATGAGGATTTCATTGCAAGTTCACCTGCTATATGACAATCTAAGACAAGCCACAGATGGTATCAGGTCTGCAATGAACCTGATTGCTCCTACACCTCTTCTAGGTGACCCTTGAAACAATTGGCCATGAACAGGAAGTAATTGCTTTAATCCTGGTTGGGATAAAAACCTTTCAGTAGTTCTCCTCATTCCACATAGTGCAGAGCAGTTCCTAGATAAGCAGTGTGAGGAAGGCAGGTAGAAGCATTTTTAGCATTTTTAGCACTGCACAGACTGATCCTGTGGGCAGGGAATGTGACAGCATGGCCAGAGTGGAGGAGAGAAATTAAGAATCTGTAGTCTAAGGATGTTTTCTGACCTGCAGGAATCCCATAGGTGTGATCTTTTCAAAGAGTGATTTCCCAGGTTAAAGAAGCAGAGTTTTGCTGACTTCTTTAATCACACCAGAGGCGCCTTGTTTCTAGGGCAGGAACTTTCCTCATGCCCTTGCAAAGAAAACGAACAGACATTGGTTTTCCATCCTGTCCTGACCTTTGGAAATTGTCATCTCTGCCAGTTCTTCACTTTCTGGCCCTGGAGAGACCAGTTCAATCCTGAGTGAGGGAACTGAACCACCTCCAGAATCACCATCACACCTCCTGCAGGTGTTTTCCTTGGAGGTCACTCCATCCAACAACTAACTAGCTCTGACCTTGTTTAACTTAGCAGATCCAAGCAGCAGGATTGTCCAGACCTCCAAAATCAAATATGAAACCCCAGAGAGCCTCAGAGGAGCCTGAGCAGGAGGAGCTGCAGCCAGAGACACCAACCCAGCACAGAGCTGCTGCCACAGGACACCAGAGCAAGGTGTTGTGGCAGCAATCCTCAGCCCAGGGGACTTCAGGGACTTGTCCAAGTGACTGCAGGGACAGACCCTGGCTGGGTCCAGGATGAGAACAGGGCCAGACAAGGGGGAGCTGCAGAGATTGTAAGTTATAAAATTATTCATTCCTATGAGCCCTGTATGTGAGGCTTCTGCTTCCACCAAGCCAAGTGACATTTAACCACAAAAATATTTAATGTGCTTTTTACAGGGATGTGCATCACTGACCATGATAAAATACAGGGGTGTGGGAGAGTCAGGATGCAGCTTCTTCAGTGCAACTCCACATGAAGGGAAAAAAAAGGCAATAAAAAGGAAGTCTTGGCATAAGGAAAACATCCCAATGAAATCCTGTCTTTTAATCTTGGCCGCAATCTCTTCTCATCATCTTTCCTGCTTTTTAATGCTCTGCTGCACTTTTTATATTGTTCACTTTATCAACTTCACCTGTCTCAAAAGTCAATAAAAGCAGAGGCCACAGTTTTAAAATCCAGGCAAATGAACTGAGGCACAAAATTTCTCAACTTCTCCAGAGGTGCTGACTGCTCACAACTGTCAGGAACAGCAACACAACCTGTGGGTGATCAGTGCCTTTAAAAATCACTTCAGTGCTTGAAGAGGAACATAACTGGAAAACACAGAGGATAATACTTTCAAAAGCTTCTGACTCAAGAGTCACTATTTTACTTTCAGAAGTGATTTAAGCACTTGGGAGTTCAAGAACTACTTAAAAATCAAGTGTATTCTGAAATGCATAATGCTTTCTGTGCATGGTGTACAGATATCTCTTCTGGTAATGTATTGACCCAGAAGTTGTAGGCCTCTGTCAGAGAAGATTCAATATATTGAAATTCCAGTCCAGGATTGGCCACACTGTCACCTACAGGAGCTCCACCAATATTCTAATGATAAAGTAATTTTCCATGTTATTGCCTGAGGAAACCTCAGTAGAAGAATGACCTAAACAACATTGTACTGATTGCTGTTGAACAACCTGAAGAAAGACTCTCCTGCACTTTTTTAGTGCCTCTGGTAGAAAATGCTTTTTTCAAGCTTTCTGCTCTTACCATTTTTTTCCTGACATCTGTTCATTGTAGGCACACAGTTTGTGGGATTGGGAGTGGGGCTGTGCCTGTGCCCCATCCCCAGTGAGCTCCAAAGCAATGAGCCATGGAGTGCCCAGGTACTGCCCAGCCACCAAAGGGAGCAGAGGGCACACAGGGGCATTGCATGAACCATGAGGGGTACAAAGGATTGGGCTGGAGAACAGGAAGGGCAGATGCTGGCAGCCTTTTGAGGTGATGTTGCTCTGGGGTACAAAGGATTGGGCTGGAGAACAGGAAGGGCAGATGCTGGCAGCCTTTTGAGGTGGTGTGATGTTGCTCTCTCTGGGCAGAAGGCTTGAAGCCTTCTGGAATTGTGTGGTGGTGCTCTGTGTGCTGTGGCTGTCTCAGCTGTGACAGTTCATCACTGAGGCAGCAGTGGAGTCAGTGTCCTGCCATGATGGATGTGAGCTTCCAGAAGTCTCTGAGCAGGAGGAAGGGATTGCTAAGTGTACAGAGACAGCAGAGGCAGTCATGTCATGGCTTAAGCCAGCTTGTTGATAGAGGAGGTTTACAGCTGTCATTAGTGAAATGGAGAAGAGGCTGCTGACACAAGCTCACACCACTAACAGCTACAGATCAGGAAGAAATCTCAGCACATGGCAGCATTTCACTGCTGAGCTGTTGGCCTGAAATTCTGTTAATATTTGTCCAATGTGCTGATCTTTAACATTTAGACTGCTGCTGGTAGCAGGGATTCAAAGCAGCCTGAGGCCTTCACAAGGTGAGTGTGGTGTGTGGCCAGAGGCAGATTGCAGCTTGGCAAGTCCTGCCAACAGTCCAGAGGTATCTGTAGGGGTCAGTCAGCTTGTACCTCCTTGGGCTGGCTGCCTTTTCCTCAGCAGCTCCTGAAGGCAGTGGGGAGGCTGGGGTGCTGCAGGTGTGGTTTGCACTGATCTCATCTCTACGTCAGGAATGTGGGCAGTGTCTTAGGCAGACAGAACAGCTTGGTTTTGCCTCTGGAACAGAGGCTTCCAGGTCACTGTTTTCAAGTGTTCTGACACCACCATTGCTGCCCATCACTGCAGGAGTTATCTGGAGCACACTGGGATTAATATCTTTGAAGTATTCAGGTTTTGAGCCTTTTCTCCTTGGAAAGACACATTTTTAATAGGAAGGCACATGCTATTTTCTCTTTCACTGTCTCTAAAGAGGAGGAAGTTTCTCTGTTACTGTTTTAGAATCTCTTTTCTCTGACTGAGTTCAAGCTCTTTCTTCAGAGCAGCACTTTAGTGTTTCTTCCTTAATTTAGACAAGGTTTAAATCACATATTTTGATGCATTCATTTTTCTTTGGTTTTCCTTTGCACAGAGAACCTGTTGGCTTTCTGCTCTTTAACACCATACACCACTCCTAATTCAATCCTAGCCAAAAAAGTTTTCTCTCGGTTTGCCTCCTAGCCTGATGTGCTGCTTAGATCTCTCTCCCTGCAAGAAGCCTTCCCCTCTTCTGCTATTCATCACAGCAATTTCACATGCTCTCTTCAGCTGTTCTCTCCACGGGCTGGTGAAGCTGGTACGGTTATTATCCTCTTTATCCTGTACAAAGTTTAAAAAAAAAAAAAAGATTATTTATGAATAACACTGGGGACCACCCATACAGCAAGAAAAATTGAGAAAAGACTGTTGTTTTCATGCTCTGGGCAGTTACACACATGCATAGCTTGGATCAGACAGTCCTTCCCATTTGACTTCTGTTCTCAGTAAATATTTGTAGCTTTGCTGATAAAGCAGTGCTGGATTTCTCAGCTGGGCTTCCATATGGACCATGAGCTGTGGCACTGGATTATAGAACCTCATTCAATAACAAGCCTTCTTGAATAGGCGTTTGTTTCATTCTCTAATTTGGTCATGAAAAATCTGTTTAGGAATCAAATGGCAGAACAAAGTCTCCAAATACAGCTGCTTTGGCTGTGTTATTGATTGCTGTGAGGCCCATGGCAATGTAATGAGGGCTCCAAGGCGTGAATTTTTTTTTTATTGTGACCTAAATGCAATAATTCATGTATAGGAAATGGCAAAAATGTGGAAGACTTTTTATATATTATATTATTTCTATTTAATGCACCTTATTTTTGCTTCAGTCTGGTTTTACTCATGAACAAAGCACATTTCTTGTTTGTGCCTGCCCTGGCTGTGCACAGAGAAGCTTCTGAGGATGGGCACTGCCTCCTGGGTGCTCTGAGCATGGCACAAGCTGCAATAACCTGCAGGAGGGAGCAGAGTGAGCACGTGCCCAGGGCTGGGGATCTGGAGTACACAGAGAGGAGATGTATCCCAGGATCCATCTGTGCCAGGAGAAATCCTGTGACCAGCCACAGGACAGTTTTGGTGAGGGATCTGAACATTTGACTCTGGGTTCAGCACCCCTGGCTTGCCCCTGACCCAGCTTTCCAGTGGGACACCCAGGGAATTGTCACCCTGTGTCCCCTGGAAATGGCTTTCCATCCACCTGCTCACAACTCAGCCACAGGAGGGTTTCACTCTTGACTCAGGAGTCAAAGCTGTTGGCCATTTGTAAGTTAACTAGTTTGCAATCAGTAGTTTCTTCCCAAAAGATAAAATATTACTAATAGGAAAAAGACATAGAAAAATAAGGTTGACTTCAGACCTCAATTTTACAGCTTTTTCCCTTTTGGAACTAACAGCAACTCTAACACCTCCCTTTTGCCACAGAACTCAAAGTGCTTTACAAAGGCAACAAACATCACTGACAGCACTTTACAGTGAGGGAAACAGGAGCACAAAGGGGAAGGTTATTTATCTGAGAACCCTTCAAGAGACCAACAGCAGAGGTAGGAATACAACCAGTAATCTGCTGTCTAGGAAAGCTGATCCCTGGACATGCTGCTTAGAGTGGTCACATTTCTAATGCCAATAAAATCTGTGTTTTCAACCTCTCTGACCCCCTTATCAGTTCTTCCCTCCATTCTCAGCATACACATTCCCAGTTAGTCATCATGTGACAGTGAAAGTCCCTCTGGGATGGACTTATTGCTTCTATTGCTAAAGCTTCTTTTTCCAGGCCTCTTTCTTAGGTACAGGTTCTGGTGTTTATGAGATAAATTTTATGTTTTGTGCAAAGCAGGGAGATTAGGCATGGGGGAGGTTCAGTGTGTTCAATAGGTAGTTGAGACAACATCTTCTATATAAAGATTATTTCAAAACTGCCCTCAATGCAAGCTGCAGCTGAATTTAAATGCAGCCTTGGCTTTTTTTGCAATTTCCTGCCAGAAGAGCAGCTCTCAAACTGTTTTGAAATAAAAAGACACAAATGTTGGAAGGAGGCAAGTGGGCAATTGACCTCATCAGAGCTCACTGCTGGTGTTAGGCATTTTCCAACTAGAGGGGTTTGGGTTTTTCCATTATATTGGGGGACAGGGGGAAAGAAAATCTTGATTTCTCAGAACTGAAATGTTTTGCAGGAAACACATTATTTTCACAAAAGGCTTTCTGGGAAGAATCTTCTTGCTCAGGTTGAGACTGATGGACAAAACCTGATTGGGAAAGGATCCCAGCATAGCCAGTGGTCAGCACATCCCCTGGTGCTGTGGATTTACACCATGTGATACAGGACAGGTTGAGTTGGCTCCAAATAAAGCAGAGCAAAGATTTGGCACAGTCTTCCCACAGCCACTGCAAATATCCAACCTTGGGGTCATCCTGGGATTTTTATGAAGTCAGGACCAACCCAACACAAGCAATTGTGCTCAACAGATTGATCCCACTCAGGGAGGTGTTTTAGACCATAAACATGAACCCTGGTCTCCTACATCCTACAGAAATATCCTCAGGCTTTGGCATGCTGGGAGCTGAACCTGTTTGCTCACTTGCTCTTCCTTCCTTCTTATTTTCATTTTGATGAGACAAAAACCCTCAAACATCCCCATTTTCCCTAAAACATGTTTTGCTTTCTAGCCAGCTTTACTCAGCATTTTAGAAGAGAGTTCTTGGTCTGATACCAGACATTTACATCTGCCCCACTTTGGGGTTGCCGCTGACACCAAATCTAAAAACAAAAAATAAAACAAAACCAAAAACAATACACACAGAATGAGAAGCATTTTCTCTTACCAGGCTGTGAATCAAACCCCAAACTCCAACAATTTCCCAAAAAGTGTCATTGGGCTTGTTTGCTTGTTTAATAGAAAATAGAAGATGTGTTCTTTACACTAAACCATCATCTAGAGAAGCAGGAGCCCACATGGGAAGGGTCCCTGGGCTGCTGCTTTGCCTTCTGTACATTGCTGTTTGGTGATTTATTTTTTTTTCTGTTCCTTGTCTTGGAGAGAAACTGGCAGGAATTGTGCAAAGTCCTAGCACAGCTGGGAGCAGATGATCCCTTTGCTGCAGCTCTGCAGCTGCTGGAGAGCAGAACTCCCTTCAGGTGCTGACTGCTCCTCCTCTGGGCTGGGGAACTGCAATCATCTGTGGGATGCACCAGGTGAGTGGAATCAGGGAGCTCTCAGCAAGAAAGGCTTCAAATCACCAACATCAAATTTTCACTAGTGTCACATTTTCCTCAACATACATAATAAATAAATCCAGAGAGAAGGGAAGGAAGGCATAATCTGGAAATGTGCCAGAGAATCCTCTGAGGTCCCCGTATTGAGGGAGGCTGTGGCAGGTTTTCTCAGAGGGTCAGAGAGGTACCTATGGTGGAGAGGATTGTGAAATACAGACTTTCAGCTCAGTTTCTTTGGCTGAGGCCAGTAATTAGATCCCTCTTTCCAAAACTGCTCAGGCACACAGGAGGGATGATGCTGACAAAAGTTTCTTTAACCAGTTCTAGTTCCCTTTTGGAAAAAAGTTCTTTCCCAACCCTTCCAGTATAAAATAATGTTTTACTCAAAGCTAATTCTTCTAAATTAGGGTCTGCATTTACATAGAAGTAAGGATGACAATCTGAAAGAATATTAGCTGAAAGGTGCTGAAGAATAATGGCATTTTTCTGTCGTTACTGTGAGGAGGAAAGGAAACTGTACATCACATGAAAGGCTGACCAGCTGCTGCTGTTACATAATGGATGGGGACACTGCTGATTCAATAAATGCTAAGAATACAGAAATTTATCTACAAAGACAGATACTCTTGTGTCCGCATTAAGACTTTACTAAAATATATGACAGAAATATACCACATATTTCCTGGTTATTTCTCTTTGCATGCTGGTTTATGTCATCTCTTTTCCCCCCAATACTTTTTACAGGCACTGAAGAGGAGCATTGGGGGGAGATTGGTGTTCTAGCAAGCAAGGACCTCATCTTAACCACATAACAAGGGAAAAAAATCATTTCCAGACTAGGGAAGAAGCTTTGCACAGCACTTACTGAGCCTGAGTAAGATTTAAAACTTGAGTGGAGTGGTGGGAACATCACAGCCCACATTCAGAGAGGGTGGGGAATGAGGGGGACCCCAAGAACTAATGAGCAGCCAAATACTCAGTTCCTTCTGTCAGTAAATTTACAACATACTCAAGGAAGACCTCCTAAAAACTCCTCAGACAAATTCTAAGTTTTCAAAGGAAGAAAAAGGAAATAAACAGCTCTTATTAAAAAAAAAAAAAAGTCAATATTTTTTTAAATAACACAAAACATGATGCTGAGCCGGCAGCTGAATTCAAAGGCAATCCTACAGGTACCTGGAATAAGTGTTGGGAGAGAGAAAACTTCTATTTCACACACACCTGGTGCTTACAGATCAGAACTGGACATTTACAGGGGTGAGATTACCTCACACAGGACTCTGTTTAATTCCTGTCCTGTCCTTTGCAGAATTCAGTTCTGGCTGGATAAAATACTCCAAAAATGTGGAAAACAGAGACATGAGGAGAAAGACAATCACATCTGCTGGTGCAGGTAGACACATGAAGGTGCATATATGTACATATATGCAAACATATATATGTGTGTACGTGTATACATGTATATATGTGTATATATACGTTTATGTGTATTGTGTGTGTGTGTATATATATATATGGACCTTCACATGCCTACATGCACTAGCAGATGTGATTGTCTTTATATATTTATTTATATTTATTTATATTTTATACATATGTATTTTTATATTTTATTATATATATTTATAGATATTAAAATATATGGGGTGTTTATATGTATGTATATATACGTGTGTATGTGTGTGTATATATATATATATATATATATATATCCTCTACATAGACATGAATTCATGAGTTGGGAGCTCTGGGATGCCAAGGGTGGAAGCAGTTCCTGACAGGTCCTGCACAACAGCTCTGCATTACAGGTACACTTGATATGGAAGTAAAAATAAAGTACCTGGGCTCTCTAAACTGTTTCTGGTTTCTCTGCATGACAAACACAATTTCCAGGGGTTCAGCTCGCATTTAAATAGCAAAACAGACATCCTGGTTTTGCAGATATTCTGAAAAAAATCCTCTCCCTGCTCTGCATCCTGGAGTGTATCAGCAGAGCTGGCTGTATTTCATTTGGGGCAGCAGAGCTCCATCAATTTGCACAAGGCAGGGAGCTTCTGTTTCCAAACAGACCATAAGCAGAGTTATGACCTGCAAATCAAGCAGAATATCCTTGGCTCTGTTTCAGGATGCAAATACTGCTTTTTCTCTTAGAAATATTAAAATGGAATGATCTAGTGAGGAGGTCTTTTCTACCTACTTTGGTTATGAGTCTTTTGAGAGATTATCTTGACTATCAAGTAGCTTTTAGTGTTTATCAGTGACCACAAGATCAATTTGCACTCATAGAAAATAAATACAATTCTTGCTTACAGTAAAAATCAAATGTGCAAGTATGGAGGAAAAGAAGAGAGAACAGGATTAATAAATTACAATTGTTAGCAAGCACTAACATGTATCAAAAATGGCAAATTCTCTGGAGTACAGCTGAGCTTCTTTTATTCAGGTCAATGACTCTTTTTGTGATTCTCTCCTCTCAAAAAGAGCATTTTTCAATGATTTATGTATAATAATCTCCACATCAGCATACCGTATTTTTCACTATTTGTTTGTTAAACATGCAGCAAGGATCTCACACTGAAGCCCTTAGCCTTGAAAATCCAACTGGGATAAAGGCATAAAAATATACATATAAAATAGAAATATTTATTACTGAGGCTGATGTTTATGATTTGACATGTAGGTACGGGGAAAAAATACGTCATTTTAGATTGCTGAGTTAAGGCTTTAATGGTGTTGCTTTCAGACAGATATGTGAGGGCTGTTTATTAAGAAAAAAAAAAAAAATCACCCATTCACAGGCCACCAGAGCAGGAAACTGCAGTAAGTGTTGCAAAAGCAGCTTTTCACTGGTCTGTGGCAGTGCTGGCTGCTCCAGCCTGCAGGAGTCAGAGCTGGACAATAAAAATTAAAAAAAAAAAAAAAAAAAATTAAAAATTTATTTAAATGGTTCAGATTACTTCAATCAGTTCAAACAGATTTGCAAGTTGTATTGGATTCAGGATGTTTTTTTCAGGACTGAATTCCTTCGTGGGAGATTTTCAGCCATCTCTGCTCCTGTCCTCCAAAGTGCTCACCCACCACTGCACCCCAAGTGCCTGTTTCAAGTGCTGACATTCTGATTTCTTGAAAAAAAAAACAAAATAAAACTCAGGTGTCCATTTGTTTGAAGTCTCATGTATTCCAAAGTCTTGTCATCCAGTCTAAGAGCAGGGCAGAGCCCTGTGACATAAAGGGGACAATTCCCAACAGTGAATCAGGAGGCTGAATTATCACCTGTGGTGAAAGCTGAGCACGTTGTTTCTTTGTCTTAAATCACAAGTTTTTCCATGGGAACACTTCTCCCCAGGCTGGAGAGCTCCCAGGGGGTCTCAGATGATCCCAAATCACCCTGGACAATCCTACCATGTCTGGAGTAATTCTCATTTTCCCTCAGAAGATGTGAGAAATGCAGAAGCCAGGTATGGGAATTCTACACTGGGGAAAATAGCACCACATGTGAATAGTGACAGCATTTTGGAGGTTATAATTTGTTATAGAAAATATTCCAATAATTTTTATTATTTGATTGACAGGTGAAAATCCCAGCAGATTTCTGTTTCAGTGTGAATTATGTTTTTTACCAGGTCATACCATACATGTTCCCTACTGATGTACAGGATTCCATTGTCTTTTCTGTCAGTACAAAAACTCCACCAATATCAATTCCATTTTCAAATCTGAGGGGGGATGGAGAGACCCCACAGAGAGGGAGGGAAGGAAGGGAATGAATCAATAGATAAAAAATCAGATTTCCAGTATCTCTCAGCTAACAGGTCTGTCCCACCCTGGCCAAGACTTTAAAGGCAACCAAGCCTTCTCACTAGAGCTGTATTCTCAAAATTGACTGGGTACTTAGTAGGCACTGAAGTCCATAAATATTTCACAAGGAAAAGAATGCATTTCCCAAGCATTGACTAGCTACATATATTATTTATATGAAACCATAACTTAAGTTGAAAAACAATAAATGCTTCAACAACAGACCTGTTCACAACCTACTCCATTACTAAGTAAAGTAGGCTCTGCCTGTTCCTGAGGATCCTGTAACTATGCAGAAATTCACTGAGACCTGCACAGAAACCCGACCTACAAAGGTTCTTGATGAGACTGCAGCCACTGCACCAACACCAGTTAACTTGAAATTACATGGACAAGAGATTACAAGATGCTGAAAATCATTTACTTTTCATATTTCTGTTGCACTTTGTGTTTGAGGTCAGGTCTTGCACTCTAAATAAGGGCAGGGAAGGCACAAGGAGGGAGAGAAGGGAGAGGAAGAAGGGAGAGGTGTTACCTCCCTTTTCATACCCAAACCATCAGAGTTCAGGGAGATTAAGGTCTCTATTTTCCACCACCATGGCCACTCACCAATAGCCTTTTCCAGAAGAAAAAGTTGCTACAAAAAAAGATGTGGGTCAGAAAAACCAGAGATTGCAGATGCAAGATTGATGCCAAAAGATTGCTGAAGATCTGGGAATTGCACTGAGACTTTCCACGTCCCAAACAACTTAGCTACAAAACTCCCCCTTCTTGGTGAAGGATCTTCAGACAGGTTTTTAAATGGCTGCTTTGTCATTCAACCTGTTCAACCCCGCAGAGGAGGCCTCTCAGAGGAGGTGTAACCGACTAATGCTCTTTTGCCTGAAGCACTCATAACATTAATGGAAGTTAATTCTGCTGGTGGAAAAGGTTTAAGTGAGTTTTGCTAGCTCATAACCACAGCTAGGGAGAAGGGAAAAGCTTTTGGAGCGAATGGATCCAAGATGTAGGCATTACCTCCACCATTTATGTGTTTACCACTCAGCTGGCAGCTAATGGCCCATGTATAAACTCAGGGTGAAAGTGGGTAAAATAAATTGCATTCTTTGGAACAACCATCTCTTCTTTCAGTGGCACAGAAAAACCATCCAAAATGCACCCTGGAAAGCTATTTTGAGTTTGTTCTTTTGGCAAGACACAGAAAGTGCCAAGATAAAGTCAGTCAATTCAGTATTGTGAAGGGAGGGGGAAAAGGCAATAAAAACAGTGGAAGTTCTGAAGACAAGAGTCACCTCAGTGCAGACAGCAAGAAGGATATTTATGCACTATTTATACCACTCCAAGTGCAAATTTTGCCTTGCATCGATTACAATTCACGTCTCAAAGATCTTTCTGCAGCTCTGGCATAATTCTAATAATGCAGAGGCTGAGAAAAAGGGAAGCTGCAGCCACTTTGGGCAGGATCAGCTGGCAGATCCCTGTCCCCTCATAGCTTGGGGCACCACACACAGCCTGACAAACACCCAGAGAGAGCAGGCTGGAGGCTCCAGCACGACAGGGGCTGTGTTAACAACAGAGCATTTCCCAGGCATTTCCTTCTTGTTTCCTGGCTCTGCCTCCATCCCCTGCTCTGAGTAGAAGTGGGAGGGTTTGGGGTGCTTGGTTTGGCAGTGATGTGCTGGGGCTAGGCTCTTGGCCACTGCCAGGGGAAGGAAGTGCATCAGTGGGATGTCTGGCTGATGTTGTGCCACCCCTGCCATCAGCGGTGCCCTGGGAAGGGCCAAGGCAAAGGAAGGCGTCCCTGCAGTCCCTCCAGAGCTCCCAGTGGCTGTCCTAGTGACAGCCATGGCAGGAGTTAGGCCTGACCCAGGTCCCCACCCCAGCTGAGCACAGCTCTGAGCAGTGAAGCCCACCCACTTATTACAGCACTGCTGGTTTCTATGGCAGGTGAGACCTAATGCAGTGTGTTTGGATCCAAGAGCCCTCAGCAACAGACAGGAAGAGAAATAACTTTGGGAAAGGGGGTGTTGACAAGCAGAGACTTGTGGAAACTGACTGGAAGGATCAGCAGTCTGCACACCTAGCTCCCCCCACTCCTACAGCAGCCAAAAAGCATCCCCACCACCGGAGCATCACTGCTCTCTGTGCTCCATTTTCCATTGAAAAGGCATTTTGGGGAAGTTCTGCTTTGGCTGAAAGAGCCAGCTCATCCTCAACACCTGCTCCTTCCAAGGCTTCTCCAAAGAGGATTTCTGGTAGCCCTGTGAAGATATGCCCAGCCCTGAGCTCCACTAAAGCCAGACTCCACAACCTCTCCTACAGTTGGTTCTTTGCCCCAGCAAGCTGAACCACCCAGCTGAAATTACTGTCATCATTTAGCAGGAGGCAGAGAGTGACAGAACCCCTGGAAAGGATTATTCAGCCCTGTGATCCCAGACAATGCCCTAAAAGCTGGGAATGTACACCCAGCTTGGCCTCACACAATTCCAGCACGGAGCACACCTCCAGGAGGTGATTCCCTCTGATTTCTGCAGCACTAAGGTGCCAGTGAGCATCCTGCAGACCTGAGCCAGGGCATGGAGCAGCTCCCAGGAAAGTGCTGTGTGCAGGATGTTGGTATCCATGGGCAGCCCAGGTGATCCCCATGCTCATCCCCAGCTGATTCCACACCCAGGACAAGGGATGAGAGCAGGACTGTGTCCAACCCAGCCCCTCTCCACACCGGTCTCAGGCAGCTGTGGATTTGTACAGGCTGCTTGTGAACCCTGCTCAACAGTGGGAAATCACATCCAGCTCTGTCACTCTCAGGGCTCACACTATAAAACCTTCATTGCTCCAATCCGTGGAGCAAAATGACAAATGGCTCCAGTCAAAAGCTTACAGGCAGGACCTAAATCTTCCACCACCCCCTTTCTGCCTGAATTCATTTTAGGTGTTCTGTGAGATAAATTGAATTTTGCATTCTTCCAACTGCAAAAATAGATTGTTCTAGCTATTAAAATAAATACATGAAGAAAAAATTTGAGAACATGAAAAAGAAAGGAAATATTAGTGTACTCAGAAGTCAGTCATGCTAAAGAATCACAGTGGTACTGAGACACCTGTGCTATATTTCTGCAGGGGCAGCAAGGAAGAAAGAAAATAAAGGGGAAAAAAAAGAAAAATCTCCCACCTTTTCAGAGTCTTTTTGAAGAGAGTTTAAGGTTAAAATAAAAGCAGGTGTCATAACTTCAGTTGCACTGCACCAGCTCACTGACTTCAGTAGGAGCAAGGGCCAAAATTTTTTAACCTTCTGCTTATACCTGCAGCAGCTGTAGGGCATCCCCTGAGCAGAATGGGGGAGTTGTGCCTGAATTACAGATTTTGTCCAGTGTGGTTATGGTTATGTTCTCCAAGCAGCCTTCCTTCTCCCTCTTCCACAGGGCTCCACACATCGTTTTTCTCCAACTGGCTAAGTTCAGTCCTACACAGAAGACACTAGAAAATCTGAATTGTCCAGGAGGCTGGGGTTGGATGTCCCAGGGCAGAGGCTGGAGGGACCAGAGCTGTGCTGGTCCCTCAGTCACCATTACCTCCTTTCACATCCCTTCATACTGGTTCATGGATTTACTTTCCACCAACACTTCAGTGAGAAGTTCTGCACTCCTCAAGAAGTGAAAGCTAAAAATTCCAGATACCAAAGCTCCAGAGGCTAAAACTGAAGAGATTGGTACCTACATGTTTGTATAGCAGTGACCCTGACACTATAAAGCAGCAATTACCACTTTTTTGAGTCTTCCGTCACCTCAGTCACCCACCAGACCAGATCTCTTGGGGCAGCCCCTCTGACCTGTTTAGTAGAATATTTTTTATTCTGACAGTTGCAGATCAAGCTCAACTGGATCTATTTACCTGACTTGGGGAAGAAACTCTTGAAAGATGAATTTAGGCATCTGATTTTTTTTCTAAGAGAAAAATATTTTTAAGTTGATGTTTCATTTCAGATCAAATAAAATATTACATTCCACTTAAAGTTTTTACTGATTTATTTTTTATTCAGACAGAAAACAAAAAAAAAAAAAAAAAAAAAAAAATCAATTATTTCCACTGTGCTGCTTAGATTTGGGCACCGAATAGATTTTAGTGCAGACAAAAACCAAACAAGTGCTGTGTTGCTAACTCTGACCAGCTTACTTTTAGTTCTGCAGTAGTGGATTTTTTTTAAAGCTCCAGCTTCTTGAATCATATGATTATGAATATCCCAGCTTGCTTTCCCACTGAAAGTAGAGGCATAACAATCTGAGTTGCAAACATAAGCTCATATGGTGAAGCAATAAATGCCTCAAACAAGCAAAACATGTGGTTTTCCATCTTACTGAATTTAAAGTCAATCTCATCATATGGGGCAGATATCATTTGTGATTTTTGAACTCTTAGGGTAGAAACTACTGTAAATTGCATTCCAGGAGGTATTTGAGGAAGAAATCTCCATCCCTGAGGCTTTTGACCCTTCTCTGTTCTTGACCTTCTCCTGTGTTTTGGGGAAGGAAACCATCAGGCAGCTCAGCCCAAACCCTATAAACAGCAAGGGTTAATTTGGTGCAATGTATCTGAGTGTAGTAACTGATTACATTTTTCCCCAAAGGAAACTTCAGTTAATTTGGTTAGTGACTCATATGCCAGGCTGCCAATTACAACACAGATGATTACACACATAAATTCACGTCGGAGTGGCTCAACGATCACAGGGAGGGAAAAAAAAAAAAATAAAAAAGGAAAAGAATAAAAAAGAAAATAAGCAGAAAGGGGAAAAAAGGCTCTCCTTTACCTTCCTGGGGCTGGGAGAGGGTAAGAGCCCACCCTGCAAGGTGCTGGGTGCCCATGCAGGCCTCTGGAGACTGAGTGCCAAAAGCTGTGAGACTGGGACGTGCCATCCCCGCAGTGGCAGTGTCTGTAGCTTTCCATTTGGGATTTTCACTGCAGAAATGTGTGGCACGCTCTCTAAAAGATTGTTTGCCAGTATCGTTAGAGGAATCCATACACAAAGGGAGCAGGAAGGAGGTTAAATGAGCAGTGCTTGGCAGTACATCAGTAAATCATTCAAAGATAACCTCTGCATACCAATACCACCCCCCCCCCCAAAAAAAAAAAATCCAATTAAAGTAACTTATTGCAAACCCAGTCCCATTTCTGAAGTGCTTTATATTCCTAAGGAGGTGTGGGAGAGGGAGAGGAAAGAAAGGACAAGGAGTGAGAGTCTGATGCTATCACATGAGGAAAACCCAGGCTGGGGATGGGAAAAGAATTCCTACATGCCTCATCAATGGGAATCAATACCAAGGGGGGTTGGCCAGGCTCCTGAATACATATATTCAGAGAAAATGAGACTTTGCACTTAAAAGCAATAGGAAGTTCTGACATTGGTGGCGAGCGTAGGAGGAAGAAGGTTTTCTTTTATCTTAAAAGAAAGATACTTCACTGGCCTCAAGTGTGTTTCTAGCTAGACATCCCTCCAGATAAACAGCTGCATGCATTTCCTGCAGCCAGGGTCAGCATGCTGCTGTGGGGGAATTCATGCAGCTCCTTGCTGGGGAGGTTGAAATCCTTTACAAACAGTAATTAAGCTTCGTGGCACCAGGGTACTATTATACCAGTTTTACAAGGGAATAAAAAGAATGTGGCAGCAAAGTGATTTGCCCAAGGTCATCCAGCAAGTTAGTGGCAGAACCAAGTACTACATGCAGATTTCTGGTCTCCCACCCTCACCTCTCACAGCAGACAAGCCCCCTACCTTGGCCTTTATTAAATAACCATTACAAAATGTATTAATTTTAATTTGGAACTATGTAAATTGACTCTTTCCCAAAAGACAGCAATTGGCTGTTAAATAAATAACGAGTGATTATTGCAATCATATTTGCTGACGAGTGGATCATCAGTGTACTGTGCTGGGTTCAATAAAAAGGTTATTGCCTGTCAAATAAACATGATGAGCAGAGCCTGGACTGACGTGGGACAAATCCAACAGTCACTGACTTTGGTGGGAACTTCAGCTGCTCAGCACCTTTTAGAGGCTGAGTTCAAGTATTTTTTGCAACATGTAGAGAGAAAACTGGTACTGCCAAAGCAGCACTAACTCCATTAGCAAGATGACCTTAGGTCAGATCCTGGCACCCTAAACTTGATTGTGAGAGTAGTTAAGTGTCCCAGATTTCTGTAAAAACAGCTCAATGTGCAATGCTGGTCTTAACGTGGGTAAAAGTTGTAGAAAGAATTCCTGTAGCATGCAAGGATGGGATGATTTTAGGATTAGTGTTAAATTAAATGCAGAAGAAAATGCTTGTGTTTTTAGTATATCTCAGCAGGAGAGAGCTGTAAATACAGCTGAATGGTCAGATTAGGTCTTGCACAGAGATGAAACTATTTTAAGTTACCAGTTTCTTTTTTGTTTCTCCAGAGCGTGAGTTTGTAAGAACAGCGTTTGTTTTCCATCAGACAGCCAAGGATGCATCAAAAAAGCCTCTGTACCCTGCAGAACTGTCAGTCACACACTGAAGCAAGCTCCTTGCTGGAAACTACAGCCGCTGTGTGGTTTCCAGGCGCTTCTCTGTGCCGAGTGTGCAAGGACATCGCCCCGGTGACCCCGCGAGCATCGCTGCTGCCCGCGGCCGCTCCGCTCCTGCCGAGAGCGCCCCGCGCTGCTGCGGCCGCTCCGGCCCGCCTTACGGGAGCAGCTCTGCTGCCGGGCTGTGGGGGCCCGGGCAGTTCCCAGGGACGGCACTAGGTGGTGGCAAGCCGCTGGCGAGGAGCACCGTGGCAGCGGAGCCGCCTGCGAGGCGCTGCGGCAGCGCCGGCCCCGCGCTCCGGACCAACGGGCTGGATTTAAACCCTGATTCTCCCATTAGGGGCTGATGTCCTCCCGCACCCGGGGACGAGCTGTGCCGCTCGGAGGGAACAATTCTTACCATTCTTATCTGCGGACCTTCGCAGGGTGTTCTTTTCGCGTTAATGTTTCCTTAAAATAGTTACTTTTTTTTTTCTTTCTTTCTTTCCTCCCCCTCCCCCCC
>NW_024505339.1:3621138-3709991 GCF_017590055.1 Onychostruthus taczanowskii | reverse complement strand
CCCCCCCATTTAGTCCGTTTAGGGCTTTGCTACTGGAAGGTTGAGATAGGAATTTGGGGAGATGCAGGCTCTGCTTGATTTCAGGTTGGAAATTGTGGAATGCATCCTCTGTACCGCGCACTCGCATCCGCGCTCGCACAGGCCAATTAGAATGTTAATAATAATTAAGTGTCTTACTCCTAAGACGCTCCTACACAGGGGAATGCTAAAGTGCCAGTCAGCTCGTTTCATTCCATGCAGGCAGACACCTCTCCAGACCTCGTGTGTTTGCTAAGGGAGCGGAGCGATTCCAGCTCCGGCCAATCTGATTCCCGGTGATCTGCTCAACAAACAAATTAGAGCAGCCTGCAGAAAGAAACGTGCACCAGAAAAAAAAAGTCCAGCTGTGGCAGCTGAGCTCTACCTTTCACCTCCAACTGAGCCACAGCAAATAAATACAGGGCGAACCCTATAAATTTCCAGTATGCAGGGGTTTGTGGGAGTCTTTATCTAGCTTTGGTTCACACGCTTCAAAGCAGCTCCATTTCAGATTTGAGATAATCCCCTAATTAAACACAAACTCAAGCCTTAAGCTGCATGTCGTCTGATTTCTACCCCAAAAATCAGAGCTGGACACAGGCTCTAGGGCTGCTGAGCTTGTTCAGCTCTGTTACATTGGAGTGGACAGCAAGGGCTGGCCCAGAGGTCGCCTTCCATCTGTGAGAGCCACGGGAGTCGCCCCTTGCCCAGCTCCCAGGAGCGCTGCAGGCTGGCTCACAGCTGACCACGGCGTGCTGCTGATTCACAAACCCGGCCTTTCAGTGTCTGCAGGCAGCTACATCCTTTGGTGGGCAAGAGGACGGGAGATCAGCAAGATTTGGAAGAATTCTTGCTTTTGTGGGAACATGCAGGAGGGAGCTGGGAAGAAAAGCTTGGATGAAGTTCTCACGAGCAGAACCTTTTGAGTGACTCTGAGCAGTTCTGGAGTTTAATTTTACCTGGCTAAAGGGAATGAATTTAGTACATTTCTGATACTAGATAACAGAAATGTTATGGCTACATTTCACCTAAAGCTCTGCTTTCAGAAAAAGGAAAAAAATAAAAAAGAAAAAGAAAAAAAGTGAGGCAAGAAGCAAAATCTCCAGGAGCAGGAAAACAGAAATATCTGTTTATTCAGAGCATACTGCTGCTGATTCACAAACCCAGCCTTTCAATGTCTGCAGGCAGCTACATCCTTTGGTGGGCAAGAGGACAGGAGCTTAGCAAGGTTTGGAAGAATTCTTGCTTTTGTGGGAACATGCAGGAGGGAGCTGGGAAGAAAAGCTTGGATGAAGTTCTCATGGGCAGAACCTTTTGAGTGACTCTGAGGAGTTGTGGAGTTTAATTTTACCTGGCTAAACGGAATGAACTTAATATGATTCTGATACCAGAAATTTTATGGCTACTTTTCATCCAAAGCTCTACTTTCAGAAAAAGGGAAAGAATTAAAAAGAAAAAGAAAAAAAGTGAGGCAAGAAGCAAAATCTCCAGGAGCAGGAAAACAGAAAACTCTGTTTATCCAGAGCACACACCAAATAAACCAGATACAAAATAAGTTAAAGAAAGACTGAGTCATTCACATTTCCAATAAATTAAAGGGAAAAAATCCTGTCATTTTTCACTCTATTTCACATCAGAGAGCAATCACAACAGACTATTCACTTAATGCAATGATGACTTTACCCCTGCCCCCAAGGGGTTTCTCTGCCTCTTGCACAGCCCTGAAAATTATCACATTTGCCCCCATTTTACATCTCTCCCCACATCCAGTTTGTCCCATTTCAAAATGCTTTGGGTTCTTACATCTGCTGTCAGTCTCTTTTTACTATCCTTTGATTTTTACCAGCTGCAAGAGAAAAAAAATACACAAACCCATGTATCTGATCAGATGTGCATGACAAATAATGCTACACCTGAATGTACAGCTGAGCTCACCCAGATCCAGTTTTCCCAAAAGATCAGAAGTCTGAGCAAAATCAAACCAATCCAGGAACCCAAATCCTGGAAAGAAGGTGCCCCTGGGTCCTGTTTCCAGTTTCTCCACAGGTAACCTGAGGGGAAGCTGTGGGGCCAACTCACCACTGTGGTAGAAATTTTGCATATCCAGCTTCAATTTTATCTCCAGCCCTTGGGAAATAAAAAGCTAAATGAGGAATCCAAAGCAAGGACTCGGCTTCCTGTTGAACTAGAACTTTTGTAAGCCACCATGGAGTTTGAAAGTTTTGTTAAGCCACATACAGGTACTAATGACTTTTATTGCAGAAGATCAGTGGAAAGAATCATTGCACTTGGGTTAGGAGAGACCTTGGAGATCCCTTGTGTCGACTAAGTCACAGTGCTATAACACAAGGTCTTGAAGCAGAAGAGAGCAGATGTGGGGATGTTTCCAGGTTAAGGTCTTCCCAGAGCTTTTCAGAAATTGTTATTGAAGCCTAGCAGAACAGAAACTGAGTTTGCTCTGGAGCACAGCAGCTGCTGTGTTACTCAATAAAAAGATTTTCTATATTGCATTGCTGGTATGCACCAAGTTTCTAAAAGCATTACAAAAGGTAAAATCAGAAGTGTGTGATGGAAACCAAAAGGGAAATGGCTGCATTTGAGTTTAGCACAAAAACCCAGTTATAATTTCACAGAAGAACTGAGGGAGAATGGAGTAAACTCCTACACTGCTCTTACTGCTCGGAGATTCTGCCACAGTGAGGCTGAGAGCTGAGAACAACCTGGAGACTGAATGTGGGTACTCACTCCCACAGGGATGCTGCTGACTGACTTAACTGGAACTATATTTGAGCAGAATGTTTCAGATCTTCTGCCCACTTTGTACGAGATCAAATTCCATCCACTCACTCAAAAGCAAGAACTTCTGCTTTCTCAAAAAATTAATTGCAAATTTTAAACATGGCATAGTAACACAACATGCAAAAATAAGTTTGACTAGCTCTGAGTGATTTTGCACTAGCATTATTCTGCACACACAAATTCTCAACCTGTGGAAATAATGAGGTATTCGGATAATAATTTTTCTCTCAGCTGTACAGTAACAAACAAATCTATTCTATTGTTATTGAAGGCAACAGTGAAACTGTATGAGAATATCTGAAAATGTAAGAAGTATTGAAAAAGTCAAATAGTCTGAGCTTTGTGATTCACAGTTGTCTAATAAGACTAATGTTAGTTTTTTGACACATTGCCATCAATAAATTACAGGAAAATTAGCTGGGCAATTAGCTGGAAGCAAAATAAGCATCCTCATATTCTGTAAAACACAGCAAATTATTTTATAAATAAACATTTGATCAAACAATCATTTGATCTTGAGAGCTGTGTAATCAAAGTTTTCAATCACTTCTCCGTAGCTGCCAAGAGTTTCAGCCTCACGGAAGCTCTATCATTTTGTCAACCTCCAGTGCACAGAAATGTTGAGGCATGTCCCCACAAGATGATCATCTGTCTGGCTTGCAGTTAAAGCCATGAGATGTTACTTTTTACATTAGCTGAGAATTGCCCAGTTGCAGTTTTTAAGTTTGTTAAGGATGACAAAGATGAGCATGACAGACTTGTGGTGATTAAATGCCTCTTGGATTTATTTCACAACACGCTAAATGTTTCTTATGATACAATCTTAAAATTAGAATGAACTGATCTCGTACCTACTGAAGTTTATGACATGATGAATTCTCTAGAGGGTAAATTACAATGAAACATTGGTTCAAATTACGTGGTTATAAATGTAGCTCATCCAAAAACACCTCATGACAACATGAACTCTGTTCAGTCATTCAGTGTCTGATGTCAGCAAATGTGGCCATTTTCACCTGATACAATCACCTTCACTCAGGGGGGAAACAGGCTTTACAAAGGAGTTAAAATTGTACAAAAACTGAACTGCAACACTTTGCTGAGAAACACTTTGTATATTATATGCTAAAAATTAAGTGAGGTGTGCATGCACTTCACAAATATTGCATTTGGACATGGTATATTGCTTTGTATTCAGAGTTCTGGTTCTTTCAATTTCTTATAGTTTGTGGAATTAATTATGTCCACTTCTACCTCAAATGCAGAAGGGGAACAAATAATTTCCTTGGATAAACGGACTTGAACAGATTGCAGTAGACCACAAAATATTGATTATGTTAAGTTTGAACTTCAAATTAAGGCACAAATGAAGGTTAATTCCAGTTATTCATGTAAAGAGTCTTATGACTTCCTTTAAAAATATATTGAAAAAGTATCAAAACTGGTCATAAGCACTATTTTCAGTAACAAATTGAAGTCTACAGGACTGAATTGTATATTCAAGGGTAGTAGATGTGAACATAAGGACCAAAAAAATAGATTATTTGCTAAGGGAAATGACATTCCTTTAAATTGCTCCTTCAAAAGGGCATTCTTCCCTTAATCACGTAGTTCTTTCCAAGGTGGGTAATCATCCTGCTTGGGATGCAGAAGAGATGCAGTGGCCAGAGCAGCCCTGGATTCCAGCTAAGCCCAGCCACAAAGCTCCTTTGGTTGTACTCAAAGTGGAAGAGTGGATCTGACTGCCAGGCTGCAGCTGGAGACAGGCAAGGAGGGTTTGGTTCCACCTTTTCCTGGGCAGATCCAGCTCAGCTGGATGAGGGGCTGTTACCAGAGCTTCCCATGGGGACTTTGGACTGTTGTGTGCTCTCTGCCATAACCACACCAAACCAGCTGTACTTTGGCACAGCAGCTGGAAATGGCCAGCTCTGAGGGGTCAGGGACCTGCCCCGTGTTCTGGAGGTATCACTGCATTATTTTTTACTCCTCCCCAGGTAATCAGGATGTTGTTGCTGTAATTAGCACTAAATTTGCAGTATGTTGGTCTGGAGTCTTATATGCACACATCATTTCAGGACACTGTGCTGAATCCTGAGTTCAATCCGGTTTCTGTCCACAGAAACAGCCCAAGTTCTGCTTACACTTCCTCTGGAGCTGTGGAGAAGAATTCAAGCCAGGGAAACTGAGTCTCTAACACAGTAAAACCAAGCCAGTGTGAAGACAGTTTGAACAAGCTGGGGTTTGGGCCTTTACTGTCTCCTGAAGGTTCCAGCTGACAAGATAGACACCACTGAGGGAGTTCAAACTTCTTACAGGCTCCAGTACCCTGAAACAGCTTCCTGGGTGAAATTAAATCCCAGTGTCACAAGGGACTCTTCAGCTGTGACAGTCTCACTAAGGTGGTGTGGCCCACAGGACTTTCCTGCTTACATCTGTGGTCTTGACCACTTTGAAATAAATCCAGGGGAGTGTCTGTTTTCAACAGCAAGGTGGACCAAGGCTTTTCCACATACCTCTACAACCCAGTCAAACCCTTCTGGTATTTTAATATAAGGCTTTAGGAAGCTTCATATGGTTGTGTTTCCTTTTTAGCATTAGCACATACCCACACCCAGCACTTCATTTTCCTAAAATACAAATGTGTACATGTATAATAAAAACGTTGACAAGTCCTAGTCAGAATTTAAGAAGTTTTAGACCTGGAAACCTGTGCACCTAAAAAAGGATAAAATGTGCCCCTTGCACTACTAATTTCTGATTCCACAGCCTGAGGATGCAGAGTAGCAGTCCAAGGGGCACGTGCTACAGAATGTCAGCTGGCATCAGCAAAGGTGCCGTGGATGCTGCAGAGCTCTCCTGTAAGACTGCTGACTGTTTTCATGGCATCACATGAAACACAGAAATAAATAGCTTCTCTTCTATGATCACAGCATGAAAGTTTTGCTTTGCTGTCTATCCCTTCTCATTAAAAGCATAAAACACAACACAAGACAGGGATTAGACACAGAGCAGGCAAACGCAACAGAGCCACAGGGAAGAGCTCAAGGAGTAAAGGGATTGGCACATGTGCCAATAAAGGCAGCCCTGGTGTCAGCTACAAGTTGTGCCCTCAGAAGCAAGAACTGAATTTCACTCAGAGAACAGAGGAACAATAGGCACAGACACTCCAGACCACACAGGCGTGTACACCCAGTTCCTTCTCCTGAGCTTCAGTGCAGGTGTTAAAAGAAGCCTCTCCCCCAGCAAACTGACAAAAAACTGTTACTTTTTCTTTTCTCAAGTCCTCTTAAAAACAAACAGGCATACACTCTTTTCCTGTGAAGTAAGTTTAGGGGGTTTTTCCTATTTAAATTATAAACACATCAGAAGTCTCTCTCACCACAGTGCATCCTGTCTTTTCTCTGCCTGACATTTAGAGTACAAACTCTTTAGGGCAGGCTCCGTCTTTAGTTTTTATGTCTCATACAGAGCCAAGACATATTCTCAGTGTTGAACAGTAAATTTAAAAGGCCCATCTACACTCACAAGGTTACATGATACATGCCCAGCTATCTGTGATACACACATGACATGGTCAGTAGAACAGGTCCGTAAAAGCAAAGTCTCCATGTACACACAACAAAACAGATCCTGACTTGTGTGCTGGGCCTGCACACCTGGTACAGCGTACACAGGAGAACCTTGTTCATGCATCTGATTTTTAGAAGTCCCCAGGATCCCTGTGGACTGGGAGGAATAGGAAGAAGCAGGGAGGAGGAGGAGTGCAGAGGGAAGCTGTTGTGTCCAGCTGAGCTCCTCACGGTGCTGTTGGTGGGTGGCTGGGGAAGGTGCGGGTGACTCAGGCACTCAGACACTGTGCACTGGACTGTAGGGCTGAGGGAGGGTGAGAACCCCTGCCCGGTGTGACCCCTTTCCTGGGCAAAAGCAAAGCTAATCCATCTCTCTCAGCAGTTCCAAGTAGCAGCTCCAGTCAGGCGCCATGATGACATCAGCCCTGCTTTTGCAATTATTTAACCTCTGTCGTTCAGATCAGCAATGAACCAGCAAGGGTGACTAATACACACATCAGCCCTGAGAAGTTATCAACACAGCAAACAGGGGGCTGGTCCTCAGGAGTGAACTCTGCTTTCAGGAGTCTGTTTGGTCTATATTTGGGGGGAAATGGTACAATATTGAACATTAGGTGTCCATGAGAAGCTCCAGGCAAACCCCTGTGTGCCATAGCAGTGTCAGTTCTTTTACCAGAAGGATGCAGAAATTTGCTTTTTCTCATTTCTGTGTGTCATTTTGCACTACTCCCCCCCAACTCTGGCTCCTGCTCTCACTCCTCATACAAGCCTGGAAAAAGTAGCTTCTCTTAACAGACATCTACAATAAACATGCCGATACTTGAGATGTAAACTGAGAGGCTGGCATTATAACAGAGCCTCTAAATCAACCTCAGGACCTTGTTAGCATAATTAGTGATAGGACGGGTCGCTTACAAGATCCAGGACAGAAAATGGAAAAATAGTAATAACAATAAAAAAATGCAGTTGTATCCTAGCAATTGCTGGGATGATTGCTGATGGTTCAAAAGCAAGTCATATCTTGCGTGAGACAAATACATTTTATATGATGTTTAATCTCACAGGAATTCTGCCGGAAATACTCAGAAGCTTGTTAGAGGAAAATATGAGAAGCTACTCATGTGAACAATAAAAGATTCTTGTGTGGTGGAGCTACTGTGATTCCCATGCTGCTAATAGGTGCACATCTTGCAATTACAAGCATACTGAAAAATAATGCTATTCACTGCTCCTATTTACTAATTTGAAGCTTTGGAGAAGAAGACAGTCCTGGACATCCTTCCAGCTTAAATTCAGGTAAGATGGAGAAGCACAGAGGAGAGGATTTGTTCAAGATCACCTGGAAGTCAGTGGCAGAGCCAGAAATATATAGAGCCCTGTCTATAAGGGATCTGAGAGCACTAATAAGTTTTAATGGCCCTAATCAGTCTGACCTGCAGCCTCCACCCTCTGCCCATGGTCAGGAGCCTCACTGAAGCTCAGCCCTGGGTCTTTAGTCACCCAAGGAGCAAAGCTGAGTGCCTATCCCCAGCTCACACACAGAGGTGCCTGTGCCTGTCCAGGGACCTTGTTGATCTTGACCTACTAATTTCCCAGCTTGACCTCAGGCCAAGCTCATCACTATGGACCTGCCTGGTGATAGCTGGGCTGTGCCTGACCATTATTAGCCTTGCTAGGCCTGATCCTGATCTGTGGATTCACTTCCTGGCTTGAGGTCGGACCTGCCTCATCTCCATAAAATTGTCAGATGCTCTGGACTCCAGGTTGAGGTTGGCTGCCACTCCCAGGCCAGCCCTGCCTGCCTCCCTTGAGGGCTGTGGGGTGGGCCCTGGCTGCTGAGGACCCTGACCTTGCAGCCACGTTATCCCTGTCAGTCCCCTGTGTCCTTGGGAGCAGACAGTGCCTGCTGCAACCTGCCATGATCCTAATACACCACCCTGCCTCCCTTGTCTGCATAGCACCAAGGGCAGGAAGAGAAATGCCACATGTTAATTTGATCAGGAAACACAGGCAGAGAGAAATAAGGTACAAACTCAAACTGGAACTCTTCTTTGTTCCATGTTTTAAGCATGTCCTTCCTCTCACTTCCCATTGGAGATGGCAGCAGTGCCTGCCCCAACACAAGGCAGCAGCAAGAGACTGTGAAGGGGTCATAGAAGGAGGCTCATGTTCTGCATCAGTGTCCCTTGAGAACAATAAATATTGGCTGACAAGAGTAGAAGCAAGAGGAATCAGGCTCTAGCAGGAGGAAGTGATCACAGCAGAGGGCTTGAGAGCACAGGAAGGAAAGGCAGAGACCTGGGAAGGGGAAGCACTGTCAGATTACCCAGGAGGACAGCCAGAGGAGGCAGATGCTGCTCCTGAGAACTGATTTGTGTTGGGCTCAGCAAAGTTCTAGGGCAGCTCTGGTATTTGAGGCTCAGAAAGGCAGAGGGGATCAGAGTGCACTGGATAGAAGGTGTGAGATGCAAAGAGCTCACAGCAAAAAGGGCCAGGTTGTCCTTTGCCTGATGTTAGATATATTCCTGCTCCTAGCTGCAGCTGGGATCTGGCATCACATCCTGGCTTTGCTGAGAAGTCTTCGGTGTGGAATGCAGCATTCCAGCAGGGTTTATCTTGCACTAGGGGACCTGGATGTCTGGAGCCTTGGCTCCATGTATGGAGGGAAGAACAGCTCATCCAATAGTTTGGTCTCTAACTACAGCTCTCCAAAATTAGGCTTTTCAAACAGAATAGCAGGAAATTCACAAACAGCTCATGCTGAGGTTAAAAGGCAGCAATTGTTTAAATCTTCATATACAGGCAATTATTGGCCTTTTAATTTGGAAGCTAAAGGAGGTGACTCAACAGAAAAGGGTTCAGGCTGAATCAGCAAGATCTTTCCTGGGAGTTAGATATACAGCAAGAAAGCAAAATAACTTAGAGGCAAGCAGGAGAAAAATTGTGTTGTGGAGGTTCAGGGTATGGAATGCAGCTTTTGCCACAGACAGTTTCTCTGCTTTTCCATTCCTGAGACACTCATGTGCAGCCCATAGAGTGAATTAAGAGAAGAAGGAAGTTAATACTTCCGTAGCATCCAATACTTTAGGTGTCTACACACCTCCTTAGACACTGTTCACCTGTCTCCACACAACGGCTCCTCCATGAGAACTGGGCCTTGCAGGAAGTTTATTGTAATTTGGAATTAGAAATCTCTCTCAGCCTCACAAGTCACAGTGCTGAACTAAAGCCCAAGATCCAGGCTTTTAGAGGAATGGATGTAGTGAAGGCAAACTTACACTTCTCTGGGGTCCTGCAAGTGGCTAATTAGCCCAGAGAAGCACTGAAATTCCCTTAGTGTCTCCCTGCTGGAGGCATGCCAAGGCAGTCTGCCTTATTCTTACATGAAGTAGCATCTGAAGAAAGATCAAAGGATGAGACCAAGATTTCATGGCTAGTGAATCAGGCAAGTCTGTGGAGGGTTTTGATATCATCTTTACAATAAAGAAAAAACTTCTCTGCTCAGTGACATGTTAGTTATGGGATGTTCATTTTCTAGCCTTTACTATTATGAATGTTAAATTCCTTGCATCAATTGATGGCCCTAAAATTTCACACTCTTTACATGGGGAAAAATTGATGCAGATGTTTTCAAATGCAATATGGGCTCAGGTATATTTCTGCAATGAAAAGTCTGAGATTCCTTCACTTTCAAAGGGATTTGGGATGCTCATTGGGATGCTTTGGAAAAGGTCTCTTTAAGCAACTGTGTCCTTGCAGAGTTACCACTGAAGGCAGTGAGCAAGCCTGCCCTGTAAGTGAATGCTTTTAGGGGCCAGCTAGCAGAGATGAATGTGGTGTCTTCCTGCCCCTTTGCCCTTTCTCCAGAGCACCTTAAAGCACTCTGTAATCATAAAAGTAGGAAGAATGTGCTTTCCTTCTGTCCATCCCCACCCTGCTATGGGAAAGAAAAGAGTTATTATGACAATTGGGCAATTGGAAACCAGAGTAATTAAGTGATTTGCCAAAGGCCAGCTAGCCAAACTGGGGAACTGAACCCAAGCGTCCTCATTGCTGCTCCTCCCCCGGAGCCGATACACACAGACCCTGAAAGGTCGGAATCCTTCTTCCCTGGGGAAGATTTCATTTCCTCCTTTGAACACTGAGGGAGGGGCCCCTCTAAATCACAGGTTAGGCAGGCACTCAACTGAGTTAACACGATGTACTTCCCTGCACCATGTCTTGGAGGTGTAGTTAGGTGTTACTACATGCACTGCTGCAGCTCCTAGAGGTCTCTGCCAAAAGCAAGCCCCATTGTGTTGGCCACTGTTCACACACAGTATGAGAGAGAGTCCCTGCTCCCAAAGAACTTTAATATTCTTTGATATTTCTGGGAAACGTTTCATGAGAGAATTTCAACATAGAGTACAGGGTCTATTTCTTCCTTTTAACTTAGATTACACCAGGATAACTCCACTGACTTCAACACAAACCTGTCAGAGATGAGATTACAGATCCATTATGTTGCAGTCTCTCTTTTTAAAAACACTGGAGCATGTATAGCAAATAATCAGGAAATTAGTGGACAGGTGGCATTAATTTTCTCCAATGTCACCAATTTGGTTGCTGTTGTGGAAACACAGCAAGGCACAGCAACTGCTATTTCAGTGCAGAGAACCATCCCTGAGCCCCAGATGGTGACCATATGATCTTTCCCTCTTATGGACCATAGACACGTTTCCTACCCTTAGAATTTGACTTCTGCTTGCAAAGAGGGCTCACCTAAATCTATCCCCACATCTTACCCCCACAGCACCTGGGTGCAACACAGGTCCCTTCAGGAATCCAGCAAAGACCCAGACAGAGGGTAAACAATTTGTGGAAAAAGCACAACCTGACTCAATTAGAATTTCCTCCATGAATAGGTCCCTATGTCAGAACTTAAGGCTCCAATTCATAGGGAAATCTGGGACCCATTTCCTCAGGAATTGCTGGCTATTTACGCAGAGAAAGTACTGCATTCTGATTTTGTTTTTTGGACAGTCTGGGGTGGGCTTTATGCTCACATGAATAGACTTATGCTGGATTTATGCTGGGCTGGTAGCAGTGACATGTGAAGAGATCTGTACTTCTAAACTTGTGTCCGCCAGCACCTCATGTCTTCTTCTTGGCAGAAGGTGTCCAGGTATCAGGAAATGCTGATCTGCTGCTGTAGATGGACACACTCCTCCACCCAGCCCAACTTTGTCAAGAGCCCAAAAACTACACCTGGCTGGTACAAAGTAGAGGGATTTTCTGTCATCTCCTTGCTAAGGAGCCCATGAACTCCCAAGGCCCAACACACAGTTCTAGTCATGATCTGGAGAGCTCTCTTAGAGTTCTCTTAGCACAGGTGACATCCTTCCTCAGGAAAGATACTCCTTTGGATACTCCTTTACTGTGGCAAATTGGACTTGTCTGTGGAGTAAGATATTACAAGAAAATGAGTCTGGTACTGTCTGACCCTCAAGCAATAGTTACAATGATCTCCCCAAACCTCCAGAGTGTATAATGCACCCTTTTCAAAGGCCCAGCCTTAGCCACACACTCATGTACAAACAAAATTGGATCTAATTCCAACTCCTATGGCCTTTCCTAGAGTTAAACAAAGCTCTGTAGAGCTGAATGATAACAAACCATAGAAAGAGAAACTGCATGAAGGAAAAAAAAACCCAAAACATTTGTCCCTGACATTTGAAAAATTCTTATTTGTCTAACTCCCCTGATTTCAGCAAAGCTGTATAACTTTATACCAGCTTCCAAATTCGTGTCTCTTGTTCAAAAATCTCTTTTCTAACAGAGTCTGAAAGCAGCAGAGGAGTTCAGGCAGACGTGTGTAGGCTGTCTCAGACAGCAGGGGCTTCAGGCAAGAAGAATTTCAGGCCAACAGCGGCAAGAAAGAGAAAAGGTTGGTGGTGGAGGAAAAGAAGATGAAGAGGGAAGCAGTGAGAGGCAATTCTTGTGGTTTGGAAGTTCCTGTGGCTCTGTGTACAGTCAGCATTTCTGTCTGCAAACAGAAACATTTCTACTTGCTTTGCAAGCCAGATTTCTCAACCTTTGGCCTTCTGACCTTCACTGTATCTGGCACTGATCAGGTGTGAGATTGCAGCTCCCTGCTCACAGGGGCAGAGCTTTTTTTCTTGGTTCAGCAGCCAGATGAGATGGGGCTCCCTAGAACAAGACTGACACTCACTGTGGCAATAGCAGAGAAAGGAGAAAGCCCCAGAAACACTCTGCAGAGGAAGGTTTGCCTCAGCTTAGGCTCTTCCATGTCATCCAGTTCCAATAAAATCCATGCAGACTTCAGGAATCTGAGTATCTAGGCATGGGCTGCACATTTGCTAAGAATCAGACCCAGGTTCCACCTGCTCAGAGGTATGCAGTGCTATCTCTGTTGGACTCTGCCAGAAGAAGAGAAAAGCAATGTCTATATTTGACTATTCTAGTCATTCAATTTGTCCTTATCAAATTAAAATAAAATAAAAATAAAATAAAATAAAATAAATAAGGGTTTTTTGAAGGCAGTACAGTTTCTTTATACCACATGCCCATGTTTATTGACATATAAAATTCCCTGTTTGACTACACCCCACCCAGGCTCTTGTACACACCTGCATAAGTCTATAATTTTATCCCATGAATCATTCTGTGCCATCAGATCACACCCAAGTTACCAGAACTTTAAGGAAGTGGCAAGTTCATTATGCTGGTCTTCATCTTTCAATTTTTAAAATGAAGAATATTTTATTGATGCCCTAAATCCATGAGTATTTCTAAAAAAAAAAAAAAATCAGGCAGAAACACCAGGTAAAAATAATTAATTAAATGCATTTAACAAAAATTAGGGCAATGGAAGGGAGAATAAATGACCTTGAAGAGGCTGTTTGGACCCATCTTGCAGAGGTTGTCTACATCATGGGGAACAGCAAAGCTGAACCATTCTAAATGGGTCAAGCTCACCAAAAATCATGAGACTGAGAAAAAAATTGTGACTTCCAATTTAAATTAAAGGGGTTTGGGTTATTTTCCTCTGGGTTTTCCAACCTTGGGAGAGTATTGAGGCCATGGCTTTAAGGACTTAAGCAGCCTTTGAAGGACTTTTTTCCCAGGAAAGTGGAGATTTGCAGCTAAATTACTTATGTCAACAGCTAGGTGTTTAAGCAAACAACAGAAAAGGTTGCAATCCAAAAAGAAATCCAAATGCCATGGTGTAAAAGAGCAATGCTGCAGTGGTTCAGGCTGGTTGGAGAATGTTCTTTGCTACAAACACAAGTGAAGCACACCCAGAAGCACCCAGAGGTCTTCAGGCAAACATTTGCAAGTTGCATTTTTTCACGTTTGTTTACAATGTAGAACATATTTCTATCTTAGCAGATATTTTTCACTTTTAACTTCTCAGAGTTATTTTAGGGTTACCAAATACTGCTTGGGTTGACTGTAGTTCCTAGGATTAGGCTCAATGTGCTTCTTGACTTGCAGCCATTTGGCGGCCGCTTCATGGTTGCACAAATGTAACATGCAGCAATGACAAGAACTTCTTGACGTTCAATTATAAAATGATAGGCAGCCAAATAAGAAAATGGGATTACCTCCTGGGCAACTTAAATTTATGTAATATTGCCATTGGGTTGTTTTCTAGCCAGGACACTTAATTGCTAAGAAATGTGTTTACAGCTTGGTGTGTGCATTATCCATTTGGGACCATGACAGGAGAGACAGAATGGTAACAGAGGTTGGCCAAGAGTCTGGAAGAGGCTGCCACCAGTGGGGGACTCCACCATGGTGCAAATGCTGGACATCCATAATAACAACTGTCTCTGAGCCAGTCAGGAAATTTAAAAAAAAAGCAAGGCAGTGGTTGAAATCTCTTACCTGCCCTGGAAGGGTTGAGGTTTGCAGAGATGATTGGGTGCCTTAGAGCCCAGATCTAGTTTTTCTCATGCACATTCATCACGCTTTATTGCCTGCTAATGGAACGACAAAGAAGAAATGGTCTAAATCTAATCATGCTGCAGTTGCGTCTGTCTGGAAACCCGCAGCAACATCGAGTATCAGATACCTCAGTGGGTCTCCCATGCACAGACTCCCTCTGGTTAATGGCCTCCCTGCTCAGCACACCGTTACAGCAGGGCTCTTTAATTCCCAGCCCTGCACAGTCCCACTGACATTGCGTTTGTTGTCCCCTCACCGCGGTGTTTGGTGCTATCACAAAGTGCCGCCGCCATTCCAAGGGCTGCACTTATCCAACCTCTCTCTCCCTGTGCTCCCAGATCCTCTGTGATTGGCAGGAGGCTCTGGGCAGCAGACAAGGTGAATCCTGTAAACATGGCAAGAGATAAGGCAACAGCAAAGGGAATGATAACCGCAAAAGTAGCTCACAGGGTTCAAGGGATGGAGGAACATGCACTGTTTATTTTCTGTGCTCTTGGATCAGCTGCAATTCCACATGTAAGCAAACTTGTTCCGCCTCAGCTTTAGGACCTGGAAAGTCCCTTAGCACTGAGCACTATTTAACAAAGAATATATGCTTTCTTTATCTTTTATCTATATAGGAAACAAAACAAAAACAAAACAACCGAGACATTTGAACAATGCCTACAGCTCTGACTTAGGCCATGTCTCTGCCCTTGTTTGCACTGATGTAAATCAGAGATCGCTGCGAGAGATTTAAAATTGGCCTTTAAATTTCTTATCACATCACTCCTCTGCTCTGCCAGTGATCTGTTCTGTGTGTTTCTAACAACAGTGCCCATGCTTTTGCCAAGCCACAGTTACACATGGAATGCTTTCTCTCTCTCCATGTACACACAGTGCCTGTCCCTTCTTCTACTTTCTTATAAAATACGCAGCTTTCATCCTGATCCCAAGAAGTGCACTACCAATTATACCAATCCCAGGGTTTTTTAACTCATTTCCCCAGCATTTGCTCAGCTGGCTTGCCCATCCCATTTGTTTATGATGAATTTTTTATGATATTAACAATTACTTATTCCCAGGTGCATTTAACCAGAAGAGCAGGAACAGAGAGAAGTAACAGACTTAGGACTGCCTGGGCTTGCATGGTGGCAGCAACAATACATTTACAGGCTTCAAAGGCACTGATGGAGCTCCTTCGCATTTTGGGGGGCTCATGACTAGAACTGGCTGGTAAAAGGTGATTTTGAATGCACAGGGAATCTCTTATTTTGCTTTGCTTTAGTTTAAGGGAACGCAGCAGCATTTTCACCTGAGAAATCCAGGGCCATGCCTTGCACGGCACAGTTGTGAACCTGGCAGTGAAGTGGTCCATGCACAGACACCAGTGTGCACACAGCTGCACACTCACACACACCCCTGCACACCTTTAGACACTCACACTCTGCCTTACACACTCACACACACGCACTGTGCTGCTGCAGTGCAATTGTGCCAGCCACAAGAACACGATGTGAGAGGCAAGGCTTGATCTGCATTTGTCTCTCTGCCTTGACCCCTAATGCTCTCAGCACCACCAGGGCTCCTTCAGCAGCTCAACAGCTCCCTAACTTCTGTAATATCTGGGGCATGGATTAAATTCCATGGTTTGAATAATGGCATTGATTTTTTAATTTCTTCAGGAAAGTGATTTATTCTGTCCTTAAAATCCCTGTAACTGATGTGTATTATCCAGCACTGCCAAGTTTTGTCAAGGGCTTTGAGAGAAAGGGTGAATAAAGACACAGACACAGTTTTCCTCTTATGTCTGCAGACTACTCCTACCTCTGAGCTGCCAGGTAATATCATATAAGTCATATTAGCCCTTGTTCCCTTTCTATCCGTGGTTGACATAATTAGTGGAGAAAAATTGATGTAGCTGATGGTGACACAAGGCTGAATCTGCATCAGTCTGAAAAGCAGGCAGCAATAGCACTGAGTAACGTGACAAACTACCCAACCCTACATACATTGTGCATTTCTCCATAAAATCCAGGCAATGTGGCCTGCATGGTTTTCAGCTTGGATGCTTCAGCAATAAAAAGATTTTTGATAAAGAAAGTTTAAGAAATAGGATCTGAAAGTCTATATCAAACAGAAATGATCCCCAAGGTACATTAAGATCTGACAGTCACCACTCAATTAGGAAGTGGGAGACAGCTGTCTGTCTGTCACTCTTTCTCTTCCTTGAGCACAAACACATTCAAAGTCAATCCTGATCTTTTTGTTTCATCAGCAGGTTTAGCCAGTTACCTGCTGGATGTGGAACAAGTTTAGGTACCAATTCTTGAAACTCAGTAATGGTCCAGTGTTATTCTCCCTCTCTCTACTTACAATGTCTGACAAGCTAATTGCCAAAGGAAAGAGAAACCCTCTCCCAGACACTGCAGCTCTGGGACTCAGGTCTATTTAGATTTGCCATTTGTCTGTCCCCGTTTCTAAGCACAGTTCAGAGAACTCTCAGTGAAGAATAAGGCCCTTTCTCCTGGACCCTTTGAGAGATTTCCTATTAGTCACCAGGATAATTAAAGGTTCCAGTTGCATTGCATTAGCACGTTTCATGTCATTAGAGTCCAGCTGCAGTGTGAGAATCACATATTTGCTGAGACGCCTGTGCCAGTCAGTGAGCTGGGAGCAGAGCTTTACATTTCATCACTTTGTAAAAGAAATACAATTAAGCAGTGTTCCCTGATCATATTGCAGTTTGCAAGAGGGGCTCTAAGCACCGATCACTGGAATGTCTGGTCATGATTGTATTGAAATGGTTCCTTGACAAGGGTTTATGAACACATTGTAATAAATCCATGGCCACCTAAGACTCCTTAATAGTCAGTGTACTGCACACGAAGCTGCTCAGAACCCCTCGGTGGAAATGCCCGTTGTGCCTGGACACAGCACATGGCATCTCCACTTGACTTACAGGAAAATCTTCACCCTTTATTAGTATTGCAGGTGTGGTGCCACAGGCTTGGTGAGTTCTGAATTCACCCTGCAAAGGCTACTGGTGCAGAGATTTAGTTTATTATAACACTGTTAATTGACAGACTTGTATGCCTGTCTAGTCAATAACAGCCTGCTAAAAATATGCATTAAGCAGAGAGAATGAATCAGCTGCTAATAGCAGTCTGCCTGATTGTCAGCTTCTATCTATCTTCAGGATTTGTCGGAACCCTGTCACTATTGTGCTCCGGCAGCTCCAAGCCTGTAACATATTTATCCTCCAAACACCCCTCTGGGGCAGGGCGGTTGTTGCTCTCACCAGTTTACAGATGGGAAACTGTGATATTGAGAGGGAGAGTGATTTGCCCAAGGTCACACAAGAAATCTGTAGCAAAACAGAGAATAGTTCATCAGTCTGACAACCCCAGGGGGATTAACCTACCCCCTGCCAGGACATCTTTCTTGTCTCCTTCCTCTTTCAAATCAGCAGAGTTATAGTGGTTTATATCAATAGAAATTTGAAATTCCTTGAGAATGCAGAGTCTTCTATTTCTGAGTGGATGAAATATTAACTGTAAGGCCCCCTTCCACAATTCCAAGATGCTGACATCCCAAAGCCAAACTTCAAAACATTAAATATACAAAACTTCTTTAAAACTAGTGATTCCTTTAAACCAAGTCCTAGCTCTTCTTCAGTTGCATTTCTTGTAGCTGTTAACACCTCTAGCACCAGGTATAGGGAAACAATGACCACTCTACACTGTTGTGGGGAGATATACAATGAGCAGCAGTGTCAGAGAGAGAAGTGAATCTGTGAACTGGCCTTGAGCCTTGGAAAGTACATGAGTCCTTTAGTTCATGTATCAAATATATTTGCTTGTAATTCAGTAAGCTGACATAGGATTTTAGGGAACATTAACTTATGTGTTACTGTGATGCTGTGATTTATTATACTGTTGCTATTATTAATGCTTCTTATGCACTATGCAATGAACAAATTTAAGCTAGACATGATCCTTCTCGCAAAGTTTGCCTTCCAAATAACATAAGATAAAGGAAAAAAGATAAGGGAAGGCTGGGGCAGCTATCTCAAGAACATGGACATAAGGTGACTAATAATGGGCTGGAAACATGCCCAGGTTGTGGGCACAGAAGCTGAGCAGTGCCAGTCACACTGGAGGGGGGAAGGTAGGTGAGAGGAGCAGAGCCAAATGCCCATTCCTGCAGCACGGCTCCGTGTGTCCCATGGCACTGGGTACTCACAGATTAGTTGTGTTCATGGAGCCCCTTGAACAGCCCTGTGCCACTGCCTGCTGAGGTGGTGCCACAGCTGTGGGCCTGGGTTCGGAAACCAGAGGTGAGTTGTGGATGCTCCACCAAGGAAAGTGTTCAAGGCCAGGTTGGATGGGCTTTGAGCAACCTGATCTAGCGCAAGTTGTCCCTGCCTGTGGCAGGAGAGTTGAATTAGATGATCTTTAAAGGTCCCTGCCAATCCAAACCATCATACAATTCTGTGAATTTTTTGTATATGGCAAGTCTAGAAGTGAGATGGCAAAACCAGCAAGACCTAGTCAAAGGAAAAAAATCTGTTACATTTGCTTATTTTTGCCTCATACACTTTTTCAGCAAGGACCACACACATACTCTACAATGTCTGTGATGCCTCCTGTATCTTCCTGCATGCAGCTTCAAATCCCCAGTGTTTCAGGACCACAATTATACACAGGGAGCCACTGTGAGAAGAAAAGCACTGTGGTTTCTCTTGGGCTGGGTAGAGACCCAAACCACCAGTTTTAGTTCCTCTACCTGCCTTTCCTCCTTGTGATTCTCCTCTCTCTCCACAGTTTTTTCAGGTTTGCTTTGGGAAGTCAAAGCCCTCACTCCATTCTTGTGTGTCCTGCAGGCAGCCATGGCTGTAGCAGGTGATGATTCTGCAGCATTCCCTTCCTGTCCTTGATATCTGTCAACCTCTCAATCAAGAGGACACACTCCAGCTGAGGGTGCAGCTGCTGGAGCTACCAGCCAGCCAAGGTTGTTGGGTGGCAGCACTCAGAAGAAAGGAGAAGTACCCAGAATTCCTGACCAGCAGGCAATACACACAAACTTGCTCCTTCCTGGAAAAAGTGAGGGGTTTCAGTCTTTTTGAGAACCCCAAAGAATTTTTCTCTACCTTCCTACAGGTGGAGAAGTTGGACAGACACTGGACTGAACCATCCTCAAGCCCTCCCAGCCCACCAACAGTCTCTGTTCAAAAGACTTGTGTACAGTTCAGTAAATCAAACTTCCAAGCTGTCCAGCCCACTGACTCAATATGGAAAAACCTTATTTAAGGCAGGTAGTGATGGATACAGTGTCAGCTTTTACTGGGACTCACTTTGCTGAAGGGAGAACTGGGCTCTGAAAGATGTAAGTTCCTGTCCTATGAGGGAAGAAGTGAGATCAGGGCTTCAAAGACAGCATTATTTAAAAGTCTGAAATGTCCATTTTCAACTCACTAAAGTCTGGTATTGATAATTTCTAGTTCTCATAAAAGACTAAAGTATCAAAGAGGAGGAGCGAAGGGTCTTTGTGAAATGAGTGTCATCAAGGGAAGATTGTCCCAGACAGCTGACAGTGAGTGAGCCTGATGAGTGGCTTCACCTATTTGCAACTCTGCATCAGCATCTATCAAATGGAGACAACAGCTCAGGTCAGGAGGGAAATGAGTGTGGGCCTGTACTTGAAAACCAGACTGATCCTAAAGAGGAAGGTGCCCGGGAAATTGCAGACAACATTATAATGGTAAACAGCAGAGTGAGTAAATTCTGTTAGGAGCTGGTAAACCCTCTAGCAAATGAGAACTGAGTTAACTTCTGCTCTTCCTCTTGTCTGCCCTCCTGGCAATACTAATTATTAAGGAGTTGAAGTCAGTTCAGAACCCCCTAACAGTCCATAACTGTCCCATTACCACCTGAACTTCTTGGCACCACACAAGTACGTGGATAGTGGCAGACACAGAACTACTAAAGCCAAGGAGATGCTCCAGAATGTCAGCTACTGCAATGCTCACAGATATTAATGAACTCACAGTTTTTCCATTAGATGGGTCAGTATTGTTAACCCCATTTACAAACAAGGATATTGAGTAAGACAGAGGGGAAGTGACTCACCGAAAACCGCCCTGTATTAGAGACAGGAATAGGACTCAGATCTCATGACTCCCATTCCTGAGTCTCAACCACTATTAGATCCAAGCAGTAGAGCTCCACATTTGCTGAGGGCTGGAAGAGGGAAGAAACAAGAGGTGGGAAGGGTGCGGAGCTTCTTTGAATCAAAACTAAATGCAAGTTTCCTGGAATGAAGCCACCACTAATTTCAATACATTTACTTAGATCTTGAGCTTTGGGATGGCATGAGCAGCTGTGAATCATCTTGGCCAGTCAAAGGAATAATTAATTGTTGTGGGTAAATCTCAAAAGGTTTAGGGGTCAGGTAAGGTAAGCAGCAAAGCTTATCCTTGACTGCTCTTTTCTGCTCTGCAAACTGGAGGCACTCACTAGAACATTTACCCTGTGTATTCCTTATGCCAGATCTGTCCATCTGTTGCACACACTTTCTGCCTCATCTTCTATTTTGATTATAAACTATTCAGTGCTGGGATTGTCTCTATTTTAGAAGGTTTTATAGTACCTGCCATCACACAGCCTTGATATATGTAAGGATAAAGAAGTACCAGAGGTACAGCCATTGCCCAAATAGTAATAGAGGCTGAACAGTTTGGTTCCTGAGATTTTTTATGCTTCCTGATTATAGCAGGAGTGGTTTCCTTGTGGTGCTTTGATAGTTTTGCTCCCAGCACAGCTCTCAACCAGGAAGTAGAAGAATGCAGAGCAATGATAGCCAGGGTTTGCAGAGCAGCTCAGCATGCACGATCAGAAGCAGGTTTGCAAAAGGGCTAAGCTCCCATTTAGGCAACAAAATCACTACCTAGACTTAAAGAAGTGCCAAGCTGGTGGGCTACAGAGCTCTTCAGAAGATCCAGCCCTCATGGCAGCTTGTGAGTGTTTGAGGATCTGGCTCACTGTTTTAGATTGAAAAAGAATCGGGGCTGTGTGAAAAACTTTGCCTTGACTCTGTGTTGGGTATTATCATTTTTCCAGGTTCTAACCCTTCTTTGGTACTGTGAGATGAGATATGCAAAAAGGTCTTGTGTTGTCCATTAGCTCTTGATTCCAAACCAAAATATAAAGCTCAGTGTAAAAGAATGCCTTTTATTCCTATTCTCCTGCCCTGAAAACTCAGCTCCTCCTTAAGCAGAGCGTGAGGTGTGTGATTGCTCTTCAGTTCCTAAGCCCAAAGGAAATCTCATGGAAAAGGGAGCTCTGAGTGTGTCTGTTCCTTCCCAGTGTCCCTAATCCTTAACTCGTCCCTGAGTGAGGGAGGCAGTGTCCCATGTGATGGATTGTCCCTCAGGGTCACAGCTCTAGAACGGGACAGGGTGCTTCCCATCTGGACCTCCAACCATTCCTGCTCCTTTTCTGTTCCAGTACAAATAGTGCCAAGCTATTGATGGTTTTTAAAAAATTTGATTTTTTCACGGGGTAGAATAGAGGCACTGCAGGGCTCAGCTGTAACATTCCTGTGGAAGCCCTGAGAACCTCACTGAGAGCCCATAGGCATGGAGGAATTTAAAAGCCCTCAAGCCATGTCTGAACTGAGAACTTCAGAGCACAGACTTTCAGGTTCAGTTTCATTTTGAAAACGTCTGTAATGAAACATTTTGATATTTAAAAAATATTATAATTTACTTTTCCTTCCATGGGAAATTTCAAATATGTCACTTCCCCCCCACCGCACCCCCGAAATAGAGCTCTGCATCCCCTGCATAAATTTTCCAGGAATTTTCCCAAATTTCCAGATTCTAGAATTACCTATAAAGCAGACATAAAGCTGGCTTTCAACCTTCTTCAGTGCCCTTACTCCACAGTCTTTTTTCCAATTATGATTACATTTTAAAGAAAGAGTTTATAATCCCTTGCCAAAAAAAATGAGCTTCTTTTAGGTTCCAAGTCTGGAGAAAGGTTCCCTTTTGTTCCTACTAAAGAGATATGTTGCCTGGTGCTGACTGGGAGCAGAGACACTCCTGCATTCCCAGCCCTGACACTAACTGCCCCTGTGGCCCCAGGCTAATCACTTAAATGCTCTGGCTCAGTCTCCCCATTGGTAAAACAGAGATAATGATACTTACCATCTTCTTCACAGGGGTGTTGCAGAGGAATAATTAGTTTGTGTCTGTAAAGCACTTTGAAGATAAAAAGCACAATACAATTGATAATAATTATTGCTATGCAGACTGGTTCTCCCTTCCCCAACAACTTACTGGTGCAGAAAGGTAAGGAAAGCCCTGAACTGAACTGTCTCCCAGTAGAGCCCCAGTTTCAACAGGAGCCGAAAAGCCAAAACCTAAGCCAGCCACCCCAAAATTTTCAAGCTTTAAATCTGCCTTAGTGACCCTAGTTCCAACTTGCCAAAGTTAGACGTATCGCTGCATGGAAGGGAGATTTGTTTTTCACTGTCCCTTTTTCTCTAGTCCCTCACAGTTTTTAATAGCATTTGGTGCTTTCAAAAGCTTCCATCAGTCCCTGATACCTCTGCCTTGCCTGGCATGGGGCAGCAGCTTATTATACACGAGTTCGTTACAGCCTTGGCTTCAAAGCTCCCCAGTTCAAAGGGTGCCAGAAGTGTTGAACAGGTCAGCACTTTAATGCTGATCCACACATCTTTAGAGAGCAGTAACATCGGCACAGTTTTGTTCCTGGGGGAAACAGAGAATAACTGGTTTGTAGAGTTCCCTTTGGCCTTAGCGCTGGCCGCAGAATTGGATGCTCCTGGTGGCAGAGATCAAGCGTCACGGAACCCTGGAGTGGGTGAGCGTGGAGGGCTGTGATGTAGTGAATGAGTGAAAATGTGCCTTTGTGAGTCACTGACTTGTTCTTAATGGCAGCTGTGGAGGAACAGGGAAGGATAAAGGAATAGGGGGGTAAAGGAGCAAAAAGTAGCAGAAAGGATAAAATAATCTAAACTAGTTCTTTCCATGCACTTAATTTTGGGACAAGCTGTAGAGGTACCTAAAAATTACCAAAAATCAATCAGAGGAACTACTACTACAAAGATACTTCCTGCAAAAGCTGAACCAGATCCTCTTCTCAGACTGGGGGGGACACAGGGGACAAGAAACAAAACAGCCTAGATATGGAATATTGTCTAGAATATTTTTCACTTGCACATAGACCTGAGCTTCCTGTCCTGAGGAGCAAAATCTTCTGCAGAAGGTCCTTCTTGCTGCATTTATGACCCAAGAGGAAGCAAGAAAATGCAGAAATAATTCTGTTCTATTGAGATGCTGAAGGTAGTTTTCCAAAGAGACAGTTTGAAGAAGTAGCATTTGAGTCACTGGACATATGTTTAGGCTGAATCCAAATATTGAAAGTAAACACCAAATCTTCCTTTCTGGTATCAGCCAAAGCAGAAGAAACCATTTTTGCACTGGGTATATTCATTGTCTGTTAAATTGATCTGAATCAGAAATGGTACCAAGCCCTGAAAGAGGTTTACACACCCTGCTTTTAATCAAATGCAGGAGGCCTGAAGGCAGAATTTACCCTGCAGTGTCTGGTTAGGAGATTGATATTAGCAGATTGCTTTGAAAAAGAACCAGAGACTTTAGAACAAGCACAACAGAAGGGGGTCTGTGAGGATCTTGGGAAGAGCTGTGCTCTGCAGAACATGAAATGTATCACAACCCAGCCCTATCAAAAAGATACAACATCTCCTGGGTGTGATTTATTGCAAAGCATCACTTAAATACAGATGCCTACAGACTGTAGATATCTAGAGAGTGGGCATCTCCAGACAATTACACAAAAATTAGTTTGATGGCTTAAGTGGGGTGTGGATCTTTCAGTTGAGATGGATGAATTTCTCACCAATTTCTCTTCAAGAGAGAGAGGAGAGTAAAAGATGTGGGCTCCAGCATAATAGGGTCCATCCCAGCTGCCTGATTTCAACTTTCTTGTGAGAAAAAACAGCCCATAATTAGGACACCACTCATTGCTTCTTTCTCTTGCTTCATCCCCTTGTTTCTGGTCCCTGGGGAGGGCAGTTTCATTCACACAGAGAACACCTATGGTAGACCCTCAGTCTGCAAAGGTGAGACTTGCATTTCTGAAAGGCATTTTTTGCCAGTACTTGCCCAGTTCCACACCCAGAGACCTGAATTTCTATATGCACAAGCATAGAGACTGCTGCAAAACCCCATATTTTAGTGAGAATATGGAGCATGACAAGTGCACAGGTGCCTGTAAAAAGTAGAGATTTCATTTGGGAAGGAGATAACGCTGCATTTAGCCTAATCTATGGAAGTGTAGCTCTCTTGAGTCTCAGGTGAAACTGTAAAGCTTCCCTGTCTATAAAGTTTTGTCCTCCTGCTCAGTTTTCCTTAGGTTTAGCCATCCTTGTACCTTCAGAAAAATACTCAGAAATACATTTCCTTGCTTCTTTTTCCAGGGCCTGGGTGGCATGATCTCTTAATGCATCTGCCTGTTTATGTTAGCAAAATGGAAAGCAGCTTTGTTTATGGAAAAGATCTATTTTTGTTTTACTTTTTTCTCTCAACTAAACTTACTTTTATCCAGGATCGTGTTTTGCTTTGGGAAAAGAAATGTGCTGCAATTCTTAGCCCGAGCTTAAAAGTCAGGTCAAGAGGAAAGGGGGAAATCCTGATCATATTATTTAATTTTGTAGGATTATCCTGCAGCCTGGAAATCTAAAAGAACGGAAGAGTTAATATCCCCTCTTCCCTGCAACTTCTTGCTCTGTGTCCTTGTGCAATGACATTTGCTATTCTCCCACATACATTTACACAAGCCAGATCAGAAACAAAATCAGTATTTCCATCTTCTGGGCAGGGGGACAGTGTGTGGCATCCAGGGGAGAAGGCAATTTCAGAAGCCATCGTGCTCCCCTGAGGATAAATCCTGTCACTGTGTGTCTTTCAAGTTCCTCAGACTTTGATCTTGCAAGAGATCGAACAGGATCAGGTCATGGATGGTAGATTTTGAATGCAGACCCAGACAGGACATCATGATGTGGAGATGATGTGGTGAGGTGTGGAGCACGGAGTGCAGCCTTTTCCCCCTGCAGGCATCGTGGAGAATCTGAGAAACAAATCCATGTGTGCAAACTGACAAAACATAAAGGATTCTGCTCCTGGCTTGGGAGGGGGTCTGGCCAGTCCTCACCATAACAAACTGCTGAGCAGGTTTTGACAAAAACTGATACTGAAACCTTGATTCTGATTCTAGCTGTGCTGCTGACTCACAAGATGGATTTTGTCAATTCTCCTCATCCTCCTCAAGGAGATGGAGATCACACCTGCCTGCTTTGGAGAACTGTTCTGCCCTCTTTGCATGTGTGGTATGGAATTAGGGACTGTATGAAATATGGCCATAAGTTTATGACATTTAAAATGGGGAATTCATGGTGAAACCCATCTGTAAACATAATATATCCTGAAAGCTCTGTGACATAGGGAATATATTATCCCAATTTCAACTATGAAGGTGTGTTATGGAAAACAGTGGCAGCACTGTCTACTATGAAGGTTGTCTGACTTTTCCCAATAACATGTGTGTGATTTTCTACGATGTATATAAACATATCTGCATTAAAACCACTGTGTTGATGCAATGCAGGGTGCTTGAAAATTATGGAAATTACAGATTTTAGGTAGGTCATGCAACTTCAGTTCAACCCCCCCAGTGCGTATGGCTCCATGACACAGTCATTTAGCATATAACCACACACAGATTTCATTCCACATTTTCCCTGCTTCCATTTTCAGAACCTTGTGCAAATCACAGCACTGGTTGCACCCTTCAGACTAATATCCATGGGAATCTTTAAATACAAGCTGTTAAAGTGACCTAAATGTAAGAGTTTGCTGCTACTACCCAGTAATAACACAATAGGATAGCCAAGGTAGGCACTATCAAAAAGGATAATGAACAATGACAATAACCCTTAATAAGTCATAAGAAATAATAAAGTAGGTAATGAGGTGCCAGTTTTCACAGTTAGCTGTGAAATGTTTCTCATGTTGACTTGAGAAAAGCCATTTAAGGGGATGAAAATGGCCATTTCTGTTGATTTACTCTCACTTCCAACATTTCTTCCTAACATCAAATTTGTGAACTGGAACAACGTAGCTTAACCATGTTCTGATACATGTTCTGTGCAGAGAAATCCTTTGAAAAATGCAGAATCGATTGAAGAACAAGGAACAATAAGATATCAGCTAGTTTCTGGCTGATTTCCCATCTGACATTGTAAAAGCACCCAGGACTATTTGTTTAATTTGAAATAGAATAGTGAGCCATGGAACCATCCTGGAACCCTCCTAGCACATATGCACATACACAGACCCCAGCAACTCGCTCCCTACCCACAGCCATCTGTCATGTGTGCCAACTGGAGCAAACCACTCCTATTACTCAACAAGGAGCTCATTATAGCTTCCTCTTCATCCACGGGGCTTTTGGAAAAGCTCAACTCAGGGCCAATGTGCAGCAGGGAGGGAAGGCATTCAGGACTGGGGTGCAGTCTCTTCCACTGCTTCCTGTCCACATCAAAGTGCAGGCATTTTAGTGACAACCATTATTGTTGTCACCCAGGAGAACATCCCTTCTTCCTGGAACCCTGTTATGACTGGTAGGCAATCCAGGCTGACCTGCTCTGGACTGCTTCAAGAGTTTATTTCATTTTCCTTATCTGTGTGTTTCAAATCATTCTTTTAATTTAAATTTTTCCCAGTTTCCCATCACCACAAGGGAAGTACTCACTGGAGCAGATTTTCAAGAGATACCACAGCTCAGTTCTACCATCACAAACTTCATTCCCTGTGACTTCACTTGTGGTCAGCCCATATTTGTTATTTCAATGTCATTTCCTACCCTTGAAACTCCATCAACTCTTTGGGACAGAGATGATTTTATTACATTGAATTATTCAGTGTCCAGTGCAGCAAGGACCTGATCACAAATATTGTAATATATTAAACAAGAAATGGCAAAGCTACAGAGGAAAACTCTGGCACAAAACCAAATCCTTTTTCTTAATGTCTACCTGCAGCAGATGCTGGTGGTACATGTAACGTGTGGGGCTTTACTGATTTACACCCTTGTAAAAATCAGTATTCAAAGCTCCTTTTCATGTGCAGCTTCCATCTAAGTAAAGGAGATACTGCATATCAAAGACAGCTGCACCAGCCACTTTAGATTTATTAGTAAATCCATTGAAAAAACATTTCCAATGAAATAAATCTCAGCCTGCTGACTTCCTCCTATTCTTTACTTATCCTCTTATTGATTTTTGTCTCAGAGATTTAAACCTCTCAATTTGTTTTATGAGACACTTGTCGAACAGATGACAAGAAAAAAGACAGTGCTGGATATTTTCTTTAGCAGTTTTAAGTAGAAATAAAGAGCATTTCTTTGAAATTAGTCTTGCTCCTGTGACATAGTAGGAAGAAAATATCTGACAAGCCCTTTAGAAGGCATTATCTCCGTGCATAGAGAAAGCTTACGGGCTGCCACCAACACAGCTTTGTGGCAGCAGTGCCCCAGAAGCTCATTGACAAGTTTGACATGTAAACAAGCTGTTGCTAAAAATATTTAACCTGGGGGACCCTGGCTAGTTGAAGGGGCTAGTAATGGAATACAGATCCTTTCACCTCCAGGCATCTGTTCCAAGCTACGCCATTGACTGAAAGTCATTATCGCTGAATGGCTGTGCAGAGGAATGAGTAGGTGGGCTCTGCTCTGTGTCTTGTGAGCAAACTGGGGCATTGCTGAACCACACTGGGATTTTCAACAGAAAGCCAGCTGGGGGCTGGCACCTTCTGGTGGCTGGGGCTGCTCTCCCAGGAGGAAAATGTCCTCAGTTTATCCCCCTGCAGCTCCCCTCCAAGGATGTGTCACCTGGAAGGCAAATGTGTCCTTGCAACAGCCCCTTCCCAAGCTGCTGTTGCTGTTCTGGAGATGAGAGAAGATGGAGAGAGAAAAGGGAGGGGGACATCCATCCCCACCCTGCTCCTGCCTCCTGCCCCACAGCCTGAGCCTGTGCCAGCTGATGAATGCCAGGCACTGCCCTGGAACCCAGTTGCCAGCTGGTCATTTCTAAAGGCTCCCGATTTGATTCTAAAGGTTCTCTAATCATACTTTTCCAGGAAAATATATACATAGGCTAAAACACCACCTCCACCTTGCGGACTCACCTTCTGGAGCAGGAGTGACAGTGACAAGGCAGCACAAGGGACATTCCTAAAAGTGAGGGGCTGACATTCACCCTTGGCAGGGTGGAGTCCTGCCAGACCAAGTGCCTCTCCTCAGCTCCACAGGGCTGGGAAGTTCGGGAAGGGGAATTTCTATTCCCACATCTTTTAAATTGCTGTTACTTCACTCACTCTCCTTGGTCTAGGCTGTGTGCTCCGATGGCTCTGCTGGCTCTCAGGCAAACAGCTTTCCCTCCATTTTGTTGCTCAGCTTGAGAAGCTCTACACCTAAAATCATGCTCTGAAGAGAGACTCAGAGGCAGTGCCACTACCCCACAGACCTTGGGCTGTGTTACCCCATTTTGGTATTGCTTTCACTCAGCTTTGTTCCCCTGAGGTGGCAACGGTGCCCTCATGGCGGCAGCCAGGCCTCAGCCATGCTCTGGGCCTGCGCCTCCTTCCCTCAACAATGGTGGTGCCAGGCAGGGGCCCTGCCCTTCACAGCCTCCCAGCAGCCCTGCGAAGCTGAATTTCACCTCATGTCACACACATTATATAGAAAAATATATATATACACATATATGTTTTACATATATATATATATATGATATATGTGGAAGATTGCTCCCAGGTCAGGGTTTGTTGGGGTATGGAGGCCCTGACATCCCAACAGGCCAGGATGGCTGTGAGAAGACTGGCCTGGAGGAAAAAGCTGGGAAACCCTGACTCAATTTGTGCTGTCTAGAAAAAAGTCATTTTCCCAAACTTGGTGTTTCTGCCCCAATGGCTTCAGGCTGTCAGAGGACAGCGGGTGCCCTGTGAGGGGACTGGTGCTGTGTCATCAGCCATGAGCTGCTCTGAGGGGGATTTAAGGCTGGTTTTGTGTCCTCACAGGCCTTTCTGTGCCACGAAGCAGGAGGATTTAGTTCCATGATGTTGTTTTTATTGGGTTTTTTAAATTACAAACTTAGCACCTCTTCTGGTTTCCCATTTACAGGGTTTTCAATTCCCACTTACAGAGAAATCTCATCCCAGGAGCTCCAGGGCAAACTCCCTCTCCACAGGCACAGGGACAATGTTGCCAGGCAAGGTTGGTGTTAATTTAACTTTGGGAATAGCAGGAACAATAGGACTGGAAGGGGCCTTCTGGTTCATCAGACTAGTTCTCTGTTGTTAGAGGCAACTACATTATATAATCCCTTTTGCAAATTATGCTGGCTCTATCCTAAAGCAAGCTGGGTTATTTTTGTCCCCCTGTGTCCATGGGAAGGCCTTTGGAGAACCTTCCTGCTGTAAGGACATCTTCATCCAAGGAGCATCTTGGTCACCACAACAACACTGTTGTTATTAATCTCCAACCATGCAGCCCGATTTGATAATGTTGCCAGGCAAGGTTGGTGTTAATTTAACTTTGGGAATAGCAGGAACAATAGGACTGGAAGGGGCCTTCTGGTTCATCAGACTAGTTCTCTGTTGTTAGAGGCAACTACATTATATAATCCCTTTTGCAAATTATGCTGGCTCTATCCTAAAGCAAGCTGGGTTATTTTTGTCCCCCTGTGTCCATGGGAAGGCCTTTGGAGAACGTCCCTGCTGTAAGGACATCTTCATCCAAGGAGCATCTTGGTCACCACAACAACACTTGTTATTAATCTCCAACCATGCAACCCGATTTGAATCTTATTACATTTCATTCCGAATTCTGGAATGCCCAGGATCATATGAATTTTCCCCTGGAGTACTGTGGCCCTCCACATTTACTGTACTGCCCTTATTTTGCGTCACCAGCACAGTCCTACATCAAGATCATTGATTCTGTTTGATATTTTTATCAGTGGAAAGGTTTTGCCTTGAGAAACAGTTCCAGTTACACACCAGCAGACTCCCCTTCAGCACAGCTCTCATCTCCCTTTTTGAAGGGAATGCATTGAGCAGAGCTTATCCAACCTGGGTAAATCTATTTATCTTCATACCTTTTTTTTTATTTTTTTTAGGTTCAAGTTCAAGGATGTATCTGCAACTCATACTCTTCTATCATATATTGGTAAGGATGCTGTGTCCCATGTTGGCTGAGAGCTTTATGAACTCCAGCCCCCGGAGAACTCCTGGATGCCACACCTTACTATATCTTATATATCAGCATATGTTCCCTGTATTTGTAACCTCCATTTTATTTTACTCTGGATCTATGCAGATTTTTGGACACAATTAATTTTTACTCTTTCTACAGGACTTGTTTCCATCTGATCTTTTGGCAGGACAGGAGAGAAAAGGAAAAATGCAAGACCTTTACTTAGTGCAGAAAATCCAGTGGGTTCTTCTATTTTCTTGTATACTGACTGTCCCATGGATGGTGGGCATTTCAGAGGAGGGGTTCTGTTACAAAGAGACCTGTTTCCCACCCTCTTTTTTGACACTTCTTAGAAGGCCTCTTTGGAAGGGACTGATGGCCCTCTGGGACAAGCCCTCTTCTGCCAATAACCATAGGTCAAAAGTTAAACTGAACAGAGGAGAATGAAAACCGGATAAAATACACTATAAATCTTGACATTCTAATTGAGAACTGTCCAATGCAAACTGCACTAGTGTGTCTGGTTTACCTCAATGCTCTACAAGAGGCCAGATCCTGCTTTCCTTAATGGCTTGAAGTACCCTACTGATTTTTACTGGGACTTCTCACTTGATTAAGACAAGCAAGATTTGGTCTTTGAAAAGCCTTAAAGTTAATACAATTTCTGCAGCCTAAGCAGCAGAATGATGGTTTTGATTTCACAGTAAAGGCATGATCTTCTCATCTTTCAGGCCACAGTGACATGGCTGTGTATGTGTGTGTCTGGGGGCAGAGATTTGCAGGACAAAAAGCTCTGTGGTCAAATACAGCTCATAAAGAGAAGGTTTTACTGAAGTGAAATTTGCCTGAACATATCATGCCGTCTAAGATGTTTTATAGATATTTTTGCTGTCTGAGGTAAATGGGGGAGGATTACACCTATTTTACAGACTGGTGAAATCAGAGCATGAAGAATTTAAATTACTCAGCCGAGATTACACAATAACTCAGGAGCAGACCCCAGCAGAGCCTGGAGTGCCAGTGCTTGGAACACTGGCCCAAACTGTCTCCTTGGCCCTGTCTTCTCTGTCAGATGTACATCACTTTCAGACACTTAAAATATACAGTCAAAAATAGAAGAGCAGAACTTGTTTATTCCTCTGCTTATATATTAAACATAACTTCACTTTCAGTGAATAGTTTTGTTGTTTATATTTTCATGGGAATTCTAATCTTTGAAGCAATTCATTCCAGACTTTTGCTATTCCCTTTTATAAAGCAACACATAGATACTGGAACAGAACTCCTGCTACTACAAGCAGACCACTGTGGTTCCCATCCTGGAAGCTCAAGAGAACTATCCTGTAACATTAGACTGCAACAGCATTTTATTAATGTTACACCTTGGAGCTCTTCTCTGAATAGGAAACTTTCCTCCAAATTTATTTGAAATTATATCCCTCTGCCCTGAGCTAATTTTTTTTCAGCCTGGTTAACATCATAAAATGGATCATTAATATGTCCTTTGAAAGGGATACCAGTTCTGTGTAGCTCAGACAGTCTGTGTGTGTTGGTGCAAAGAAATTTGCTCCTACTGTACAGGATGTGTGTGTGCCAGAGAAGACAGAGAGGGTTAAAAAGGGAAAACATATACTGGAATGTAGTGGCATAACAAATCCATCCCTAATCTTGAAAGATCCATAGTGCATGAGTAATGAAACTAAGGATGAATTATTACAACTTGCACTCATAATTTACAGGTACGAGTGTATTATCTTACAGCATAAATATTCCATTTAGGCTTTGTGATGGGGTTTTTCTCCATATAGGAAAATAAAAGTAGTATTAGTCACACGTCCATAGCTTTGTCAGTGGTTGCAGAATGTTTTTCTTTCCAAGAGGAAAGCGTACTGAATAATGCAACACTTCTATTTAGGCTGCTTTTTCATACATTGACACTTTCAAAATCTAGAAACAGTTCTTTTAATTTTAAGGGCTACAATGTCTGCTCCCTTTATTCCTGCCCTTTATCATCTTACACACCATGTTCTTATAGACAAGGGGGAAAAAAAACATTCCAGTGTCTAATAAATCTGAAATCCATCAGGAGCTGCAAAGTGTTCATTCTCCTGCCTTGGTTCAGATCGAGTTACATTCAGCAGCACAACAAATGCACTTTGTGCCTCAACACCAATGCATTAAGCACTTCCCTTCATTTTTTCCAGGGTGGGAACTAAATCCATTTTTTTAGAGTTTTGAAAAATTTTAACAAAGACAATGGCTGCACAATTGATTCACAAGCAAGGAGAGGGAAAAATCATATTACAATAGTTGTTTCTGAGCAGAATTTTAATATTGCTAAAGGGCTTTCAAAATATTTTGTGCTTCAAGCCTTCTCTAGCATGCAGTGCTCTACCTTTGGTTTTCTCAGCTAATTTATGAGAAACTCTCTGTGTGCAGGTCTCAGTAGTCCTTTTTTTGCTCTTAGACCTTTTGCTGCCTGCTACAGTGAAGTTGCACATGCTGTGCTTTCACAAATGGGAATTTTACTTTTGTTCTTTCCTGTTGCATTTCCCTAAAATAAAATACAGTGGATGGGGGGGAAAGTATTTTGTTACTGTTTGTATAAGGAAATAATGTAATGTGGGGCCAACTCTTTGGGCACACCAGGACTGATTTTCTAACACATGATCTCACAAGTATGAGAGATTTTATTTCAATGAGCTCAGTTCATGGCTATGGACCTAAAAGAGGAGTAGATTAATAGGTGTCAGGCAATTTAATAATTTCTTTCTGACCCTTGTAGACAGCTTTTTTTTAGAAGAGCTGAGCCCTCAGCAAGGTGAGGTCTAGAAATAAGAATCCAATTATCCTTCTAAAAACAATAGCACTCCTCTCAGATGCCTGCATCTCAGTTTCTGGTTCTGTGAAAGGGAAGAATTAATTATGAGCTAAATCATTATTAGTGAAATGGTCAGGGGAACGTATCTATGAAATGTTTTAGATTCAGGGATGCTAAGAAATATTAAAACAAATAAATGATTTGTAGAACAGACCTGTCAAATTTTAAAATGTCCGTGGAGATAATATTTCAAAACTTGTTCTACACAAAACTTAAGTTGCATTTATCAAAAGCAGAATTATCTGTGAAGAGAATATTGACCAGTGTGTACAGCTTAAGGAAGAAACTGTAGTTTTAGCTGAGGTAACTGGGGCTCTTCCACATGGCACAAGTTTTCAAGTCTAAAGACACAAAATTTAAAGGGCAGTAGCAAAGAAAGAGAAAGAGGAGAGGTGCTGAAAGACCAACTTTGAAATGAACAGCACACTGATATGAAAGAGCCGCTGCATTTGTGTGTACAGAATTTAGAGGGGGGTTAGGCTCACACATGAGCATTTTCCTACATACCAAAATTAAGCCTTAGCATATTGTCAGGTTTGAAAACATGGGCACTGAGGGGCCTGCAGATCCGTGGGGCAGAGCTGCATTCAGGGTCAGGTCCCAGCAAGGATTCACTGCTGCATTAATGTTTTTTCATGTCCTCAGCTTAAACAGAAGAGACAGCAGAGCAAACACTCCAGCCCACCCCATTGTCAGCTGCTGTGCTGGATTAAACAAGACCAGAATTCACTTCTCTTATTGCAGGTAAAAAAATTAATTATGTCTTCCATGTTACTTGTGCCAAAAAGGTGGGGTTTTTTCCCTCTTATCATGAAGTCTGATAATTTGAGCATGCAGTGGACATCTGTGCATTGGAGAAGGTGCTTCTGCTGCACACTGTTTTCATCAGGAGCAGTTTACCAAATGTGAAAGACTATCCATGTTACTGGAGTTTCCTTTGAAAAAACAATGTTCCCAATGCTGGCATGAAATATTTGCCTGAGGAAAGGATGTTATGGTCGTTTAGAAATCATAGGTGGAACCAGTGAGGTAGCAATGGGGAAAAAGCACTGTGGAGAGGCATCTCAAGGAAAAATGTCTGGTGGCCACTCCTTTCTCTGGCTGGCCTTTGGGTGGCCAGCAACACCACTGCTTTAGTTGTAAGGAGTCCCCCATTTAAGCTAAAGAAGATGGTCACATTTTAAAACAGAAGTGTGTTTAGAGCTGCAGTCCCCAGTGAGTATTTCTTAAGAAACGGTTGAAACTGTCAGTATTTTAGGAAAGCTGGAGGTATTGCAGCCATTTCCTATCAGATGATGTCTCTCTAAGTATGAAGAGTAATAGGACTACTTTGAGCAGATTAGGTTTAATACGAAACTTGACTTCATTAATGCTGATGGAAACACAGAGCTCAGTATTCTGTGCAAAATTATATTTTGAAGGAAAACCTCCTTTTGAGTAAGACTATACCAGTCAGAACTGTTAAATTTGATACTGTTGTAACATAACACATTTCAAAACTGAGTGTCAAGAGGTAGAAATGTTCCAGTCCTGTAAGAGCAAATTCATAAACTTTGACATTTTTCGTGGCTTTTGTTCTACTATTTAAATGAATTTCCATCAGAAAACTTTTTGTGGGAAATAAGTGTGGCAAAGGATCTTGAGGCAAGTAATTATTCAGTAATTGTTTTCGGCTCATTATTCTTATTAAATTGTGAGTAAAGTAATCATAATTTATCTATGGCCTCTGTATTTTTGTTTGCAGTACAAAGCTGCAACAGAGAGCTCAGTGAGTAACCTTGTTGCCTGAGCAATACTGGCATCCCTGATGATTCTTGTACACTAACAAGGTAATAATAAACAGAAATGCCTTTTGAATTACAAGTTCCACTGGAATCACAGGGGGAAGGTCAGTGTTCACCAAATTGAAGAAGACAAAACTGGCATGAAAGGAATTTTATGTTCGAGCTCCTCAGAGGGGATTAGAAGTGCTTTCTTAATAGTGACTGAAAGAGAGCTGGAATGGTGTCACTGAATGTACAGACATTGCCCTGCTTGTGCACAGCCACCACATACAGCAGCACAAGGACCAAATGCATGAGGCTGCTGAGATGTTTGAGGGGGTTTCAAAATACATTTTTTTTCATCCTTCATCTCCACATGCTAAATATATAATAAGATACCTTGTTTTCTTGCCCTGCAGACCCACATGACCAAAATGAGGGACATTAGTAAGTGTTAGAAAAAGTATTCAAGTGTGAAATGAATTTCTCAAACATTAATAAGTATTTCTAGAACCTCAGTTTCATAATTTGACAGTTCCACAGTTAATAAATCACAGCAAAAGGAAAGTGTGATAACAGCAGAGCAAAAGGAAGCCTGGATCTATGAAGTGCAACTGAGGGATAAGTGAAAGAAGCATGCTGATGACCCTGAGTTTACTTTTGGGTTTTCTGAGCTTTCACTCAATTAAATTCATTCCTCTCCTCTAAAGACCTATTATGTGCCTTTACCTACGTTCCTAACTGATTTTTCTTGTAATTCAGCTCCTTTGCCAAGTTATTTCCATGATTTAAGGAGTACTGATTTAAAAAAAAAAAAAAAAAAAGAGTAACACAGAGATGAAAGGAGCATCCACACTGTATTCAAAAAGGTTTTCTGAAGAGGTGGGTTGATTTTAATTAACTTCCTGAATGAAACAATTCAGGTCTGGAGCTGGCAATCTCCAATAATCACTTTTTGGCTTCTGGATGAAAAAGGGAGTCAATTACATAAAACAATGCAACAAAAAGACAGTCAATGGAAGGAAGTAGTTCTGTGTATTACAGCAGTACACACATTAAGAGAGGCCCAAGATCCAGAGGCCCAACATGAGATTAGTCCCCACTGCAGTAGACACTAAATACAGATTGCAAGAGACAGCCCCCTTATTCCAAAGCTTATCTTCTCTGCAAGACTAGTTCCTGTTTATATATTTTGAGCATTTCCCCTAATTCAAACTATATGCACAGAAAAAGCCTTAACTTTATTGTGAGTTGCTGTCCCAGGAGTGCCACAAACTGCAGTTCCAGTTACCCAACAACTGATGTGACCATTCTGTAATGGGAACATTGCTTGACATCACTCAAACTGTTCCTTCATCCCTAAATCTTTCCCTCTATACCACCTTTTGTGTATTCTGAGAAGAGGTGACTTAGATTTTCCTTAGGTGGAGCTAATACAGAACTTGAGGAAATATCCAAAATATTCCTGTTGCCATTAAGACAGATAAGAATGAGAGAGCAACAACAACAAAAAGGGTGTGATAGAGAGAATGCCTTGCCCAAGCTCACGATAAGAGCTTGATCTTAAGCAGATCTTTGTTCAACCCTTGCCACTGCAGGATCCACAGCAGCACAGCACATCCTCACTTCACACACATCTGTGCTACTGCATCTTCAATCCACCCAGCAAAGCTCCCAGGCTTCTGCTGAGCAGGGAGTGTAAGTCAGGAGAGTTGTGTTAAAGCTGCTCAGTGTTTTCTACTGCTGGGAGAGAGAGAAAACTCTTGTGAGGGAGTTCCAAGTCTGAACTCTGTCACCTGTCAGTTCCACTGACATTAATGTGGTAATTCTGGGTTAGGATTTGGTTTAGGAAGGCATCCTCAAGCAGCAGAGCATACTGGTTTGAAAACAAGAATATTTATGAAAGGTTGCCCTGGAGTGGTTGTTTTTATTGATAAAATTCAAACCAGAATCTGACCCAGTGACTCGAAGCCCAGAATACAATTACTCAATGGTTTAACCAGCAAGGTAGTATCTGTGGCAAAGAAATAAAAGTGGCCTTTAAAAGTGATATTTTCTTTATGACTCCTGCTGTATTTTCCTCTTGTCAGCATAATTAGTGAGTTAAGGAGTAAACAGAAGGGGGCTGTGGGAACAGTAGGGAAGCTTCAGGGTTGTGCTTTTACCAGAATGGCGCAAGTCCCATTGCTTCATTCTGAATCACCTGATCTAGGGATTTGGCTAAAGAAATTTTGAAACACTTGAAAAATGAATGAAAATTATCCTGAATGGGAGGAAGAAAAGCTTAAAGTAAATAGTTTAAGTCAATGTGTCCAAATGTCACATGTAAGGATGGCTCTGCTCTGCTTAATGACAGGAGAGCAGGGAAGGTAAGGGGGAGGAAGGGACTCTTTTTGAAGGGCTGTTGTTCTAATGTACCTGTGTTTATTTTAAAAGCTTTTCAAGGAGCTAGGGAGGGAAGCTACTGTCTCTCAGTGATAAAAGTTGAGTGATTGAAGACCCCATTTGAGGGCAATCTGTTCTCTGTCTCTGTAGTTGCCCACAAAATCCCTGATAGGCAGGTAAAGCAAGCTCAGGAGAATGTGGCTGATGGGAGAGGACTAAGAATCAGGACTCCTGGACTTTATTTCTGCTTCTGACACTGACTGTGTATGCAGGCAATTGATGTGGAAGTTCAGTGCAAGCACCTTTCTGGCAAATGGGGACCTCAGCCTTCCCTCCCTTCCTAAGGCAGGGAAGAGGTGAGACTGAAGGAGTGTCTGCCAGACAGACTAGGTTCGTGGTGGAAAATGTCTTAGGTAGTACCTGGTAGATAAAACAGACCAGGGCACAGAGCAGATCCTTACTGAAGGAATTCTAATTCCTGTGACTCATCTGTTCCTGTTCCAATTAGCCATGGTGTGTGAACACCTGCACCTGCACCCACCATCTCCCTCTTATGTGGCAAATAATCTCATGGTTTATGGCTCTTGTGTTACAAAGGAATTCTTGCACAGTGTCTGATATTAAATATCAAGCTTGAGTCTACTCTGCTGTGTGTGAGCCAGTCTGTTTTAAAAGACAAAAGCTTTTGCTTCAGTTGCTGTCATGTACAGACACTGTAACCTGCTCTTGTGGAGGAAGCTGGCTGTGGAACATCTCCCGGCAGGTTGCTGAAGATAAAGGTATTCTTGGGTTTAGTTCCAGGAGATTGTTCAGCCAGAAGTTCAGAGTCAGTTCCAGCACTCGCTGACCCCTGCTGTCCTCACACACCTCAAAATGGCCCTTATTTAGCAGAGAGGAAAAACCTCTTTCTCCCTGCCTCTCTCCTGTGCTCTCTCTCATGTGACGTTGTCCTTTACGAACAATGACACATTCTCACTGCTTCTCGTATGCCCTTCCATTGAGATGAAAAGCCAAGTCCAGATTTGTTTTTGCTGTCATTCCAAATGAAGCCAGAAGAGCTATTCTGGGAATCGTCTGCACTCTGCACTTTACCTAAACAAATTTGAAAGGACAGGTTTTTGAATGCAACTGATCCTGCAAGGTACACAGGGCCTTTAGTCAATGAGAGAGAAGGACATTCCCAGCCACTCTGGGGAAGACTGGGCTTTTTCATTGCATATGCAAAATGGTTCCAAAGCCAACATTTCCCCGTGTTTTGGGATGTGATCAAATTAGTCCTCAGAAAACATAATAAACAAGAAAAGAAAGAAAGAGAAAAAGAAAATGAGAAGAAAGAAAGAAAGAGAAAAAGAAAATGAGAAGAAGAAAGAAAGCAAGAAAGAAAGAAAGAAAGAAAGAAAGAAAGAAAAAGAAAGAAAGCAAACAAGCAAGCCTGTAGAGAAAACAACTAAATAAGGAAAGTCTGAGGACATGAGGCCAAAGCTGGAATACAGATCCCTAGGTGCTGGTCCTACCCAGTCCCCAGCATGTCTGGTGACAGAAGGATCAGATTTTCATACACACATAACACTGTGACTGTGCTCAGCAAACTGAGCTGTTTTGCAAATCTGATCATTTTTTGGTGTGGTTAAATAAGCATTGAGCTCTTAAAAGGAGAGTGCCCAAAGACTTTGAACAAATTGTTTTATATTTGTGCAGACAAATCCTTTTCACTGGTGTTTCCTTTTGGCTTGTTGCTCCTAGCCCAGTACTTTACTTTGGCCTTTTTACTGCACTGTGACACAGCCACCTTATAGTAATTCTAAAAACTCTTTAAAATGCCTCACTTTATTTTCTGTGGCCAGGTTTCCACAGGGCACATGGTGAACAGGAGGCAGAGACAGAGGAGATGACAGATAAATTACTGATAGACAGTATAGACAAGAAGAGAAGTTTGAACTTCATACAGAATGGGAACAAGGAACTTTGAAAGGTCATAAATGGAAAAGAGGATGCTTCTGGAGACAGAGAAAGACCGAAACAGGATAGAAGCAATCTACTCCTGCAATTTGACAGAGATTGGAGTCTTCACTAAACATCTTTTTTTCTGGTGAGTGCCTTGAGACAAGACGAATTGCTCCTTGGAAAACCAGGTAGTTCTACAAGGTGAGATTATCACAAACAGATGAGGTTAGTTTATTAATGCTAAAGTTTAGTATTAATATCAATAATATTAATACCAAATACCTACTATGCAGAGGCATTTTCTTATCTCTTCTATGACTTGTGGTAAATGAACACAAAATTTCCTAGAAATAAGGCTGACTGCTGTCCCAAAGCCAAAAAAACATCACCACCCCAGCAAGTCTTCAGATAAGTTTGGATGGTGTTTAGCACCAATCTCAGCACAGAATTCCTGGACAAAGAGAATCAAGGCTCAGCACGGCACAGCTCAGGAAGCTTGAATCTGGGTTAGGTTCTATGTCCCACCTTCATTTTCTCTAGGTCACCACTGGAGTGAACCACAGAAGGCAAAAGAGTCACAGGTTCTGACCCCTCAGATATCTGTCCGTGTGAGTTGGGCTCTTTGTCCTCGAGGATCTCTGACTGTCACTTAATGGAGCTGCAGCCCAAGAAAGGAGACAGATGGTACTGATGGGCTGAAATTATACTCAGCTAAGTGCAAAGCTATAACTGCTATTTGTCATTCTAACATCACTGATTTGTCTAGAGAGAAAAACAAATAACTTGTTGGGGGAGTAAGCAACTGCCTGGCTGTGGCCAGGCCAGATTGGAAGTGGGTGTAAGGCTCAGCACACAGAGACCCAGGTGCCATCAGCACTCGAGGGGGGCTATTAGGATATCATTTCAGCTTCTTTCTGTGTCTGTCTCTCTCTCTCCGCTTGCTGTGGAGGTGGAAGGTGCGTGTGTTGTGTGAGGTGAACTGGGGAGTGAAGATAAAAATCTGTGGTAAGGAAATGCTACAGCTTTATCTCTGTTCTTTGATGTGGCAGGACAAATTAATTGATAACAGAACCAGCCAAAGCAGATGTGGTCATGGCCTCCTGAACTGCCCTATTGCAAGGAAAGGGCTGAGCAACATCAAAGACAAAGGTCAGCCAGCATTCCCCAAGCACAAAAAAGACAAATCATGACAGGCAAATAGCTCAGGCTGCCATTGGGAAGGAATTATTACCACAAAAGATGATGTCTGGCACATGGCCACTATCCCAATCAGCTGGACACAGTGGCTTCTCTTCTCTGCAATTACCTTCTGTACCCAAAGGGAGAGTTTGGACTTAACATTTTCCTGTAAAAGTGACTGTCACTTTGTGTGCAGTGGCACAGGAGAATTAAAGCACAAAGCAGAATTCAAAGACCTGCCCAAAGCCTGTGCAATGGGGCTAGAAAACCTAGCTCAATTATTTCAAGTCCTCTTGTAACCATGTCTTTTAAAACTACCACAAACCTCTTTGTTTACTTCCTTCAAAGAGTAAAAAGATTTGGTTTCTAGTCCCAATTCTACCATTTGCTGGCTGCGTGCTGTGAACAAATCAGCTCTTCTCTTGTCTCTAACCTTCTAAACTGGAGGTGATGAAGCCCACTCTGAGAGCTCCAGAGCTAATAGAATTCCAAATTATATTGGTATTTTATATTGAGTATTGTGTGTTTCAGACATTCCCTTTACTGTTTTCTCTGAGCACCTTGATGTTTTTCTAACATGCTCACAACCCATAACAAACATTTAAAGAATCACCCAACACTAAATCCTCATATGAAAGGAGCTGTGTGCCCAGCAGTTCTCAGGCTGGTTTCTTTGCTCCCTGTTTTTCCATCCGAGAACAGAAATATTTGTCCTTCAAATACTGCAACCTTCAAAATTGAAACCTTCACTCCTTTGACAAGCAAGTCAAAACCTGGAATTTGTATGTTCCCTTTTCCCCTCATATTGGATTTCTTATATCTTTTAATGTACTCATCCTGGCACTACCACACAGCATCAGCATGGTGTAGTAACCCAGCATGCCATTAATCCCTTTTCCTTCACCTGCTGTCCAGGTGTTTTTCCAAGCTATGTCTCAGTTTCTCATCAGAAGGAGATCCTGACACTCATCTCATGCTCTGCCCCCTGATTTACTGCTGGTGAGAAAGCCAGCAGACCAAGGGATAGAAGGCAGCCACAAAACTTTCCAGCCTAGTTCCTAGTTCCTAGTTCACATGGAATCGTGTAACAGGGAGAGCTGTGCCACAGCTGAAATATAACCAGAACATCTAAATAACAGATCCACCCTCACTGAGGAAACCTGCAGCTTAGCAAGGGCTCTGAGCACATATTCCAGGACTTGATACAGGGCTCTAGCTACTCTTCCATCAATCACATGAGTAGAGTTACTACGCAGCACACTGACTATCTTGGAATTAATTTCTTTTCACTACAGTAAGACAGTTCAGCAGCACAACTCAGTGTTCTCAGGCGTCCCAGGAGAGTTGCACAGCACTGGCTAGCAAGAGATGCTCAGTTGTTCCACTTTTAAGTGTCCTTGTGCCCATTATAACATTGTAATAAAAATAACCAGAAGCGGGTATGTGTTCCCAGCAGGCATCAGTGATTCACAGCAAACTGTAAAAACCAATGCATGACATAGATAAAGGCATTTGAAGCCCCGAGACACAACCGTGGTGTGTGTGTGCACCCTGCACTACGTCACCAGGAAGCAGAGGACTGCAAAAGCTCATCCCCCACAGCGAGCAACAATAACTCGGTGGGACAGGTCACATTTGTCAGAGCCAGAGCCTGTCCTGCTCCTGCACAGAAACTTAAAGGAGAGATCACAAAAGTAGAAAAGCGCCAGGAGGCAGCCTGGACAATGTTCTCTGAAGTTTTTCCTTCAAGGAATATGGGCAGATTAAACCACAGTACTCTTTTTTGCTCCTCTGCAAAAGCAGAGGGATGTCAGCTCTCCCAAAGGACCTCAGCTCTCCACCTGCAGACCTGTGACTCCCCTAGGGGAGGGAATGTCTCCATGACGGTGTGATGCCTACTTGGCTTTTTGTTTGCTTTTGTTTATTTGGTTGGTTGGGTTTTTACTGGAGACAAGGGTTGAGTGGCTTTTGTACCTCTTACCCCGTGTAACCTTGAGGACGTGGAAAGTTACACTGCAGGGAAAAGCTGGCTCAGGAAGGGTGGTAAATGTGTCACACTAGAGAAATAAAGTATTTTATACTTAGTGAGATGTTTATAGACGTGAGAGCAGCTACACCTTCTCAGACCTAAAAATGAGCTCTACTGGTTTTAGGGGGAACACTCCCGTTTGCAAAAGTGAGAATCCAACCCACTGGAGTTATGTCTGATTTAAATTCAGTGTAACTGCAGGAGAGTTAGACCCAACTAGTGCAGTTCTGACAAGTCTGAGGAAAAGGAGAACTGAGGAAATTTGTAGCTGGAATGTGAGAGGCAGCACCAATCTGGGCCGTGGGTACACACACAAGTAGAGCTGGTCCTGGGCCTCCAAGTGACCCCCATTCATCTACAGCTTCTCTTTGCCTTGGATTTTCTGTCTGTCAGGGTGGGAAAGTGACATTGACCCTTTTTTGGAAAGTGATGTGACAAGCACAAAGTATTAGACAGCTGTGGGAAGCACTGAGAGATCTCTTGGAATTACAGATACAGAAACAAGGAAAGATTTTGTCAGCTGGATGCAAGGACTTAAAAAAAAAAAGACATTCTGACATGCTATTGCTGCTGAAGTACCCTCCCTGGAGAGGTCTGGCGAGGGCATTTCTCAGTGCCCACTCTTTATCTGAACTCCTCCGCATGCCTCAATCCTAATCCAGCACAGCAGAGACTCATCCTATTGTGTTAAAATCAAATGCACTTACAGGTAAATGTCACTCTGCCATAAAAAGAAAGGAAACCACTTAACTTTCTGTTTCTTTGTCTACCTGCCTCCATAATAGTTCTTGTCAATTTACATTATTCATGACTACCACAGAGAACTTAAAATGTATCTTTCAATGGAATATAATGCAAACAGTTTTGTGTGTGGGCAGGGTAAAACAAAATAATAATTACAATACACGATGATAGTGCTTATAACAAAATATTATTTCCATAAAAAGACTTCTGTGGCAGGATTACATGCTCCAGGAACAATAAAAACTACCAAGAAAGTAAAATATCTCTGTTGGCGTGTTAGATTCTATCAATGACACTGATGGTTTCATTGTCTAAATAAACACTGTGTGTAGATAAAGTGTGACCTGCAAAGTGAATCATTAGATTGACAGGATAAAGCAAATCAACTTTCTTCTGTCTTTTTGCCTCCCACCCGACACATAATCAGACTTCTCCCTATGTGGGCACTCCAACCGCAAGCATCTGTCAGGATCAGCTATTCTTGTAGCTTAGCTTTGGGAGTTTATGATAATCTGACAAAATTGCATCAGTCCATTTCAGACATTTTCCCCTCTCTTTCCAGCAACACGACTATTTAAGATTGTGTCTTTAAATGAATATTAGCACAGGTAATTTGATTTTGCAATTTAGGATAATGCCCTACACTGTGTGCCTGCACATATCTGTGTGTACACATCAAATGTATGGAATCTACTTAGAAAGAGCACACATGGCAATGTAGCTACTCCAGCCTAAATCAGGGAATGGAAAACCTAAAAAGAAGATTTTTTTTCCACTGCTCTAGTTGAACTCCTGCTGGTTTTCCTGGTAGATTTATTCTACTTTATAGTAAATACTGTTGGATTAAGAGTCTCAGTATATTAGACCCCAAAAGATGTGTGAAACACTAAGAGGGTACTCAAAGTATATAACACATTAATTAGCTCTACTGTCCAGAGCCAAAACAATAAATATTAAGGTGATAGAGTTGGCATAAAATAACTAAAGCAAAATCATGCCCAGACTCACAGCTCCAAGTGAATCAAAAGACAGCTGACTGTCTATGGAAGATAAGGTGACAGGGACATGTTCTCCTACAGCCCCAGTCAGAACATCCCACAGGTCACAGGCCACACAGTGACAAGCACTTGATGCAAACGAAACTGTTAAAAAAATACACCTGTAGAAGTGATTGGACTGTGCTGCACTGTGTGAAAAATGACAACCCAGAACATCACTTGCCTACTTCCAGCTCCTCTGAAATTGCCACTGTTAAGAATTTTTTGGCAATATTTTTGTTGGAAGGGGTCCTTCCCATGTTACTACAGAGCCTTGATGAACCCCCATTTATTCATCTTCCCCAGGACTCTGGTGACCTTTCTGTAGGGTGGACATGCTTTCAGAAACTATTAGTCTCCTCTCTAGGGTGTAGAGAGAACCCATGGAGAGAAAGGCTTCCACAATCTTCTTCAGCCCTGTCAACAAAAATCAGACCCAGAAACTGGGTTTCTTGCTTGGCAAAGCACAGGAGCAATGACAAAGCCATTACAGGGCAGGGCTCTGTAAAGAGGAAGGGCTGAGAAACACCAAATGGAAAAGCAATGCTGCTCAGTAAATATTGATAGATGTTCCCTGCTCTCCTTCCAGCGCTGCTGCACAGAGATCCCCTTCCCTGCTGCCTTTCAGACTGTCACTCTGCACACTGCAACACTGCTTCCCTTCACCTGAGGGCTGCTTCATTTAAAGCAGGTTTCTGCATTTGCTCTGGAAAGCGAAGGAGTAAGAGAGGCTGGAGGAACACTTCCACTCAAGACTTTGCTCAAGGACAACAGCACAAATGCAACCCCAGCTTACCACAAGGAATGAGGTGAAAGGTTTTGTCAGTGTTGATCAGTGTTCATTTCACTTGTACTGATTTCCCATTTTGGTAAAAAGATCAAGGGCTGAATGCTGAATAGGAGGAAGACGAAACCAAACTTTCTTCTCAGAGATGATCATTGTGGGTCAGGCTTGAAGCATATTACCTGGGTATTATAATGGGAAGAAATGCTGAAACTCCTGCTATGCCTGTTTGGCAGATAAAGAATTTCAAGCTCTGGGGCAGACAGATAAACAATAAATTCATATTAAGAAGTGTCTGTGAGATTTACTAATGACTTCAAGTACCTCAGGGCTGGGACCATGGCCTTTCATGTGTTTATAAAGCACACAACTCAGCTGAGCCCTGCTCTGAGCAGGGCAGCCACGTCTCTGCAGCACAGGTAGAAGCTGTTCTTGGGTTCTGTGGGCAAACACACATGCCAGAGGAGCTGGACAGTTCAGCAGTACAGCCCTTAGACAGGTCTCAGTCTTAAATGGCCTGTCCCATCTTCTCTCCCTTCTACCAAGCAAGGGCTTCTCCCCAAAAATTGAGAGGTGTGATGGTAAAGTCCTGAACATCAGCTGAGAGCTGAATTCAACTCTGCTTGTCACAAACTCCAGAGTGAGTCCCATATTCCTGCTTCACCACAGGTTTGGTTCTTAACTGAAGTGAAAGAACTTGGTATGGGATGCCCTGAAAGTTTCTCAATGACTTCAGAGCAAGAGAAGTGACTGAAGCCTGATGTCCTCCAAAGCTTCCAGCCCTCAGAGCAGCACAGCTGTTCTCTCTGAGCAGCATCCCTAAAACCAAACTGGAAATTCAGTGTAAAAATGTGTTGTGGGGTTGAGTTTGATGACTTTTGCAAAGCACCAACATAAATACTGAGTGTAATTTTGCTGCTACTATGTGCAGGCAACAGAGGGAGAGTGGGGTGAGGTGGAGGAACAAGGTTCTCTCACTGGATTGCTTTCAGTCAGCCACCTCTGCTTTTGCCATGCAAAGCTGAGGTGGAACTCCCCATCCTGCTACCCCTCCCCGTCATTCTGGCATCCTGGCTGCTGCCAGATTTCCTCTTTCAAATCAAAAATGTTCAAAACTAAAATCTTCCCTTGTACAGGATATTCATAGAACTCTTTCAGGTTGAGCAATATTTGAAGCCAGCATGCTGTCACATACCAGAGAAACCAGAGGGCCACATTGCTGCTCAGAGTTTATATGGACAGCAAATTTATCCTGGCTTTAGGAGGTCCTGCTTTCTCTGCCCCCTCTCCATCATAATTAGACACATCAAAGAGCTGATCTGTCATCTGAAATGGCAAGATGCCTAACATATATGTTAGAAGGAGTCAAGCCCCAAGCAAGCAAAGATCAAGAACATGATGGTGAATGTGAGGGGGAGATTGAAAATCTGTCTGTGGACCTCAAGGAAGCTGAAGCGATGGAAAATGTACAAGCAGAGAAGAAAAGGCTATCAAGCTTCCAATTAAAATCCCCAAGGATGTGGGTTTTGTCTGTGTTTGTATTAATCAAGGGTAAGAAATCAGACAACTCAATGAGACAGGAGGAACTGTAGTGAGAAGCTCAGGACAGGGAAAAGCTGGGGGTCACTGGGGGATGGGTGAACACAGGAAGAAAGAAAACAATGACTAAAAATTTAACTACAAGGTGCTTAAAGGAAATAAAAATCTCCCCAGGTGTCGGGAGTGTTCTAAATGCAAGACTGGCTTTACTCATCCCTCGACCTAAGCAGCAGTCTTTCTTCAAAGCACAGACCTACTCAAATATGCTTATGCAAAGAGCTTTTAAAGCTTTTATTGACAGCACTTAGCAGCTATGGCTTTCCTGAACCTCAGCTTGCCTGAGGTGAAATTGTGTGGGTTTAATGTCTTCCTCTGGTCAGGGATGGTGCCCTTCAGCTCAGGGACGTGCTGGGCAGGAGCTGGGAGCAGCACCAGAAAGGTTCTTGCTCACCTCTAGGGCTCTGGATCAGGAATTCTGCAGCTGTCCCTGCCTCCTGCACCCACAGGGAGCAGATCTCAGTCAAACCCATGGTGATTAGCCCAAGGCAGTAGATGGTGTCAGTGTCAGAGCCAGGATTAAAACTCCAGTGGTTTTTGGCTGCCAGTCTGATGCTCGAATCACTAGACCACACCTCTCATTATAAAATAATTGTCTGATTTTCCCTTTGAAATCAAAGCTGTTTACAATTATATAGGAGAGAGCAAGAAAATGCAATCTGGGATGGTTCTCTTTAAAAGCATTTGCACCTTTTCATGTAAAATTTCAGTTTAAATGAATTCTGTACATGCGGTTGTTAGGGGACTGTAATCCCTTATTTTCCCTTTAATTTGACAGTAGGATTTCTTGTCCCTTTTGGAGAAACTCTCCAGATTGAGGTGAATTGATGTATTTTTATCTTATTGAGGACTGCTGATTGTGATGAATATAAAACATCACACTTGGAACATAACATACATATCTACTGCTAAATGAGTAGCTGAAAACTTTGGCTGTGGATACCTTAGGAATTTATGATTGTTATATAGGTGCAACTTTTTTTCTGAAATTAATTCAAAACAAGATCATACCACCATAAAAATTAGTATTGAGCATGTGTTTCTGTATGAATTAGGTAATTTTCTATTATTACTAATGAAACAGTAATTTTTTTTTTTAACAATTAAGCACTTGTAAGTAGTAAACTAGTGAGAGACAACCTACTGAATGCCTTGAACTTCCCTAAAGGTCTGCAGAGTTACTCTGGCATTTCAAGTTGTGCAAGTACCTAAATCCTGACTGAATCAGGCCTGATTTAGTGACACAATGGGACACCACCTCTGGAGGAGTTTGACAGATTTGCCCTGAAACTTATTATTATTGAATAGATTTCTGGTTTCCTATATGGAGTCTAGGAGAATTTTTTGATACATGGCAGCTAATTTAGATAAGACACATCAGCAGGAGTCTTTCCCTGGAGTCTAAGGGGCTTTGGACAGGATCCTGGATACTTAAAAAGCTGTAGACAAATCTGTATTGCAGCCAGCCTTCATATTTAGATGGTAATGTATATTGCTCATGGTTATTATGAAAATGATTCCAATTAGAGATACCAGATGCCGTGATATGAGGTAAGCTAAGGAAGCTGTCTTTAACTAAGAAATCACATCCAGACCTAACATTAACAAAAAATGGCTGAATCTGTTGATATTTAAGACTGCACATAAATATTAGTGGCTAAAAGCTGTGCAATATGGCTTTTCTAATATTTTATAACTCAGCAAGAAGCAGAAGATGCAGAAATGGTATTTTCAATACTGGCTTTCCTTCAAGTGAATTGCACTTCTTACAAGTTCCACAGCATCTCCTATTTATAGATACATATTAGTTCATTAAACTATCATTTAAACAGAAAAATAAAACTAAAAAATACATTCTCAGAGCACAGCCTTTGAGTTAACACTGCTCTTGGAACTTTGCAGATCTCTACCCTGTGGAAATAGACTACAGACACCCGGAGGTAGATTACATTTTATTATCAGTGACTGCAGAGTCAAGTCCTCATTGACAAGTGAAAGTCTTGGCATGGGGAGGGAAGAGGAAGGGTAAAGGAAGGTTAAATTTAACCCCCAATAGTCAGTGTTTTGTGAGTTTCTTTTTCTCCATATGCCCTGTCTGCAGGAACAAACTTTTTTCCAGGCTCAAGCAGGGCTTGGGTGACATGTGTATATCCTCCTCTTCCTGGGTGGCACATCACAAATGTGTTGACACCAATCATGGTAACCACACTTTGTTTCAGTGTTAAGCATAATGATAATGATGTAACCTGAGATAGGGCTGTATTGTAATTACACAGTCGTGCCAGTTATTACATAGTTATAACACAGATCAGCTCCTTGATCAGATATGCCCAGGAGCTTCTTTTGCTTTACGCCTAATGCAGGAACAGAAAACTAGATCCCTAATTAACTTTGATTGAACCTTGATTAGATAAGGGAGTGGGGCCAGTAGGCACCAAGCAGGCGGGGAAGTCAGCCCGTATGTAGATATGTTAAGCGTGTAGGCACCGTCCTGACGAGTCATAGGAAAGAGAAAGGAAACTCCCTTTTCAGGAATTGATACCTCCCGACAAGCACAAAGGAATTAGCCCAGACTAGCCTCAGAAATGCAAGAAACTTCTCACCTTCCCCATCCTGCAATGCCCCCACCCTATTAAGATGAGATTCTCAAGCAATTCACCTTGGGAGCAGATAGATTTCTATCGTTCTCTCCCGCCACCACAGGAGGGAATTGCAGAGAGAGCTTTGCACAAAACACAGTTATTTCTGCAAGCATTCACTCCTCACTCCTTTATTTCTGCTAAAAGTGCTGAATTGTTAGTGCCGTGCAAAGAAAGATCATTTGGCCTGGAACAATTTCATTGAATAAGTGATTTAATAAAGGAGTGAATGATGCCAGGCTTGGTTCACTGAACTTGGACAGCTGAAAACTAAAAAGCAACAGATGTACCTGAGGAGAACACTCATCATTTTGCTCGTGAACAGGAGATGTGCAAATGCTCTCTCACTTCTCCAGAGCTGTGCTGGCTCTAAAATAGTCAATTTTTGCAGCCCAATTTTAGTCTGTTTAGTAAAAATATTGACAACCCCCAAAACTTTGGTATTTTAGGATGCGTATTACCCGTTTTTCTAGAGTAGAATAGCATATTAATATTCTACATTTATGGTGACTATATACGTTTTTCTAGGAGTTATTACTGCTATAAACTCAACAGGAGCTCTAGGATGTTTAATATCTCTTAAAATCTAATGAATACTACTAATCTAATCTACTTTGAACAAAGAAATAAATACTACTTGGGACACTTTTCACAAACTTTCTTAATCAACTGTATCTGATTTTTTTCCCCCATGTGTTATATATTAATTCCTAACCTTTTTACAGAGTTCATTTTTGGCCAATATTCATTCCTGCTTGTGAAGACATTGAGTGTCCTTGACCACAGAACACTAAGAAAGTGCTGCTGTGGCATTTTGTTCTACCCTGTACATGGGAGGGAGCAAAAACCAGAGTTTTATAGAACAAGAACACATGAACCCTGTTCCAGCACAGTATTTAACTCCTGTTCAGTGAGTATCATATTTACTTCTGGGAGGGTAACAAGTATATGTCTGCCATACTCCTTTGAAAGATTTTAAGTTATTTTAGACCAACTTGTTGACCAAAGAGTAAAAAAAACCCTCTCTCAAATAAAACCCACTTCAGTACCTGTCCTGGTGTGCTCTGAATTGACAGTACACCACTCTCAGCAGATGTTATCACACAGACTTCTCTCAGTCACTGAATTACTCTATTGCAGGCAACAGCCAACTTTTAGTCCTTCAGACTTTAATATTATCCAAACAATTTTTTTTTTTCCTGTAGGACTGTGCACATATCCTCAGTGAGAACTGTTTATTTTCCAAGCATAGGCTTTCAGAGTCCTTTGATATATTAATTATCTGTGAGGTGTAGAAAACCATGGCAATCATTTTTGTCAAAGGCAGGGAAAATGGACCCATTTCACTTTCGCAGCACTCAGGAGTGGCTGTGTTCCCTTTCACACACAGGCTGCATGAGCCCACAAACACAGCTATGAACCGAACATGGGCGGCTCGCTGGGGAGAGAAACCTTTCCAAAGGTGAGCGAGACACCCAGAACCTGTTTGCAGGGACACCTGGGGTCATCCTTGTCACCCTGTTATGGACTACAACCGTGTGAGGTAAGGGGTCTTATCCCTTCCAAAAGTCGGACACTTTTGCTGCTTCTCTCTGTGCATTCTCCCTTCAGGCACCTTCTTGACTAGAGGACAGATCACCCAAAGCAGAAACTTCATCTGAGCCTCATTCAAACCTCCCATCACCAACTTTTTTGGCAAAGCAACAAGCCATGCTCAGCTACGAGTTGATGAGGAGCCTCCCTGATCCTTGGGTGTTTACGTTCAGGATATGCCCTCTGCTGAACCAGAGGCAGCACCTTTAGGATTGAGCCATGTTTCATTTATGATTTTTCTGGTTGCAGGGCAAAGCAGTAATAGTGACACAATAGGAAAAGCTCCCACAGTCCTCTCAGGAGTGTGCAACAGCCACAGAGACTCCAGTGCAAATAAACTGTCTGATGATACTGATTTGGTTTCTGCTGAGTAGGACCTTAGGAGTGAGATAACCAGCACAGCTTCAAACAGAGAGCTTGGATCTACATTTGTCCCACTCCAGTCATTTTCATTTCACATGTAAAGCAGTTCTGCCTGGGACACAGGGACAGAAAGCTGTAATAAATTGTTCAGAGAATTTGGTGATCTGTAATCCCAGTATTTGAACCTCCAAAAAAAAAAAATTATCTTTTACTTAGAGCTCTAAGGACAGTTTGTAAAAGTACAACACTGTCTTTCTCTCTTTTCCGTGGCACAGCATTCATCTGCCAGGATTGGCTTCTCTTCCTCCTTTGACAAATCAACACAATTTTGGCAGGCACTTCATTGACTGCCAGTGCTGTGCTACCAATAGTTTACCAGAATTGAGGAATTTTGGTGCTTTCATTCTGCACAACTAAATGATCTCCCACATGCCCAGATTTGTTCCATTTCTGGTTTAGGTACTGGAGGCTCGATCCTACCCTGACACTGGGCTCTGCTTTCAGGCTTTTCAGAGGATGAGCCATCCCAAGGATTTGGAGGGTAAGATAGTGGGTGTATGTTAGGGTTCAGTTGAGGACACACTACTGTGCATCTTGGAAAGGAATTAGAGACTTGCACAAACACTGTAAATTAGAAAACAAAAGCATTTGTTCATAATTTATTGAATTTTTAAGGCTTATGTAAAATTTTGTGATTTCTGATACGTCAGCTCTAAAAGCACCTTCTGCAGGGTTCTGCATCAACACAGATGACAAATTGTCCCTATCTCAGCTGTTTGCAAAGTTATTATAAAACAAGAGGTGAATGATGCAGGCTGGACTATGGAGAGAGCATCTCCCAGGATTCATTTTGGGGGTGAACTGCATGTACAGCAGGGAGGAGTTGCATAAAGCTGAAATGACATTGCTCACATTAGCTTCAGTGCTTAGATTCAAACACATATTAACCTGGGAAATAATATAAATGCCATTTGAAAGCCTATTCTTATAACATTTCTGACCCACTTCAGACTCCTTTTGGTAATCTGGGAAGGGACCTTTGTTCCCATGGCAGCCCATAATTTCCTGAGTGAAACAGTTCAGCTGAGCTCTGAATGACAGAGTCAGGCATTTGGATGCTTATCTTGCTTCCAAGTGTTCCGAGGTTCCTCATTTCTCACTTATTGCACAATGCCCCAATCTCACTCTGAAGGTGAGAACTGGATCAGAAAGAAAATATAATTGCTTTTTTTTTATTAGCTTATGATACAGTCCCGCCCTTCTGTGTTGCCAGCTTACCAAGTTATTCACAAATGATGATATACATAGAGGGAATGATATAATTATCAGCCTATAATTACAGGTATATAGATATATACATCCCCCTGGAGGAGAGCTGGGCTTGGCACATACCTGCTTGTAACGCTGAGTCTTTAGGGAATTCATGCCCATTTTAAGTAGAAGATTATTTATTTATCAAATGCTTGAGACATTTTATGAAAAATGAACCCAAAAGAATCCTTTGATTCTTTTTAATAAAGTTCATAAAGTAAGTACTGAACAGATCCAGGCATGCAGGAGCAAACTCTCTTGTGCAGAGTGAAGGCAGAGACGTTTCCCAATCGTGGTAAATTATTGGGAGCACAGCATTGGCAGTCAATGAAGAGTTTGCAGCAGCAAAGCTGATTTGTTGAGGGAAGGGAAGATGCCAGTCTTGGCACAGTGATCAGAAGCTAACACTGAGAAAGCCAAGTCAGTGCTGTATCCCCACAGACACCTCCTTTTTTTACTTTTTTTTTTTTTTTTTGAAAGCTTTACACAGAATTAGTTTATCTTATGATGCTGCTTTAATGCTGTAACCATAGATAAACCCTATTGCCTTCCCACTCTGTTTCAATGCCTCATTTTGTCATCGGGGCAGATAGTGATTCTCAGCTGATATAAATCAGCAAAGCTCCACTGATTTTTAACAAAGCTGTGCCAGCTTCTGCTAGCTGAGGGTCTGCCTGGATATTTCTCTAGCTGTAAAGCAAAGAATCCAGCAGGCAAAGCTGATGTAAGTTGGATATTTTTTTTTGGCTGGTTTTTCTTTGTTCTATCTTGCAAATGCTGCTTTCATTCATAACTGCTTGGATGCTTTCAAGTCTGTGTGCAAGAGTTATGGGGCCTAATCTGGCTCCTACAATGGTGCAAATCTAGGGTAGCTCTAGTTAAATCAAAAGCATTACTCAGAGGTATTGCACTGCTGTAAAAGCACTGTGCTTGTGCAGAGCAACTGATCTGTAAATCTCTTAATGTGCCCAGGATCTTTCCAAGAGTTTATTTGCAAACAAACAAACAAAAAGAATCATCGTGGCTAAACAGAGTGATTCCAGCCCGTGGAAAACGGACTGAGCCTCTGCCAGGAATAAACTGTAGACACTTGCTAATTACAATTTGTGGCCAGATTACAAAGTTCAGTAAAGGAGAAAACTGCCCCATTCAGATCCACTCTCCCAGTTTGATGACATCACTCACATCATTATGTTGTGATATGCCAGATGGGAAAATTTGAGGTGGGGATGAAGTGAAAATCCCGGTTACACCTTTTCTCCAGGCTATCTGCCTCTCCATCATTTTACAACATCACAGAGAGTCTCAGACAGTTTGACTCTGCCATCCCCAGCTGGTTTGGACCAACCAGATAAATGCTGAACCATAAAGAATCGATACATGTTTCCACCATTGTGACAGGTTGTGCTGCACGTAGCTAACCTTACTTTAATTAGTTTATTTAAGCTCACTAGTACATTTAAATAAAGAGGGAAGGTAATAGTATAAACTCTGTAATTTCTGTTGCCTGGGAAAAAAAAATAAAAACAGCCCTGCATCAAATGCTTATTGAAACTGAAACATATGTATTAACATATGGCAGAATTTCACTTACTGTATGTTTTAGTGCAGAGCTGATGAGGAAGGCATCTGTGCTGAGAGCATCTGAATGGAGGCTCAGATAATGAGCTGAGCTCAAAAAATACACTCTGAAAGGCTGGGATGTGTCAAAGTGCCCTGCAGTTGATTTGTGTCAGAGCTGAAAGAATACACTCGAGTCTCACACAGGTACATGGCTGGGCTTTCCTTTCTGCACCAGGACCCTTTGGAGTCTTCCAGTCTGCTGGGCTCCTGCTCTGGGAATCCTGGACAATTGTAAACCCCACACCAATGGTCTCACACCAGAAATATTGACACCACTTCTTGGAGCTTAAGCAAGTGCTGTTACAGCACTGCTGTTTAACAAAGAGCAGGTGAATTGGAGAGCCAAAACACCAAGCTCAGATCTTGTCTTCAGGGCAGCAGCTCTTTGGGGTTTGGTTTTGCACTCCCTGCAGATGGGTACAGCTGTGAGCACAGCCTCTGTCCTCAAACAGGCACTGAGGAGTGAGAGAGAACTTCCCATGCTGATCCTCACCCTGGCCATGCAGGCTTTGGAGTTTCGCACCGAGCCAGGGATTTGGGTTCTGGATGACCCCCTGAGCACTGTGACTGAACCTTTTCTCCTGCTCACAGCCATGCAGGGCTCCAGCAAACTCTGCAAAGACTCTCAGAGCCTCGTGCTGCCAGCTCCTGATATTGTTACTGGGCACTACAAAGCCACATTGTTCTACGCCTATTTACTGAAGTAAGATATGAGGATACCAGGTGTAAGTGCTTTTCTGCCTTAAGGATAGAAGTCTTTCTGATTTGACCACAGTAGGATACCTGCATCGCTCAACCACAGCTTACCTGGCTCCTGCAAGATGCTTTCAAAGCACCCAGTTGCTACTCAGTGACCCAGAAAAAAATTTACCACCTACTCACAAACCCTCATTTTAAAGTACTGTGCCTCTTATTTAATGCAAGGAATCTTAAGGTTCTTCAGAGCGTGGGCTGTGTATTAAAATGTGTGAACCACTTGTGTACCATTGTGCAAATCACATCTTTTGATATGAAACTGTACTCCAGGGATAATTCCTTAAAAAAAAAAAAAAAAAAGTGACTATTGAGACCAAGGAAAAGTATTTAACAGGTGTACATTGCTTTTCAGGAAAGCATGAAAGCTTCCAGACATGGAGCTTAGGGACATGGTTTAATGGTGGGCTTGGCACTGTTGGGTTTACACCTGGATTCAAAGTTCTTTTTCAAATTAAATGATTCTGTGATTCTGTTAAATAAAGAAAATATGTTGGCATGACTCAAACTGTCTTTTTCTCTGAAACACCAAAATAAGGTGATGCAGAGAAGTCATGTCTGTGTACACATCAAAATTCCATTTTCTGACAAGCTTTGAATCTGTTGAATTTCCATTTTTACCTGTACTGAGGGAAATTCTGGAGGACCTGTCACGTCTAGATTTCAGTTTGTGGCCCTGGAACAAGATTTTTAAACTTATTTATTGAACTCCACCCAGGTACAAACTTCTGCTTCAGAGGAAGGACAGGTTGTCTAATTTGGGGTAAAGCTACACAAGGGATGTCTTGTTCCTGCAGGTGCAAATGCCCTGGCAGAAAGTGTAAATGTGCTGCTCTCCCTTCAGTTGTTGAAGATGGCGTTAATCCTCTTCCTCCTCCTCCTCCTCCTCTGCTCAGTCTCTGCACTGGAGGTCACCTCCCACAGACACGGCACAGACAGGAGAACCTGCCTGCTTCTCCCCTGCTTTGAGACAAAATCAAGGCAGGTAATTTCAGCTCTTTGAAGGCAGGTTTGTGCTAAAGACCTGGATTTTATGCTGAAGTGGCTGACACTAATATAATTTGGGGGATAAGGGGTAGCCTTTGGCAGCAGACACTGAGTTGTATCATCCTCAGCCAACGCAGGAAGATTTTCCAGAGCTTGTCTCTTAACACCTTGAATAAGCCCCCGACTTAAATCCACCTTGATTAAGAGCAAAATAGATTATGTATGCACAGGAGCGCACAAAATAATATTTAACTGTCTGTTCAGGTATGTAAATAGTGCTGTGAACAGAGCCTTGCAGTTGTGCTCTCAGTGAGGCAGAACTGTTTGGCACAGCTCTGGACACTGAGCTCCGTCCCAGCCCACTGCTTCAGTCACAAGACTATTCCCCAGTATGGATTTGTCCATCCCCTATGTCTTTTCCATCATCTCTAAACTTGAGTGACTCCTATGACTAATGTGATTGTAAGTCATAAAACATTAAGTTATGACACAATCAAATCAAAGCCAAGAAATTCATAGTTAGGGTGTAGGCTACATTCTTAACTCAAAACCAGAAAAGCAGCATTACAGGGTAAACAAAAGGCTGAAGTGTCAGCCCTCATTTTTCATTTTTGGGCTCTTATCAGTTTGTATCAATTTAAGCCTTTTTTAAATATGTAATTTCTTTGACTTATTTTTTTCCCTCTAGGAACTGAAAATTATTCTGCTTTGAGGTCTGGAACCTGCCATACAATAAACACTACTTAATTGGGACATGCTTAATAGGGATGGCCACTTTAATGGGACATCTCCTAGGGAACCTATTTATGTTAATGAGACTGAATGACAATGACTGTTTCTTAAGTGGGGCAACAAAAAGGAAAAAACTCCACTTAACAGGGATGCACTCAGCTGTTACTAGTTTGTTAAGTGTTTAACCAGGTGTTAAATAGGTCTAAAATTCTGAGCTTCCATCTTTTAATTCCAAACTGGAAAATTAAAACATTTGCATCATGATGAAATGTAGTGTTATGATCTGTTAAGTGGCATTTAGTGTGAAGAAAGGACCAGACTTCTAGAATAGGAGTTCTCATCTCCAAAGAGAGCTCCTCCCTCCAAGCATGGATCTACCTGTGGATTGGATTTGCTCAGAGTCATGGCAAAGGGTAGCAGTGAACTCCATTTTTCTGTTTGTGAATCCTGTATTTTACCCTCTCACCCCGAAACCTTTCCATGCTGTAATTTGAATAAAAAGATGGGAGGGGAAAAAAAAAAAAAAAAGAAAAAAGAAAGCTTCTTAATTTTCAGCGACCCTTAGGTCCCTAAGATGATCTCTGAAGACTTCCAGGAACCTCCAAAAGCCTGTAAACCATCTTGAAGGTTATTCTCTCCCCATAGCTCTTTTGTGCTTTGCTGTTTCCTCTGTAAATATGTATCCACGTTTCAGGGGGGGGAACGAGAGACCATGTCAAGAAGTTGTCTGAAAAACAAAAATCCCATCTTAGGCAACAGCTATATGAATTTGGGGACTCTCCCAGGCAAACCAAGACATCTGATTATGCCATTGTATCCTGTTTGGCAAAGGAGAGAGTGAAGGGAAGTGATAGACATGAGGGGCAGATGGAGTTTGCCTAATGTGTCTGTTCTTTTCTTCACTGCCTTTTCAATTTAAGAATGTAGCAAAATAGCAGCTGCTCATAATTTCATGAATCAAGAAGTATGTAAATTTCAGCTACAAAATTTGTTGCATAGTTAGACACACACACACACACGCACAAAGAAGGGGGAAAAAAAGGAAAAAGATCTTGCTTGCATCTACAACTTTCTTAATCTGGCATGCAAATTTAGCTTTCAGGCCTGGTTTATCTCTCATTTAGGAGTGAACCCGAGTGGCTCCATCGATTTCACTGCTGTCATGCAGGATAATGTCATGGGATGATGGCAAGCCTGGCTCCTTTCGTGCCCCTGAGCTAGCACAGGGGGGTTTGTGCCCTACCTGGGCTGCAGGTGCAGGGAAGCAGGGAAGGGCTGTGCTGGGGATGTTTCCTGAGCAGGGGCTCTGCACGGCTACCTGAGGATGCTGACAAGCGCTGCAGACAGAGATGGAAATCCCTCTCCTCGCGTTTCAGTCCCTAACAGCCCCCAAATTAAAAGATGGAAAAAGTGACTGGAAACGCATCATCCACATGTACAAAGCAGTGCTCAGGAGGGGCTGGGATCGGGGCCTCCACGCACCATACAGCTGGTTCTAGTTTTCAGACAAGATTTACTAAACACATGTAAACCGTGCGTATCTGTTTGAATACTTTTTGTGCAAATAACTTCCTCTGTGGTCAAGCTGTTCCTCTCAGATCCAGGCTACAGATCTGTGCTTTATACTCACCACTTTTTTACCCTTGGATTTCCACCAGTATCAGTTCACACTCAGAGTATGAAACTGTGAAGGAGGGAGCTGAGCTTGGCAGCAAGAGTCAGGAGAATTTACAGTGCAAAACGCTGAGCAAAACTCATGGTAAGGGGCAGGAATCATCCCTGGCTTGGCTCCATCCGACCGGTGGGCAGACCCTGAGCAGCTGTAAACAGCCACACAACTGCACGTTCCACAGGAGCTGCAAGCATTTATATCACTTGGCCCAAGAGCCTCTTGCAGAGATGCAACATTTCACCAGCCCTGGTGGGGATCCTCCTGATTTATACCCCCCGAGCGAGCAAGCAGAGCCAGGGTCTTTCTTCACCAATTAGAAGTGCCCCACAATTATATCTGCCAAGTGTCATGAGCTCCAAGTCTAAACACAAAGCAACAGCTGAAACTGGATATGAAGAAGCAGGAAGGCAGAGTTTTATGATAGATGTTTTATTGGAATCATATAAAAAAAGAAAAGCATTTCACATATTTCATGGAGGTATTTTATGTGCAAATTTAATATGAATCCTCTTCTTGTTAAACTCTTACGTGATCTATGTACTTCAGTATATAAAACACACTATAGGACAACTATGAACAAGTTTATTAAAACAACTTGGGCTCCTGTTGACATCACCAACCACACAAGTGCTTGCTCAGATCTTATCAGTCTCTCCTTATATTTCAGGTTACCTACTTGCTCGTTTTCCCTATATATCTTTCATTGTTACAAGAATTCAACTCCTGGGCAGATCTCACAGATAAATCTGCTTGTCTGTTTGGGGAATATGGCTCTAGTTCTAATTTTGCAGTCTTCGTTCAGGCAATACTCCCTCTGACTGCAGGGATTTTTGCCTGAGTAATCCTTTCAGAATTGGACTCTCCGTGATTTTCATTTACTTAACAACTTGGCATTACATCTGTAAAATATTAGCTCTGTAATGTAAAATATCAAATTAGATTTATGCATTAATCTAATCTATATATGAAGCTTGATAGTCAGTTCTGTTACACTGCATTATTGCAATTCCAGGCATTCTGTGTCATTTCACATTTATTCTGATGATGCAAGAGAACCAAGGAGTGAGACTGATAGACGAAATTTGGTAGCCCATGCATGTAGAAATCTGAAACTTCGAACAAAATTTTAAATCAATTTCCACTTTCAGATAAACCATGTAATTTGTTTTTTACAACATGTAAATGTTTCCCTATCAATCACAAATAAAGAAGAGCGCACACAAAAAGCTAATCTGAAATAATCAACAGAACAACAAGCTATTAAACAGGAAAAAGCAGGTCAAAATATGTAGCCAAACTGCAAAGTATTCTCTGAAAGTCCCTGAAAAGGACAAATAAGCAATTGTTTCTTTTCTGTGTTACAGTTGCAGTCTGAAAAGTAAAAAATTACTCCTTCATACATGTTCATAAACTGCATTTATAAACACTTCACACAACTAAATTGTATTTGTTTCCTCCAGGTTGGCTGCCCTTGAACATTTTTCTCCTACTTGCAATTTTTCCTTTTTTGTATAATCCCTTCATGAAAGCAGGTCTTATGCCCATGGCCCTGCTTCAGCAGCCAGCCCCACACAGCAGCCACTTAAGAACACATTAAACTAAAGTTTTGTGTGTGCTTTGGTACCTTTAAAAACTGGATTCTTGGAGACAACCCACCAATACGTTATTCTTACATCTTAAAGCCATTTACTTCTCTTTATGAATGCTTCCAATTTGTTTTACTCTTGTTGGGCTGAATCCAGCTTGTTATTTACAGAAAGAACACAACAAGATTAATAGGATGGAGTCTGCACTAGCCTACACCCCTGGAAATTCACACTGATCCCATCAATTCCATATAATTTCTTTGGATTCATAGCAGGTTAAAGCCCCAATCCAGGATAATGCCAAGCAGATGCAGACAAGGGCCAGCACATAAATGTAGAGAATCACGGCCAGAATAAAACTGGATCTCCTTATTTCAAAGAAGAAGGTAATGTTTAGATACAAAATATTACATGGATTTTTTTTTCCCCCTGTTTGGTAATCTGTCACCATCTGGACGCCAAATAGGAAATGATGCAACACCAGGGGGAGAAAAATCCAATTTATTTCATACATGTTACTGAAGAAAGAATGGATTGATGTGCTCCCCCCAGCACTTTGGCTCACCCATGTGTCACAACAGCGCAGGTATGATCTCTTCAAACAGGAGGTGCTCCACGTGGAAAGGTTTCCTGTGGGACACAGCACCAGATTTGCAGTGTGTGGCAGCTGCAGTGAACTCGGGGCTTCCTCTAAGGGAGTCTATTTTCTCCCTTTGTGCATTAATTCAGAATTACTGTTTCTCCTTCCCCAGCATTCACATGCAACCACCCCAAACACAGTTGTGTTTGCAGAAAATCACAGTTGTGCTAAGTCAGTCACAGTGTTCACATTTCTAAGAAAAGATGTGCTTCCCCAAATGAAACCTCACCCTCGTTACTGGAGGACAAACCACCTCTGACACCCAAAACACCACAGCTCACAATTCGGGTGCCCATGGGGGACACACCAAGGGACATCACCACTGTTGGGGGACGACGGGAGCAGAAAGCCCAGCTGAGGAGAGGGGCAGAGGGATGTCCCTTCTTCCGACCCACGTGAAGTGTTTGTGTTTGGAAAGTGAAAGAAAAACCTTTCTTCTCTTTCCTCTGCCAGGGCAGCTCAGCTCTGCACTCACCCACTTCTGTGGAAGGGAAGGAAAGGGGAACTGGAGGTGAGGGAGAGCTCTGAGCTGCTTTGTTTGTACTTCTCCTCCTCCTCCTTCGCCCTGCAACCCTTGAGGTGCCCCACAGCCACCACGAGATTTTGATCTCGCAGTGCCCACTGATGCTGTGCAGAATGGAGAAACTGAGGCAGGATCCAGGGAGTCCCTTCATGTCACGAAGTCCTTCCATGTCACAGCTGCTGTCCCCAGCCACAACCACCAAACCAGCCCTCCTGCCACTAGCACAGTGGCACAAACTAACAGAATAAGCCCAGGTGAGGTTCAGAACACAAAAAGGCATTTAAACTAATAACGCAGGCTTCAGATCCTTGTTCTAAAGTAAAATGTGGAATATTGGAGCTGAAGATTCAGCAGAAACTGGGAGAACTACCTGGCTGGGACACTTACTGGAGGAGAAAGCACAGCCAAAATGGACCTGAGCAGGGAGGGAGAGGGGAACAGCAAGAACCTGAAGTGAGGAAGTGGCTGCATGAAGTGGGTGAGGGTTCATGATAGGAATAGCAAAAGTTAAATACCACCAAAAAAAAAAAAAAAAAAGGATGTGCAACACCCAACCCCCAAACCACTAAGAGAAACCAGTAAAAGGTAAAAAATATGAAATTTTTCAAGTGAGAAAAAAAGTGGGAATTTTCTCTGGCAATATAACCTACTAACTTGTCTGATCCCTTTAGAGGGCAGAAAAGCTAAATTCCCAAATCAAGACCAGCCTAAGCCAGAGAGAAGAGTCTGCATGGAGCATGAGGCCAGAAAAAGACTCAATCTGCCTCCCATCCAACAAAATCCTGGCTCTGGTACCATCCTGTGCATGGGATATAGGATGAGAAGGCAAGGACAGTGCTGACAAATTAAAACTGGGGTGAACCATACCCTGAGAGAAATTCAGTATCAAATTTACTCACTCCAGCTCCAGGGAACACATAACCCAATAGATCCTTTCCTCCTCTAATTCCTTCTGCTGTTCCAGATGTTGGCCAAAACACCACCACACATCTGGATGGAACATTTGGTGAGAAAAGCAGCTGTTTGAGAGAAATATTGGGGGAGCTCTTTTGGGGTCTTCAGTAACTCCTGCTGCACATTCAGAGACACCCCTGCAGTGCCATCCCATGTTTGTGTTGGTGTGGGTTACTCCACAAATCCTCAAGGAAGGTCTGTTGTGGGTTATGCTGGATCCTCATAAACGTCTCCAGAGTTAACCAGCAAGTAACCACACCACACAAATTTACTTTGCTTTTAATTGTGGCTGTTTTCCCTGCCCTCTGTGAGAATTGCTTTCTTCTCTTCCACCTGCCAGAGTGAATCTGTGCTCACAGGCTAACAGAAATCACAGGATTTTGTGCTTGGATTATGTGTGCTGCCATCTATATGATTTCTGCCAAAACTTCCCCAATTTACCAAAGAATGTGGGAACTGCCATGCTGGTTGAGATAACAGGGGTCCATCCAGCTGAGTGACCACAGCTGGACACCCAGGTAATCGTGTGCAGGCATGGGGGACACTTCTCCCTGCTATTTTCCCTGTTTCCAACCATTTTCTGCTCAGGGACTTTCCTGAGCTTCTATGTGTCACAGCATCCACATCACTGGCCAAACCCTCAGGCAATTTATGTGCTGCAAAACCTCTGGCTACTAGCAGGGATATAAATCAAGCAGAATTAGAGTCATTGACAATAATTGGGGGAAAAAAATCGGTGATTTGGAAGACATATATGAGTTTTGATCTTAATTTGGACTAAATCTCCCAGGAACATAAATTATCTGTTTGGCTGTCTCTGTTCCCTGCCATCCCTGTGGAATCCTGCTGTGCAATGGCACAGAGCAGCAAAGGATATCCCAAATCCAGTTTAAGGTGAACAGAAGGGCACTTCCACAGTGGAGAGGGCTGGGATTTTGGAATGAGGAGCTCCTTTCCAGCAGGCACAGGAACCAGGGACAAGAATCAGCTGAAGGAAATGGAAAGATGAGAGCCATGAAGTGAGAAGGGAAGGGGCTGGACAAGGAACAGACAGAGGTACAGAGAAGGCTCTGCAGGAATTCTTTTAGGGCACTGATATAAATTTGGGAGTCAGTTTACATGAAAATGAGAAGAAAAAACCCACAAGAATCCTTGGAGAAGAGACCCAAAAGTTACAGGTGCTGGGAGAAGCAGCACCTCATCTTTCAGTGTCCTGGCCAAGAAAATCAAGCAAGTTCATTAAGGCAAAGAGAAGCCCAAGTCCAGTGATCAATACTGGACTCATTGTCGAAAATACCCTCATGAATGCAGACTGATGCCCAGGGCAGCAGCCATGCTAGGGAACTGTTCCCAACAGTTTGGGACCTTTGGACTAAAGATCCATTTTTCTCAGTGCTCCAGATGATGACATTAAAATCACAAGAATAATTTTCTGTGATAGACCAAAGTGCAAATATGTTAATTAAAGAGCTGTTTCAGTGAGATCTTATGATATTAATAAGCAACAAATTTTCACCCGTATTCCCCAAAAGAAATCTGTACAACATACTTAAAATTATTTTGGAGGTATCAAGCAGTACTAGCTGCTGCCACCATTTGAGATTTAAACTTCAAATCCACTGTGCTTCCTTTTTCAGTGCTCTATTAGTGCCCACTGAAAGAAGTTAGCATTTACACAGATCAAATCTAACTTTAGAAAAACCTTCCTCAAACGAACAGATGAGAATGATTCCTCAAAACATAACAACCCAAGAAAACTTTATTCTAACCATCTTCTTTGCCAGGATGCACCCAGTTTTCCAAGCTCCCTCTCCCATTGTACACAGGTACATTTCAGCAGGAACACAAAGCACATTATCGCTTGCTCCAAGGAGCTCTGTAGCCTGCAGGATCTTTGCAGAATCCAGCCCGAAGAAATGCAGCACTTTGAGAAAACAGAGCTGTCAAGCAAGATTTCCTTGGGCTTGCTGCCACACAAAATGGCAAACGAGGGACTTGATCCTGCATGGAAGACAATAGGAATTATAGGTGCTCAGCGTTTGTCTTCCGGCAGAGTTAAGGTTTCTCAGCAATTCCCCAAATCAGCCGTACTGCTTTATACTTATTCAAAATTACATAGCTAAAAGCTTCGGTATGCAGCCACAGAGCTTTTATTTCAAATTGGCAATAATGTAACTTCTGGAAAAAAAATACTACAATAATGTTAAAAATATCATAAAATGTTATTTATATCAGGATTCATTTGTTACCCCATATGACAATCATTCATATTTCTTGACAGATATAAACCTCCGCTTAACACATTAGTATCATAAATATTACCAGATATAACACTGTAATTTAATACCTACCAAATGTATTTTAAAATATTACTCAATTTAAAACTTTGGATTTTAACCAGATGTGTTTCCAGAAAATGATTCAGGTCAGATGCTTTTTTCTTTTCCCTTTTCTGTGTGTGCGCGTTCAAAGCGGAGCGTTCCCGTGTGATTTATTGTGCCATGACTGTGTGCCCCGAACCTAAAACAGCACCACGATACTTCATCCTTGAGGCTTACACACCTGCAGTCCAAACTAACAAGAGAAAACATCTACATGGCACGGCAGGAGCCTTTGAAATGTCTTTTTGCAGTTGCCTGGACACAGAACAGACTGGTAGAACAGGGAGGCAGCGGAGAAAGGGTGAAGACAGGAACTCCAGCCTCTTTCATCTAGAAAGGGGGGACCATGGAGAGATTAGAGGAAAGGATTTTGATTAGATCACTGGAATGTGAAATGATGCTTCCCAGGATTAAAATCCTATTTTAGAGCTACCAAACCGGTTACGGCGTTAGTCAGAATTCGGAGGCTCGCGCAGCTCCATCCCTGCTCCGTGCCCGGCTGTGGCCCCGAGCACCCCACGCCCTCTCCCCAGAGCAGGGGGTACCCCAGCCAGGCACCCCAATCCCCTCCAGCATCATCCCAGCAAGGAGCTGCCCTCCCTCAAAGCATGGCACTTCTGGGGGAGAAGGAGCTTTCTCCTCCAAGGGCATCCCTGGGTCCAGCCCCACAGCAGTCATGTGGAGGCTCTTGGATTTCGGTCCCACTGGGCCCCCAGTTTAGATCACCACGTAGAGGTCTGACATTTTCATAACCAAATGCCATTAGTTTTATTCCCAGCACAGCCAACCAACAATCTGTAGGTCTGTAGTCGTCGGGCTGATCATTACGTGGAACCCATTAACATAAAACCCGCCATCGCAATTAGTATCTTTGTAAGCAGCAGCCTCAGCAAAAAGTGGAAATGGAGGCTGAAATGATGGTGCTCTTCCAAAGGAGGCCGGCAGCAGATTGGGAAATAATCTGTGGCAATTGCTCTGCTGCTGTCTCTGCCGTCTCTGCCATAACTTCTCCAAAGACAGGCAGAGCCATTTCCAAGCAGTCAGCCCACGGACTTGAGCGAGCACTAAATTCACTCGGTGATCAAATACAATTTGAGAAAAAATCTACAATCGCTCACTTGGGGGGGAAGAGATATTTTCCTTTTACAGATGAATTGCAAAACAGCAAAAGTAGCTGTATTTGGAAAAATACCGTGCACTTTATTGATTCCAGAGGGGACAGGTACAGACCGTGGGTTTGCCCATTTCCCAGTAAAAACAGGGAATGATTTCGAGGGGTGCAAGGTATCTGCAGGCTGGTTTGTTTTGTTAGGAGATGAGCTGTTAAAATATTCTTTGCTTTCCAGGAAGGGAACAAGGAAAATGTTCGTATTTATAGCAACATTATTGTTTAGAACAAAATAAGTTATCCCATCCTTTTAATCTCCGTTTCTATGGCTATCCTGCGCGGGGCTGGGATCTGAATTTCCAGCCTCCGTGCGATCCGTCTCCCCTCGGCAGCGGCACCGGCCCTGGCAGGGAGCGCCTGTCCGCGCTGAAGAGATCCCGTTCCAGGCGCTCCCGGACCGCCCCGGACACCGGGAACCCGCTGCCCGCGATGCACTTTTTCATTGTTGTTTCCCCAAAACTCTCTGCACTTGGCTAATTTTAGCCCCGCGGCTCCCCGAGCGGGCTCCCGCCGCCGCCGCTCCGGGCACCATTTGCCGGGCGATGCGCTGCCATGAACCCGCACCCCTCCCGCCCCGCGCGGCTGTCCCTCCCTCCCCCTCCCTCCCGGCTCCTGAACTCCAGCCCCTCTCTCTCTATCAGCCGCTCACTCTGTCTCAATATGTCTCAAGATGGCGGCCAATGTGGGATCGATGTTTCAATATTGGAAGCGCTTTGATTTACAGCAGCTGCAGGTCAGGCTCCCCCGCTCGCCGCACCGGCCGGGCCGCGCCGCCGGACCCCCCTCCCTCCCTTCTCCGCCTTCCCTCGGGCCCGGCCTCCCCCTCCTCCTCCCGCTGCCGGCCCGCGCCGCCTAAAGGGAACCCCCCGCTCCGCCCGGCCGCGGCGCTCCGCTCCCTCCGCCCCCCCCGCCATCGATCACCGGCCCCATCGGAAATTGATCCTCTTTGTTCAATTCATCGATCAGCCCAAGATGGCGCCGGAGCCGCCGCTGCCGGGGCTGCCGCCGCTTCGCCCGCTCCGTCCCGGGCTGCTCTTTCCCCGCTCCGCGCTCCCCCCCGGCGGCGGGGCCGTGCGGGGCGGCGGGCGCGGCGGGACTCCCGGCGGCCGCCGCTCATCCCCCGCCCGCCTCCTCCCTCTCCCTCCCCGCCGCCTGCCCCCTTCCCGCCGCCGCGTCCCCGCCGCTTTTCCTCCGCCGGGAGCCGGGGAAAGTTTACCGAGTGCTGGGACTTTGTGTGGGGGCGCCGGGCGGGCTGGCGGTGCAGGCGCGGAGCGGCGGGGGCTGGGGGCGGGCAGCGGCGGCGCCGGGCGCGGGGAGGGGCGCGGGGGCGTCCCGGCCGGCGGGGGCACCGCGGCGCATCTCCCCGCGGCGGCGGGAGGGCACGTTACATAATTCACGGGCTCTCCAGCCTCTCCTGCTGTCCAGGATCTGACAGATGAGCGGAATATTGATGCTTTACTGTGCTGGCTCGGGAGAGCCCAGAAGTGCCATTTCCTGCGAGGGAAAGTCCTCGCAGACCGGCCTCCCTCCCCCTGCCCCGGGGGAGCGTCCCCGGGGGAATTGCGGCCCCACGGTTTAATTGAGTTGCCGGGCTACAGATAAGGCCGGGGCGGGCCGGGGGGGTTGTCAGACGCTGTATCGGTGCTGCTCCCGCCGTGAATGGGATTGCAACACGCGTGTCTCCCAGTTGATTGGCGCAGGAAGGCGCTGCCCTGCCTCTCCAAACCCGCCGCTGCCTCCCGTTTAAATAAATTGGCTCGAAAGCCGGCGGCTGCCCACCCTGGCCCCCGCGGAGGCGGCGGTGGAGCCGGCCGGAGGCTGCGGCAGGCGGAGGGATGGTGCGCTGATGCTGGGCAGAGCCGCATTCCCGCTGGAGGTGAGGGGATGCTCGCAGGGGGCCGGCAGCGGGACCCGGCTCCTGCCGCCCTCCCTTCCCCTCGGCCGGGCGTGCGGGAGCGATATAATATAATACATATATATATATAATATTCAAAACTCCCACCCCAGCTGCCCCCGAAAGGGGAAGTGCTGCGTGGGATCTGTGCTGGGAGGCCGGTCCCTTCCGACTTTCAGGTGCATTAGGAGGTGGGGTGAAGTAGCGTTTTGTTTCAGGTTTCTCTGTCGTCTTCCACCCCCTTCGCGTTTTATTGTTTCTTTTAAAGGTTTTGGATTAAGGTAGATTTGGCTGAACTTTGCTAACTTGAAAGGGTTCTTAATAGTGACCCGGAATACCTACAGGAATACAGAAAATGAGATCCAGATGTAGAATTGTATAAAATAAAATGGATTAAATTAAGATGTAGTTAAACAAGGTCTGACATCTCTAATTGTGGACTTTTGCTTTTGCCTCTGTGTACGTGTGGCTGTACTTGCTTAGCATAGGAAAATAAACGCTCTGAACATCGCTGCCGTGGCGTTACATTTAACGGTGAACAAGTCTAAATATTGCCTATAAAAATAAAGCCTTCAGAAATGCTTATTGATTAAAACATATTATGCTAAAGTATCTATCATGTAAATTAAATTCTAAAATGTAATGAACACAGCCAAATGGCATTTTGATAGATTGTTCTATTCTGTTTTTAGTAAAAAATAGCTCACTTTTATAATAATTTAATTTCTGGGCATACTGTAAAACCTGTTGTGGAGTATCACTGTACAAACCTTAATCTCGTTTTTGCAGACTAAATGTGACAGTCTGACTTGAACAGCTTGTAGCTTCTCCTTTGAAGCATTCTGGTAACGCCAGCTTAGAGTTGTTTGAACAATATTCATTACCTGCTTTTGAGGACTGGTGATTATTTATCCGTGCTGCGGATTGAGGCTGTTCACCTGTTGGCAGGTTCAGCAGGCAGGCTGTGAGCAGCACAGAGTTTGTTAACTTTGCATGCACTCTGTCTGCAGAGAGCCCTGGAGTGACCGGGGAGGGCGAGAATACCTTCCTCCGTATGCAGAATAGTTAATTTGTTTCAAATTAGCTTTTTATTTTTTCTTTTTACCCACCCATCTGCACGAAGAGGTAGTGTAATATTTACTCCCACTTGCAGATGAAGCAATGTGCTATAAAAACTATCATTCCCAGGGATGAAGTTCAGTCCCACAGAACTGTCCATGCCTCCCTCCGTCCCCGTCCTTCGCTTGCGCTGACGTATTTCGAGCGTGGAATTGTAGAAAATAAAAATACTTCCGCGTACTCTCTGTTCCAGCATGAAAGCCTGGAGGATTTATGCTTAACACAATTCCACCTGAGCCCTGCAGAACTCCAGCTCGTGGAGCTCAGGGTGTGAGGGCTTTGAAGCTCTGTGTGCATGGGAAAGTTGTGAGGAGCTGGGACTGGGCAGTCCCCGATCGCCGGCAGCCAGCGCCGCGTACCCGGCTGCTCCCAACTTCCTCTTCCACCTTCTGTTAGAAGGAGATGTTTAACTGTTGATGAGCTTCGACCTGCCTTGTAATATTAAGCAGCAGGTTTCTCCAGATTGTATCAATATTAATTAAAAACAGAGCCAGGAACACTTTAGGGTCTGACTTTTTAAATTATTTATTTCCTTTCGCTAAATAACCCCTTGTTTATAGCGAAAGATGTTTCAAGTGTTGGAGACAGGATTAAATAATTCAGAACTTGGATTAAAGAACAAAAAGGTCTGTTCACAAATGGAATATGAGATGCAAAAATGGCAGCTTCCTACAGGTATCAAACGGGGCTCTTCACTGGAGACTACCTGCGAGGCACGCAGCTGAACATTAACCCTTTTCTGTAATAAAGGCTGGCACGATTCCTAAAGGAACTGGAATGGGCATGGCATTGCTGCCTCAGTTTGCTGTGTGGTGGCAGATGGACCCATGTTTGATGGGAAGGGAGTTGCAGTGCTCAGAGAAAACAGCCCCTCGCAAACAGTGAGTACTGTGGCAGTAAATGCAGGTGAAATTCTGCTGCCCTCCAGTTAAAGCTGCACGTCCCGTCTGGAAGCAGCTGTGTGATTGGAATCAGATCAGCAGCGTGAAGGTAACCTGCTGTTCCATGGTCCTGGTTTGTTTGTAGTTTTTGGTGGCCCCATCACCTTCACTCTAAAAACAACCTTTTGCTGGAGAACAGGAAAAGGAGCGTTGTGTTCCCGTGGGCACAGCGTGCAACTCTCCTTGACAGCTTGCTTAATATTCTGAATATGGGTGTGTATATCAATAGCAGAGGAGGCAGCTGGTCTCTCTGACCAACAGGAATAAATCTAGCTTGAGCCACAGCTCTTGAGGACAAATGGAAGAAGTTAATACTGTTTGAAAACTTAAACTATCTGTAGTTATTTTGACAATAAACACAAGTTCTCAAAATGTCATTGTAGCTTTTTAGAAGAGGCTCACATTCTGGTAAAAAGTACAGTTTCTTATTGCTTTTGAGCAGAATGGCAGAACTCGTTACCATCAAGCTGGGGAGTGAAAATCTAAAAGGCAAATCTTGCTAATGTGTTTGTTTTTTAAAATCTCATCCTGGTATTGCATCATATATGATTAAAGTAAGGATAGAATATTAGTTCTGTGCGGGCTGTGACTAATTGTTTAGGGTAAACCATTGATATTATAAAATCTGTAACAGAATCTGGAAAAACTAAGTTGTAATTAGTAGCTTTTAAATACTGAAGTACTTCTGTTACTGAATTACAAGCAGGTGGAGTTGTTAGCATCTTTTAGTTGGGTCTGATGGTACCAGAGCACATGCTGATCTGTGAAGGAGTTTGTATGCTTCATCAGAAGTGGAATTAGTGGTCAGATCTGAGTGTTTAATTTTGGTATCTGTGCAGGTTGTTACAGAATTGTTTCTGTCCTAAAAGCAGTCAGTGGTTCTCTCTTTATGGTGGTAGCTGAATGTGCATGTGGAGCAGAGTCTCCAGCTGCTGTAGCCCCATTTCTGCTCCCCTCAGCTGCTCGGAGAGGAGAGGTGAAAGCAGCTGGGTGTTCCTGCAGGAAGGGAGGGATGGCAAAGCCAGGGCACTGCTGCCAGGATACTCTGAGAGCAATCCCTGCTCCCCCGCAGCAGGAAAGCTTTGGCAGCTTGTGGCAGTCAGGGTGATGTCCCTGGACACCCACCACACATGACATAGCAGAAGAAAGGCCCTTGATGTACTTCTGGCACAAGAACTTGTCTTTCATAGGATTCCTTGAGTCCTGTTCCTCGGGAATAAATCTCTGAGAGCTTTCCTATCCCTTGTTCTATTCCTGCAATGAAATAATGCCCATCAGAAATGTGGCAGAGTCACTGCGTGCTTCGGTCACTCTGCTCTAGTGCCAAGTTTGTGGTTAATTGGATGATATATTGAGACGTGCAGTAGGGAGGATTTGGGATATGGTAATGGTTGGGAGTTTTCTGAGGAAAAATCACACTGATTGGCTGTATCTGACAATACCAAATAAGTAAGGGGTGAAACATTTTCTAGGGAAGAAATTACATGCAGTCTAAAATTCCAGCGAACAGTTATTCTTTATTTGCAAGCTGATTTGTAATGCAAAAAGTGGATGTAGAAAAATGCATAATCCAGAGTTTCAGTTTGATCAGACTGAGGTTGAGAATAAAGGCAGTTTATTTATTGGGTAGAGAACAGACACATATGTGGATGATTGGTATTTTTTAAGGCACCAAGCAGGCAGTGTGCACTGGCTTGCAGCCTTTCTATGTAAGCAAGGTAGTAAGTTCCCATCTTGTGTATCCAGGTTTTTCCTGCATGTGTGCTTGATTCTTTCCCATATTTTTTGTGGGAAGGCCTTGAAAATACAATGTTTTCTGTACTGGGAATATAGTGACAATGGTCCACTATGCTGGAGTGGGGGAGTGAGGAGAAAGATTTGAGGATGAGAGAGGGGGAAAGCTGAAATGGGATTGTTTGCAGAAGACAAGGAGTGTTGGGTGAGGAGACTTGTACTGGAGTGCTCACAAATGGAGTTGATTGTACCAGGAAAGATGGGAGAAACTTGGACCTCACAGTCAGAAATAGTGCCCTTAAATTAGTGAACATAAGATAAATCCTACTCATTTTGTGACATATGTTCTCAGCTTGTTTTTGTTGTCTCTGGTTTGACAAGGCAAATCAGTGATTTCTGCCTTTATTGGCAGTTATAATGAAGAAAATACAGGCTATTGCACTGGTTGGATTGTGCAGAACGTGGAATGCAGACAGATTGTTGAATGTTAAGTTTTTATAAAAGATTAAACACAGTTGGGTGTCGGTTGTTGAATGTAACAAAGGTCTCCACTCCTGTCCAACAGTAATTTGGATTTCCAGGAAAGCTCTAGGCAGTGAGGAATTTGCAGTAGATCCACCACTGTACCCTGGTTGTGCTTCTGTTCTGTCTCTAGCAAGACACTGCAGTGTTACTTGCACCTCCTGTGACTTAGCAGAGTTAAACATTTACCCTGAATAAAGATAATTTTTGGTATGAAGGTGTTAAAGCCGGGAGGTGCCCGACAGCTCCCGTGCGTGTGTTACAGCAGGCAGGGGTTTGCAGCTGGAGCCTGTCACACTCATGTCTAACAGCTTTTTGCCTCCCTGGCAATTCACTTGCCCCCTTGCCTTGCAATAATTCGATTCCTTTGTCGGCAGTTGGGGCAATAAGGAAGTTTCTGTGGGGGCTGGAGCTGTGCTGCCTTTCCTGGGGAGCAGGGAGGGCAGCTGGGGTGCTGCTCACCCTCCTCCTCCTCCTCATGGACCCCAGTGATCTGCTCTGGCAAGACAGAGGTGAAGATTACTCATTTTTGAAAGGCTCTAAAGCAGATGCACAGAAGTATTTTAAGCTGCTGTGTTTAGATGCTTTGAATTCCCCCATATCTTTGTGTCTCTGGTTGTGAGCACTCCGAGGCACGTACGGATGTAGGCCACGGCTGTCTCGGAGGCTTTTCAGAGGAGTTCATACATCAGAGCTGAGCAGATCCTGTGGTTCTGCTCTTTTGTGTGGAAATGTACCTTAGTGAATGAGCAAGCCTGGAGACTGCAGCATCTGGAGTGCCAGCACAAGCTTTCTGTGAATGATAGGATAAAATATGGCTAAATGGCTGCACAAATTCCATGGGAATGTGACCATTCCTCTTGCTCAATCCAGTGATTTTGTATAGGTGAGCCCAGGTGTGCGCTGCATGTGGGAATTCAGGTGAGACCAAACCATGGTCTGATTCCTGGAAACATGTTATCACATCCCTGGAGCTGTGGAGCTGGGATGGTCCAGCGCTGCTGCTCTGTCACGTCACCGCGGGACTGTTTTTATGGGCTTGGGGAGGGCGTGTGCAGGAGCAGTTCTGACACACTGCAGAGGTCTTTCCTTGCTGAGAAATGTTGGTTTCTGTCTGTGGCTCACGTGTGACTAGCTGAGGGCAGCGATGTTAGAGGGAAGTAAAAATTAAAACGAGTGCTGTGGGGGAAATGACACTGCTTAAAGGAGTGGCGGGGTAGAGGGAACTGGTGAAGAAAGGAAGGAGGTAAGGAGTGAGCATAAACCTAGGACTTGGAAATGAAACTTCTTGCAGTACAGATGGGAGAAGAGAGCTTATTTTAGCCTTTATATAAATATTGGGCAGTGCACTGTGGTGGGTCTCCCAACAAATGCCTGGCTGTAATGCCACCAAATCCACCTCACCTGCACTTGCTCACCTTAGATCACCTGGGGTTTGCCTCCAGGCTGTCCTTGTGGGAACATCCTGGGAAAATTTGTCCATGAGATGCTGAGGTGGTGGTGTGACTTCAGAGTGCACTGGCAGTTTTTAGTGTTGCCCTGAGACAATCAAGGGTTTGTGTTTCCTGGTAGCTTTTTATCCACCTGCATGGTATTTTCAGGTATTATGAATAGGAGAAACGTTCTTGCTGTCCTTACTGAAAAATAAAGGAGGGGGCAAAAAACCCAGGGAATTTCCTAGATTTTTTTTTTCTTTTTTTTTTTTTTTTTTAAATGAAGACTCAGACTAGATATATCTTAGCTGGCAAAAGCTTGTATGTTTTGAGTGGAAATGCTCTGGCTTATTCCTGTAGAAACTAAACTGCAAAACCAAAAGGGAGTGTTGCAGATGATGAGATGCAGTGGAAGTCTGATGGGTTAAGTCTTGCTCCTTCTGCTCTCGGTATCTCTGGTAGGTGTTTGTGGTTTCATGGTGTTGCTGAACCAATATTCTAAAGAAAACGAAAGATTCCTCTTACCAAGGCTGAGCTGAAGCTGGTGTGTATCAGCCCTTCGAAAATGTCTGTATGTGAACATCACTTTGGGCACTGGTGCTGACACCCAGAGCCTTGAACTGCTTCAGATTCGGCGTGAGCACGGTCAGGAGGTGGCAGTGACTCTCAGATGAGTTGGGAGTTGCAGTCCCACTGCCAGGAGCTGCCCCATCATCCCCTGAACACATCCCTTGCCTGCACTGGTTTGCTTCTCCATCTGGAAACACTGATAGTGCTCCCAGCCTCTCTCTGAGATACAAGATTGTGAGTTAGCAGTTACTGTTGGGTTTTGCTGCTACTTAATTCTGTCTTGTAGATAAACAAGACTCAGTGGTTACATTTTCTGCACCTTTGTTCTCAGTATTGTAAATGGCTCAGTCAGAGAACGTGCTGATTTGTAGGCACTTTTCAGGCTGTTGCTGAAAACAATTTCAACAGAAATGAATGTGAAAAAAGCGTTGGTTGTCCTAAAAGAATATTGAGAATGATTGGTACTAAATCACTGGAAAAAATGTTTCTTGCCCTTGGTTATAGTTATAATCTAGAGTTACTCCTATATAGACACACTTTAAAACATACCTCCCTGTTGTTTGGTGAAATGTACAATTTATCAAGTTTCCCTTCAGATTTCTCTGTATATTGAAAGCTGTTTAAAATTTACATTATAGGCAGTCAGCGATATGAATGCTGAATTAAAAATTCAGCAGTTTGTGGTTGCATCATTTCAAGCTTCAGGCCAAGGTTTGAAACAGCTCCCTGTTCCAGCAGGACAGGCCAGGCTCTGCCAGCCAGGGGCAGGGAGGCTCTTCCATCCCAAGCCGTGCTCTGGTGGTTTTAAGGACAGTGAGGTGGTTTTAAGGACAGTGAGGTGGCTTTAAGGACAGGGAGCCTTTGGGCCCCCTGGATGGCCAAAGAGAGGGGAGATATGCAGAGCAGCTCTTACGTGATGTGCTGCACCTGTACTTGAAGGCTGAAATTCATAACTCACCAAATACATAGCATGGGGTAGCTTGAGATCTTTTCTTTCAACTTTTCCCTTACATCCCAATTACCCAGGCTCTGCAGTGTAGCAGCAGCCTGCTTGTGCTGTCAGTAGGCTTGGGGGTTTGCTTTATCTGTGCTGCTTGTGCCATCAGGAATATCCATCTCCTGTCTCCTGCTCGTGTCCTGCTCTGTGCTGGGGCTGTGCTCCTGATCTTGGCAAAGCTGGATAAACTTTATCCCTGTTTAGCACAACACCCAGTGAACATTGCTGCATGTGCTGAAGTTTTAGCTCGTGTGTAGTCAGAGTTTCTGGCTGAGCTTGCTTGAAGGAGCTGCCCTTTCTGCCCAGCCCAGGGCTGAGATGAGAGCAAAGATGAATCTCTCCATCCTAGTCCAGCAGCCTCTCATCTTTGCTTTTATCTCATGTTTCTAATCAATTCCATTCATTTTCTTGTTATTTCGTTGATGTGACACACAAATGTTGTCACACTAGCTCAATAAAATTTATACTTGTGTCTTGTCTGTAATTATTTTTCATTTTATTTTTATTGGGTGTTTACTTGTTTTATTGCATGTTCACGTCAAAGTAAATTTGTATCATGTTGTCACTTAAAGATGTTTGCTTCATTTTCATCCATAAATAAAATGTACCCTTTGTCTAGGATCTGAAACACGAGAATGTTAATTTTGTCAGTGAACTACATATCTGTTTTTCTCCTGCAGATCTGTGTGTGTTAATATTGATAAAACAGCTTTGGTTTGGTATGTCTGGTATGAGCACAGTTGCTTTTCTGATATTAATTGTGGGGATGGGATAATATTAAACATTTAAAAACAAGGAGCCAGTAGTCTTGCAATTGATTTTCTGTGGAGAGACTTTTGTGCTGAGTTGTTTACACAATTGTAACCTCAGTTTCTTTTAGGTGAGTGCAAGTGTTTCATGAATTTCAAAAATACAGTTGAATGCACTGGTTTCTCCTCCCTTCCTTTCTTCCAACTCTGCCCTGTCTCTTTCAGGAGCTCTAGTTTTCTTTTGCTTATAGGTTTCTGCACATTTTCTTTGGCATGGAGTGTTGCTTTTAAAATTCTTGGGATTCTGGAAAAGGGCAGCTTGCTCATATTGTGTCCTCAGCTCATCTCTCTGCCTCTGTTCACTACACATTTGTCTGTTTTCTTAGGCAAATGTACTTTATACTCCTAATTACCACTTGAAACTCAGAATATCCTTTTTTCATTCCTCCCAAAAGTGACTGGGTACTTGTGGCTCTGTAGCGGGGAGCTCGGGGGGTGCTGTGCTCTTGCTTCCCAGGATGAAGCAGACAGTAGGGAGGGAAGAATTGTTCTATAAGAATTTATTCTGTATTTTGTAAGAATTTTATTTTTGTACTTTCCTGATCCTGTCAAACTCTGTGGGCCATCAGTGTTACTGACAGTCCTTCACCCCTGCAGGACTGAGGATTAATTCCCGAGTTTAGGTCAGGATTGGAATCAAATTAAACTGTTTTACAAAGCCATGCTCTCAGTTTTATGTCCAATGGTTTGCTGTTTCCATGCTCATGAGGAGGAGGTGGTTTCACGTTTTCGTTAAGTGCAGGCAGAGTTTTGGTCAGTCCCTCAGCTGGAAAGCTTTATTGTAAAAGCTGAGTTCTTCTGTACTACTCCTAGTACACATTTTTTTCTCTTTCTGAGGCCTTTGCTGTGCTCCAGGCCATCAGCTAGTGAGACCAGAACTGTGTGGGATTTTTTTCTTGGAGTGATGTGTTAAATACAGCACAAATTATTAAAACATCACACACACTGTGCTGTGATCAGCTTGGTTTAGATGATAAATTAAAATCTGTTAGCATCTGAGATGTTCTGGCATATCCTGAGAATAGTTAGTTCTTTAATATGCCAAGCTAAGTAAAACTTGATTAGTGTCACTATCTGGGATTTTCTGTCCTGTAAATAGAACTTGAAGGCTAAAATTGGAACTGTGAAAACCTACTTTAACTGGAATTAGAAGAAGAATTTAATAGTTCAGATTGATTTCAGGATCTTAGAAAGTGGTCACTGTGCACCAGAGCTGTTGTACATGCCATCTTAAAAATTAACTTCACTGCAAGGGCTGAAAAGTTACTTTGGGACTGCAGCACTGTCTGCTTGGCCATGCAGCACGGTCTGCTGGGTTGGAAAGGTGCTTTCTGTGCTTGGCTGCTGCCTGTGTGCCAAAGGTTGTTGTGTCTCCAGCTCCTGGCTTTGCACTCCTGATAGCTGCCAGGATGCTGGCTGGTGAAAGGTGATGGCAGGAATTGGGGTTAGAGCCTTTCTCCTGCCAGTGTGAAAGCTCCTGATACCGGGAGATGATGGCTCTGTGTGTTAGTTTTCATTTTTTGGGTGTGCTTTGGTTTTGTGCGTGAGGTGGGTGAGATGGGAGCTGGTGAGGCAGTGGGGTGCCTGGTGTGGGACAGCACAGCCACTGCTGCTGGGCTGGGATCCTGTGCTCTTGCCTTGCTTCCAGGGGTGTCATGGCAAGCTGCAGTCACACTTCACAGTGTTTTGTGCCCTATTTATTTGCTGTAATCATTTTACCAACCAGTTGTGAAGTTAATTTCAATGGTAAGAAAAATTCATTCCATATCTAGCTGCCTTTTTTTTTTTTTAAGTTGTTGGTTGGCAGCAGCCCCTTTGTACGGTGTCTTGATTGTCAGCTCTTCATTATAAATTTACTTTCTAAATGCTGACTTAAGGCCTGACACTTTGTTTGTTTAACTGTCAGTTACACTACTTGGGAGACCTAATAAAAGCCTCTCAGATCTTCCTATTGAATTAGGCCACCCTTTACCACCCCAGTGAGTGAAGTAAAACAACTGCAAGAGTCTCTTTTCCTGTCTATCCCATTTTTGCTGGAACTCTGCTTTGGGTGTCTTCTGATCCTGTCCTCACTGTGACAGTCGTTCTCTGCTAAAAGGTCACTCTAGTGTTTTAATTGGATTTTTCAGCTGCAAGGAATATAAAAATATAAGTTTATTAATAGAGCGGCTTTGATCTTGAAGGATTCCAAAACATTTGCTGCATTGCAAGTACAGGAATGGTTTAGTTTTACTGCTCGTTCAGGGATAATCAATTTTGTCGTGGAGCATGGAAAGCTGAATGTTCTTCCTGGGAGGTCGGGGGGAAGTAGGGGGAATCTGGGAAGGCAGAATGTTGTTCCCCAAGTGGAATTTCCCCAGGATACAGAATCAAATTGTGGTGCTGTCAGAGATGCCAAAGGATCTTTCATAAGTTGTTTTGGTTTTGTTTTTTCATCTGAGATCTTTGAAAAAGGTCACGGGCAAGAGACAATTAGAGAAACACTTAAGTGACCTTGTTAGTGTATTTTTGTGGAATTATTGTGCTTTACAGCTATTGCTGCTTTACCCAGATGGTTATTGCTGGTTTCCATCTGTTCATTAAGGAAAAGTAAAGACAGAAAACGGCAGCTTTAACTGGGTTTTAAACCAGAACTTTCAGGTTTTATTTCTTCTTTGACCACGTCAGGTTAATGTGTTGGGTGAGCGCGCTGCGGTTTCACGGCAAAGAGATTAAAGTGGGAGCTTGTCTGCTCAATATGGGTCACGACAGCAGCTTCCTGTGTTTTGGGCACCCTTTCCTTTGAACAGTGCTCAGGTATGAAGTGTGATATCACCCTGGCAGGGAGCCAGGCCAAGGGAAAGACTCTGACCAAGGCTGACATGGAAACCATTTAAGCATTCGTGGCCAAAAGGATCCTCAGCTCATATTGCTGCTTATTCCCAGTTTAACCTCAGGGCTCTCTGTGGGACTTCATAGTCCCCCTTCGTAGTGGAGTTTTCTCTGGTTTCACTAAGATCTGCTCCCTTAGAGGTTACACACTAAAGTCTTTGAGGCTTGCAGGTGTGAGATCTTCATGCTGGCACTAACATAGGTGAGCTGACACCAGTTTTAGTGTTCTTGTGCTTGGGGTGATTCCCCATCTCTCAGTTCCTGGAGAATGGTGGGAGAAGGAGCCCGGAGAGGCCAAGAGCATGATCTGGATTTTCACCCAATGATGAACAAAGCAAAATGAAAAACTTGCTCATGTCACTAAGAGTTTTTCTTCACCTGACTATTTTTTGAGCTGGTGGATGATTTGTTCTCACAGAGCTGTTTTCAGGCAGCAGAAAGTTCAGGTGGGATGGAAGAGGGAGAGCTGTTTGCAGGGGTCCTGAGCAGGGTACACAAGAGTGGTTTTATTTCCCTGACTCCTTTGCCAGTTGCTCAGCCAGATGTCCTCAGTAGTTTGTGCTGTAAGATGTTAAGTAATTAGATCATTCAGATTCTAGTTAAACATAATTAAAGCCCTGTGTAAACTGAGTGAAACTGACAGGTTTTATAGGTTGGTCATAGCAAAAATATCAGATGATATAGCTCAGCATTAATACAAAAAGATTTAAGCCTCTCTGCCCTCAAATAAAGAGGTGTTTAGTCTCCAAATTTAATCCTTAATTAGAACTACAATTTATGGAGCTTACTAAAAATGTTTTTAGGATCTTGGAAGCCTTACTCAAAAATGCTTCCGTGTAGTGTTTGCTGGTTAAAGTTTCCTCTGTACCCCTGAATTCAAAATAGAGAACTTATTTAGCAGTTATTATGTCAAGTTAAACAGAAAGATAACAGAATTTTGCAGTTTTTTGCCTGTAGTTTAAGTCAGTAGGGAAGTCAGTTGCAGTGGTACTTCTTGACTAGAGAAGGGTTGGAACAAGCAGCACCATCTCCGGGTGCCTTTCCCAGCGTGGAGCTGATTTGCCTTTTGGGATCATCTGGGTGTAGCACAGCCTGTGTGAGGTGCTTTGGTTTCCAGCAGTGCCTTCCAACCCACGGCACGTGGGGTTCATGAGCATCACATTCCCCTGGTTATTGTTAAATAGCAGAACTGGAGAGAATCACCGTGTAATGCCACCGTGTCTGCAGGTACTGCAGAGCAAAAGAGCAAATGTGAGATTGTGAGCACACGGCTGAAACATGAGTTCCGTGTTCCAGCCTTTGATTATTGTTGTTTTATTGCAACACTTTGAAGCTAATCTTGATTATTTCTCTCCCTCATTTTACAGATATGACACATTATTTTGTTGTTTGTTTGCTGGCAGGCGAAACATATTTTCTGAAGGAAAGTGTTAACAGATCCGCTGATAAAATGTCTGTCTTCTAAAAACTGTCTGAAGACAAATTGAGTATTTGTCTACATGTGCTGTTCACACTGTTGTACCAAACAAATTAACAAGATGATTCTTGTCTTTTGTAGGATGTAAACTTTCTTTTATAATGTTGTAGGAGCCCAAAGTTGTGAATTAGACCCAGGGTGATCCTTGTTCTGCCAAGTGCTCTGAAAGCTGATTGTCACTTCACTCCAGCTAATAAAGAAAATTTAGGTACAGAACATCCACAGGAAAGTTATGCTGGAAAATTCACATTTGAGTAGTAAAGGGGGATTTAGCTGTTTGACTTAGTTAAAAAAGAAAAATCAGAAAGAAGAAGGCTGCAGTTATCTCTTGGCAATCCTAAATGATGAAGTTGTCTTGCTGGGTACTGAAAACAGCTCCTTTGCATGCACTGCAGAGTTATTTCATGCAATAACTTCCCACGTCCCCTCCAGCCTCTCCCCACCACGCTCAGTTATGTCACTGGTGTGATGCTCTGAGCCTTGCTGTCCTGGCTGGAATCTCGAGCCTGTTTCCAAGCTTGTATTTCTCACTTGGCAGCACACGCTGCGGCTGGTGGGCAATCTGCCGTATCCCTTTTTTGTCAAACATCGGAGTTGGTGTCTGACACTGAATCCGGGAAGAACAACGGGGAGAGGGAAACGTACAGCGCAACTGGAGAGCTCTGCTGGGTGTCTCTGTGCATTTTTTTGTACTTATTGCTTATGATTGATTCCCACTTCTTGTGGTCATAGAATGGTGGGGGTTCTGCTCTTTGCTTTTAGGTGATTTAAATTTTCAGCTATTTTTTTTCTATCAAGTGCTTATCTGCTTACGAGTGAAAAACTCAGTTTCAGGAAAATCCCCTTAAGTTCTATAGAGACAAAACAATTCTGTCAAGGTGTGTGTACGTGTGTGTGTGTTTGTGTAAACACACAAGCTCACACAAGCACAATCTCCTTTCTGGATCAGCTCCCACCATGCAAAATACAAACCTGAAAGGGCTATAATTGATTATGTGCAATAGGAGACAAACAACCAAGATTTTGGGAGAGGGCAGGGTGTGGTCCAGATCTGGCAAAACATTTAAGAACTGAACATTATTTTTTCAAAGGTAGGGAAACTTTAAAACATTGGTCCAAGAGTTAAGACTGGTTGGGAGAAGGAAAAGAGTACAGTAAACTGAGACGTCGTCTTTGTAGGGGGAGGAATTGGGAAGAAAGAACACACAAGTTTAGGTTAGTACATGTTCATGTTCTTCTGGTTTTTTAACTTCATTTGTTTCCCTGGCAGATGTCCCATGGCTTTGAGGCCTTTGTCTGTGTGAGAGAGAACATGAAGGAGGGCTTGGCAGGACGCTTGGGGTTGTGTGGAATAGCTGGTAGTCGTATTTATAGTTGGTGTTGTCTCTTGGCTTATGCAACTTTGATAACCAGCAATCATTCTGTAAAGTTACGTGTTGTGTTGGCAAGTCAGCTCTCCTTGAGTTCCCTCCACCAATTCTGCACTGTAGATACAGCTCATGTACAAGTGTTTGAATAGGATTTGTCACATCTGCAACTTTACTTTTTGTAGGCACCCTCCACTGTCTTTTCAAACTTCATCATGTAACAGAAGACATTACATGCAACCCTCCTTGATTGAGTTGAAAAAACACAACATTTTAAAAGCAATCTAGCAGTCCTTAAATGATAGGATTTTTTGTATCATATATGTGTGTGTGTGTATGTATGCTGCATCCTCCTTTGAAGGCACTACATTCATTTTGCAGTGATTGTTGTACCTGAGCATTTTAAATTGTTTTCTTCTGACTTGCTGAAATTCACTGTGGACTTACTTCTGCAGCCTCTATATTCTGCAGGGGAAGAGGAACAATATTTGTCTGCTGTGCGAGTTTGAACCTTCTGGTTGCCTTTTACTTTCTTTGTGTTTGTGGCTCTAAATAGATTTATAACTCTGCAGCTTTATGCCTTTAAAACACCTGCTGTAATTGCCTAGAAATATCCTCCATGTCAGCCTTTATTGCTTACTGTGATTACGCTTCTGGTAACCAGGCTTTTTGGCAGACTCATAAAATAAGTTTCTCATAATAGGATTCCGAATGGAGTTAAACAATATGCATAGTTCAAAGTGCAAATATGTTTTATTGGGGAAAGGATATTATTCTGCTGTTCTTTGATACCTTTATTGGACTCTTCAGAAGGTGCTTTGCATTGAGTGTATGCATAAGTTAAAAAAAATCATATGCGACCCATTTCATTGATGGAAGTGTGTGTGGGCCTTTGTATGGCAGGTCTAGAGGTAACAAGAATGTGCAGGCAAGTTCTTGAACCTGTGTACACAGTTTTTTTATCAATTAACAGCATTTGCACATAAACTGTACATAAGGTTGAAAAAATGCTGCTTAATTTTGCTGATTTAACACCTAAGTGCTGTGTGAATGCTGAAAAAAAAATCTGTCATTAGAGGGTTGTACCTTCAGCTTCAGGCTGGTGTTGTGCTTCCCAGCAGAGCGAGGGTCCTGTGAGGCTGTTGGAGGGGTGATGGATGAGCTTTCAGGATGTGGCAATGTGTTATATCTGCTGATTCTTCACACAGAAACTTATCACAGAGTTAGATATTCCCACAAGAGCAAAGGTAGAGAGGAAGGAAGATCCTCAGACAGTTGAACTTTGTGTTCTGCTCCCTTGATCTTGATGTCTCCCCTGGCATCCTTCAGGTGGACATCAGAGGGTTGGGAAATTCTAGTTTAACATTGCAAATCAGCCTAATGTATTAGTTCTTGTAAACTGTTTCTGGAGATTGCAGGATTGAGGAGGTGTTATTTATCATCACTTTTAGCTAAAGAGTTCCACCCATGCAAAATTCTTAGTGCTAAGAGAATTACACTCTTTGGTAGGTGGGTTGTTCTCAAAATCTCAAGCAGAGGAAAAGGTGGTGAATAGTTATTTTTGGGCTCTTTTAAAATATGAAAATAAAATTATTGGGGTTAGCCAATGTTCTTTACATCAGCAACTTGATCCTCAAGGATATTTTGGCATTTTTGCCTTTGAAATTTAGGCTAGACTTCAAAGGATCAATGAAATTTCCTGGGACAAGTGGGTGCTGTAGAATGGTGGAGACTGGGCTAGGAGGAGATGGAGTAAATGAGTGTGGGTCGCTTGGTGCTGCTGGTGTCTCTCAAATTAAGGAAACTTTGTCCCACACTGGAGCAGGAGACCTTCCAAGGACGTGCCTCAGAAAATGCTGCCGAGGGTTCAGTTCGGGGTGCAGGTGCCTCTCACCTGACTCCTGTGGGGTTCTGGTGTCCTTGAATGTGGCTGTGGACTCCTGCAGTGGCTGCTGTGGGGTATGGGCTTGGTGTCACCTTGTGCAGGTGCTTGGTGCTCTTGTGCAAAACCTGCTGGAGTGGTTTGAGCCATTTCCCTGCGGGACTGGGACAGTGAGAAGCTGAATTTCCTTTTAGGCGTAGAGTTTATCATACGGCATAAAATCAAACACTGTGGGATGGCAAAGGCTGTTTTATAAACTAGTTGGCTTGTTGTAGCTGTGATAATCTGTGTTGATCAACCCTTTTGGTGTTTGCTACAAAATTTATTCTAAAAGGCATGGTAGCTCGTTCTCGTTGGTGGCGGTCCAAATCGTCTCTGCTGCCAATCTTGGCACTGGTGCCAGTGGTTTGCTTTAGCTGATCTAAGAATATAATACAGATGGTTTGATACTCAGCATGGATATATACAGATGGCTCAAAACTTTCACATTGCTTTATTTCATTCCATTGTTTCTTCTCGGTATATCAAGTATCTCTGGATATATATATATGTGAGATTATATATATATGAGAGATATATATATCATTGCAATTCTTAAAACAAGCTGGTCTGCATTTGGTTCAGCTTGTGCCTGTCGTTGCTGTAAGAATTTGGCTGCTATTTTGTGCAAGTTCCATGTTCTGCATGTCAGTACAGGTGTGCTTATTTATAATGCACAAAAATACTTCTGTCGAGTTGTTTGACCACCACACCTGTACATTCTCCAGTTACATGGGATGTAGAAAGCACATCCCAAAGAGAGAGCCTGTAGATCTAAAAATCCAAAGTTTGTGGTCACCAGCACTAACTTAGTTCAGTCTGTTGCTGACCCTGGCAGTGACATCTTTGCTCTTGGAGCAGTGAAGTTTTAGCCCTGTGCAATAGTTCAGGCAGAGATCAGCGAGCTCTGGCTGAAGGCTGGATAGTTTGCTTTCAGTGCTCATTACAGCCTGTTGATCTCTTGCCAGCAGAAATTTCTAGGTTGGGAATTTTTCTGTTGTATACAGGTGTATGACATCAGTTGCCTGCTGGCAGGACAGGGTGTAAATAGAATCATGACAGCATAACTTGAGTGCTCTCTGTGCACACAATATATTAATGTTCCAGCAGTGGATGCTGACATAGAGATTGTCTGGGCAAAGGGTAAAAGTAGCCTCTGCTTTGATTTCTCTTGAATGGGAGATCCTCATTCTTCAGGCTGGGGCATCAACAGCTCTGTCCTTTGTGTGGAGCTTGGGAGGTGCTTGTACAGGCTTACTTTTGAGTAGTGATTTACTTAGCTGCCTTCATAAGGCTGTTAAAGTGCTTAACAACGCAATTAATGTAATTTAAGGACAGTTAAAAGCACTAGTGGTTCTTTTCAACTTTAATTTTAAATGCTGAGACAGATTAAGCAGTTTGAACAATGACATTATTCTGGTCTATAGCCACTGAGCATATAAATAAAACATACCCCAGTGCTTGGTGTATTGAGTCCAAAACTTACAGACCATTGAAATCAGTGATTATGGATATATTACCTTGTTCTGGGATCATCAGACGTCTGACAAGTGTGATCAGTGCAAGTCAGTATTTAGATGGCAAATCTTCAATAAGTATTTCACTGTTGTAGGAGGCACTGATGATGATTTCAACAGGTATGTCTCTTGAGTTTGCTCCAGTTCCACTGCAGATGCTGGCATGATGGTAATTCCTGAGATGAGACATAAAATAGGTTTATGCATCTCCAAGTGTATCCTATTCTGTATGCTTGGAAGCATTTTATCCAGATAGCCACACAGTTTTTTCTATGTGTAGTTTGTTTTGCAGGCTTTTCCCCATATATTTCATCAATGCTTTAGTTAATACTCTTTATACAATTCATATTCTTAATACAGAGAAGTTCATGTGATACTAAACAGGAAGGAAATTACACAAGAGTGCCCTTGTGATGGAGCTGCCAGCTGGGTCCATCACCTCCAGCTCTGGGACGAGGCAGTGGAACGCTATTCCCTTGGGCACGAGAGGCCTGGCCCATTCCATGGCTGCTGTGGAGCAGGACAGTCCACCGCTGTTGATAAAAGAGATGATGGCTGTCCATGGTGATAAACTTAGCAAGAGTGAAGTGGTGCATAACTGTTTTCTGGGAAAATAAAAGCAGTAAGGGCAGGTGGGATGTTGTGGGAAGCAGCATTTTCCAGGGAATGCAGTGAGGATACTCATGTCTGGAAAAGGAGCTTGCTGGAGGGATGTGTAGATTAAAGGGAAACATGAATTTAAAATGGAGCATGGCTGTGTAAGAGCTTTGATGAAATGATCCTCTGCGCTGTGAAAACAAAGACACCTAAATCCTACATGGATGAGGCAGGGCCATTAGCTGACCTCAGAGTGCAGTCCTCCAAATTAATGGTCCTGGAGCAGCCAGCTGAGGTGATTTGACTCTAAAAGTCAGGTGGTTGGGAGTGATGTGTCTGGTGAAAGTGGCCTTAGCTCATAGACATTTAAAATGTTTCAGTTAGTTTTGAAAAGATAAGTTTGTCTTTGAAAAATACAGGTGCTTGTGTGATGTGTTAATTGGAACAGTCCTTTTCTACCAGCCTCAAGAACTTCAGCTCTGTTTCAGCCTTATTGAGGAAAAAATAGTTCTTAAAATTTATCTTCATCCTTCCTCAGGAAGGATAGAGCCTAACTGGGGTGTTTCCCAAAGAGCTGGTTTCGGAGTGACTGACTGGTAATGATGAGTGACAGAATTAGCATAAATTCAGAGATACGGTTGGCTGGTGCCAACTGGCTGTGTGGGTATAAGAGTCGCTCTTGGGAGCGATGACAGAGCCTGATTTTTATCCCTCCCTCCCTCCCACCCCCCCACTTTCCCACCCAGAGTGCTGAATATCCGACTGGATATTAAATACTTGAAAATCAACCTACTTAGCAGCCTGGAGCAGGCTCCAGGGAGGAGGTTTGGAGAGGGAGGGCTCGTTCGGGGTGGTGTTGCAGATGGGGATGTTGCCGTGGGGGTGTCCCACCAGAGGTGGCTGTCCCTGGTGGGTGCCTGGACGTCTGTCCCAGCACCCTGAGCTCTGCATTATGTGATTCCCCAGCGAGGTTTGCTGCTGGTGGCTCCAGGCCAGCTTGTCATGTCAGTGTTGAAAACTGCAAAGCATCTCTCCAAAGGCTGGGAACCTGTCTCGATCTGCCCGCTAACCGCGGTGTCTCCCGAGCTCCACGCGCATGGCTGGATGGCTCCTGCCTCTGCCGGGCTCCTGGCCACGACTGACCGGCTCCCTGGGGCTGGGCTGGCTCATCCACCTGCCCTGGGAAGTCCAGGGTGTGGTGGGGGACAGAGGAGCTGTTGGTGTGGCCACCCTGTGCTGGCCAGGCCATGCAGGTGCCAGGGGTGTGCCCCACGCTGGGCAGTGGAGATCTCCGTGCCTGCTCTGCTCCCTGGGAGAAGTGGAGGCATGGACGGGGAGCTGGGGTGGTGGAAGGGCTCAGGAGGAGGCTGTGGCTGCTGCAGAGGACCTAAGGACCTGCCACTGGTCCTCAGGGTGACAGACACCTCCCTCCTCACTGCCCCCCTACCAGATCTTGATACCCATGTTTATAAAAACAAAATAAAGTAGAGATTGAGTGCAGCATTTCCTGGAGCTTTGGCTATTTAGGAATGACCATTCCATGCTCTGCTGTCTCACTGCATTGGGGCCCCACCGTGTTGGACCCCTCCCTGGTGATCCCATGTGCGTGCTTAAGTAGTGGGGCTGGAAAATGGGAATTTCTGGATCTAGGCAGTGTTGGGAAGCATCTCCCAAATGCACACCCTGACAGCAGCACTGCCTTGTTCCCAACATGTGCTTAATCAACTGGATAAATAGAGGAGCTGTTCAAATGGAGCCACTGAAAAGCACCTGCAAAATCTGTAGTCACTGCTGAAACCCCAGTCCCTGTATGCTGATTAGGCTCTTGTTTTTAAAAAACTTGTAGTGAATATGTTTAAATTCTGCAACTAAGATATTTTCCCTAATTATTTTCTTTTAAAATACACTTTTAAGATGGTTGCTCTGATGCTGAAGAATACTTAATGCTTCTTCCCTCTTACTGGTGTATAAATGCAATCCTGAAACATTGTTAATTTTTCTAATATTATTTGTAAGATTATTATTGGATATATTTCTTTATTTGAAGGGGTGGAGCTTACCAATGAATTATGTGACTACTTGTGAGAATAAAATACTAGGTAGTATTCCTATTAAAATATTTTTTCCTAATTGCTTAGAATTAATATCATGCTTGTGTAGCATAACTCTGTTGGGCTTTGAAGGTAGATTTATCTTGAAATTTCACAGGTATCATTTTATTTGAGTTGTCTGCTGCTCCCCACCACCACACACAATACAGGTCCGTTCATGCAGGTTCTGTGCTGTGTTTTACTGCTTCTGTTGTTTGGGTGAGATAAAAACTTTTTGAACTACTAAAGTGGACAGAGTTTAAAATTACAGACACATTACTTTCCTTTGCAGCCATAATATGTTTGTTTTGGCAGGCTGTCTCTTCACTGGAACATGGAACAGTTCCTTTTTTTGCTATTATTCACTGTTTTCAGTCATACAGCACCAAGTATTATTCATGGCCCTGGAAAAAGTTACTCCTTCACAAAACAAAAGCATAGGAAGTGTTCTGAGCCTCCCTTATTTTCGTAATTGACAGGTATTAATGTTGTGTGGGTACCCGGAGCAGTGACAATGTGCTCTAAATTAATGAATATCACAGGGTGTTTGTGGCTGGGGAGCCTTCCCTGGGTCTCCAGGGGCTGTGGGTGTCCTGGTGGCCGTGCTGCCGTGTGCCACCTGCCAGGACAATGCTCCCTGGATGTTCCCTGGAGTAAACACCACATTCACCTGGGCTAGTGCTAAGCTTCTCCCACATGGTGGAGCTTTTACCCTCGACTTGACCACAAAAAGACATTTGCAAAGTGCAGAGAGGCAGCTTGGGAAGGGAGGGCTCTGCTCTCCTCTTCCCTGATCCATTAAATTTTTGTGTCTTGTCTAATGCTGTGTTTGCCCTGCTCAGACATGGACACTATGGCTGTGCTAATGCCTGCAGATCCAGCAGCATTCAGAGGCCTCCTGGATCCCTCTGGGATCCCATGGCAGCTCCTGATGGCCTGGAGCTGCAGGGCCATGAGTGCCCAGATGTGCTGGAACCCCCACCCCCAGATGTGCTGGAACCTCCCAGCTGCTGGAACCCCCCCCCCCCCCCCCCCCCCCCGCCCCCCGTCC